>NC_079362.1:18161331-18483674 GCF_029582105.1 Oenanthe melanoleuca | reverse complement strand
AGGCCTCTTATGAGCAGCCAGTTGACGAGGCGGGAAGCCCCACCCCATTCCTGCCTGACTCACAAGGGAATCAATATTTATACAGAGACCTAATTGTTGTTCAGGTAAATTTACAGTGGGCCTTTGGCATTTAAATGCAGGTATTGATAAGAGATATTGGACTTGTGTGACATAATGGTCCAGGTAACAATTTGCCACAGAAGGAGAATTTCACATCAAGTAGCAGAATGGGCATTTGTGTTGGCTTGTTTGAAATATATGAGAGTATGAGACAAGAACCTCTGGATGCCTCTGAAAACTGCTGTACAAAAACTGGAGGAATTCCAGAAAATGTTGTTAGCCAGCTTTGTCTGGAAGACTAGAAAACACTTTTGGAGGTACATTTTTATTCACCTCACTGACTGTTAAGAATGTGGTTCAACTGCAATGCCCATGCTTCAAAAACCACTGGCTGAGTAGTCTCTTTTGAAAAATATGGTGGGACTTGTTTCTCTTTTTCTCTCTTTTTTTTTTTTTTTTTTTTTTTTTTTTGGTTTGGTTTTTTTTTTCCTTGAGCTGTCCTTTGCTCCAGTGCTCCAGTGAATCAATGTGCTCTTTGTGAATGTGAAAGGAGAGATCAGACCCTGGGTTCTAAGGCAGAGTCGGTTTATTTCAGTTTGGGTTGGATACCACCAGAGAGGGACCCTGACCAAAAAAATCCCTGGACCTTTGTTACCCTGCAATCTGTGCACCCGTCCTTCACACACTCATCAGATGCCCTGCATGAGCCTCTTAGTCTTATGGTGATTTATGGTCTGGGGTCTTCCAACACCTCACTGGATTCTCCATGTTCGCGTGTCATTAACTGCTCTTATCTTACTGCTTGGGGAAGTCTTGGGGCCCTCCAGGGTCTCAGCCCTTGTCTGAAGAAAATAATTTTTTTTTTTCTTTTCTCCCCTGCTTAGCCATTATGACACAGAGTTCATTTAAAGTTCACCTATGCTAATGTTTGAACAAGGCCCTCTCCTGCTAAGGTGAAAGCAAGTTACAATTAAACCTACACAGATAATTTCTAATATTCTATAAGTAAGTGTATTTTAATCCCCAACAATAAACTCCTAGTTTACATCTAGCACCTGGTTTACAGTGCAATTTCTTTCTATCTCAAGGCCACACAAGTCATCTCAGCACCCTTGTTTGTTGGCTTCTTCCCTTTTAATAGAGCTCTTGGTGCTTCTGGTTGAGTTAGTCTGGTGTATGTTGTTCATGTTACTCTCTATTCTGCTTCATGAATATTAGTGTATGGCTGCCTCTGATAGTATTAAACACTTCAAAATAAATGTGTATTTTGCATATGGGCAAAACCTGACACTCACTAGGCAATGAAAGAGCAATAGCATGCCTTATATCTTAAGAGTGTCAACAGAATTTTGACTAGATTACTTTTACTAGCTGACTTTGCTTTCAAACAGGAGTCTGTCCTAATTATCCTTGTTGAGCACACTGGTTTGCAACTGCTGTTCTTGCACTGCAACTGCCCTGTATTTTTGTTTCAAACACAATGAAATGTATATGGAATACTGCAATAAGTTACCACTTGGCTATGAGTAGCTCTTGGAAAATATAAAACAAAAACTCTAAGATGGCAATACCTCATGCATTACAATAGGCATGTAGACATTATATCTACATGACTAGGAAAAAAGGAAAACCCTGCATATGAAACAACAGATTTCATGACTTCAGTCTATAGCTGCTTTGGACAGTATATACACTTCTACAGCCTGTGAAGGCACAGGTTACTGTGTGATACACACACATAACTATAGTAAAACAGTATTGCTGTATTATATATAGTTAGAGCTATACACAGTCTATACAGCACATCACATTTTCGGCTCCAGCAGACTGAAGTTTGGTTTTCTGTAATCAACCATTGATAAATGAAGATCTGTCCCATCTTAAGCAGCTTCTTCAGCAGAGCAATCAATGCCTGCATAAGTAAATTTTTCATGTAGGCTAGTATTCACATAGGTCTGGAAAGGAAATAAACAGAGCAGGTGTGATGAAAGGTGCATTACCTCAAGAACCCTAAATAATGTTGAAAATATGCACAGCCTAATTGTATCATTGTAAATATGTATATATATATATATATATATATATATATATATTAAAACCAGAGTTTTACTCTTACCTTTGTGTCTTCTAACATCCTGTTCAATGACACCAGTATCTGAGCAAATGATGGTCTTTCATATGGTTTCTCTTTCCAGCACTGTCTCATTAGGTCATACCTTTAAAATCCAACCCCAGCATTTGATAGTTTAGCTACATAGGATAAAGTTACAAATTTTTGATAATTTAAAGATTGTGCACATTCCACTTTTCCGAGGGAAATGGATTTCTACATAGCTGAAGTTACATTTTCCATAGTTGGTTACTGAAAATAACTTCTTTTACTCTGGAATAATGAAAAAAGCTCTCTTAGAGCTAAAACCCTGGTATGTTCTGTAAAGAACAGGATAACTGGCTGAAACAGAGAGCCTGGGAAAGTATTCAAGGAAAATTAACAGTGTATGCTGTGCTCAAAAGGACTTGTGCACTTTTAAAATTTTAATGTAGTTTTTATAATTTCCAGTAAAAAAAAATTGTTAGTTTCTTGTAGAAATCATCTGCTTTCTATACCTGAGGTGTGTTATTCTGTTTCTTTTTGGTTTTTTTCTGAGGTAATGCTCACACTTCATTGTCACAGTTGAGAGGCTTTTCCACTTGGTACCCTTGAGGGAGTTCTCCATATAATTCTGCACATGTTGTTCCACAAGATGGTGTTCCACCTAAAGTTTACCCATTGTCATGAACAGAAGCAGGCTTTAGTAAAAGAAGGTTTAAATTCATAGTAGGATTGGAAAGGTATGATTGACATGGTGACAGCTAAATTAATCCAAAATTAGGGGATATTTTGCACCTCTATTTTTATTGCTAATGCTTCCTTACTGCTTGGTGCACAATATGGAGGAGAATAATAAAAGTAAGCGTCAATTTTCTCATGTGTGTGGCTGGTCTAATTTTCTCTGCAAGTCTGAGGGCCAGGATCTGATGGTCTTCAAAGTGTTTTTTCAGTAGCCTTGATGTCACTGGGCAAGTCATTCCTTCATTAGCATCATCATAAGAAGATCTGGTGTGGACTCATGGAGCTCTTGCTGTCAGCTGGTTTTGCCCCTTTCTGCAGCTGTTTGCTTACTTGGACTCTTGATTTTCCACACTGCATCCATATCTAGTGCAAACCCATTTAGTAAGGAAAGGCAGGAACAATTCACAAATCCAGAGTGTGGTTGGCAATGCACTCCTCAGTCAGCAGCATCTCCTGGCCAGCAGAGCATGGGCACAGCTCCAGGGCAAAGCACAATGATTGTGGGTGGTGCAAGGCTGTATCACAGTCATGATGGCTAGAGGTGTCTGCAGAAATGAACTCTAAATTTGATTTCAAGGTTAATATTCAAAGATTTTCTTCATGAATATTTGGAGTATGAGGTGATTAGTCCCCCATCCTGCAATATCATTAAAATAGAAGTCTTGATTCAAAATGCAGGAAAGCTGAGGAAAAGCCACCCACCAAACTCAAAACATGCTGTATTAAGGCTATATATCATATGATATCCTGGAATTTTTATTTAGGTATGGCCTGGATTTTATACTGCCATGAAAATATGGTCATTATGGATGTTTCTCACTTAAAATGGTACCTGAATTGAAAATTTGAAAATTGCATTCCCAAGCCTACTGAACCTAAATAAAATGTGGTACAATAAAACAGAAAGGAAATTGAAAACTATTGTGAAGCAGTATTTTTTAAAAGACTGAGTGAATAGGGCTGCCTTGGTGCAGACTGTGTATTTGTGCAGTAGAAAATTCAGACATTTACCTAAACTAACAATTTCCCATAAGACGACACCATATGACCATCTGCAACAGAGAGATATCAAGAAGTGCAACAAGAGTGCAACAAGAATTAATGTTTTTCAGTGGTAGGTAGTTTTGCTAGTATTCAGGGAGTACAGGGAAGTGTGATATGTTTTTCTATATTTTTCATAAACTTTTGTGTAATGATGGAGCTTGTTGAATCAGAAAGCAGGAAAATTAGAAAAATTAAATCAGGCTGAGTCAAACAAAGACCTTTCCCAGGTTGTGAGTTTCAGCAAATATTGTAATTACAGAATTGTTTTTCCAAATAGAAATTCTAGGTTCCTAAATAAAATTCAAATTTCCTCAGGGTTTCCCAAATATTCATTAGGTCTCCAAGTTTCAATGAGAAGTACAGCTGAAGTAGTGGGGCACATCCAAGTAGTTTGTGAACACACACCTTGATCAGACCCCGATGAAGAAAGGAACAGAACTTTTATGTTATGCCTTTTATTTTTTACTTCTATTGCTCACTCATGCTGACATGACTACTGAGGATTTTGACTTAAGAGTGGATGTCTCATGATAGCTGTCAAACTTTCCTTGATACAGAAATATATTTATTTGTTTAAGAAATGCCACTTGAACACATACTTGCACATCACTATTTGTGGTGTAAACATTGTAATGCAAAGATTCAATTGCCATCCATCACACTGGAAGCCATCCTTGGAAATTATTTCATGAATGTTTATTTTTCAGTTCTTGGTATAGCACTATCACAGTTTGTATGCCAACAATCATTCTGTGTTACCTTCATGAAAGCTGACTTTATGCAAGTAAACTTTATCAAGTAAATACACTTGTTCAACTTGTGCAGTTTTCCAGAAGAAATTCTTTATGGTGAGAATGGTGAGACACTGCAACAGGTTGCCCAGAGAAGTTGTGGGTGTGGGAGTGTTCAAGGGCAAGCTGGATGAGGCTCTGAGCAACGTGGTGTAGTGAAAGGTGGGGTTGGATCTAGATGGTCTTGAAGGCACCTTTCCAAACAAATCATTCTATGATCCTGTGATGATAGGATGTGCTTCCCAAAGGAGCACTTCACATGAAAGCTAATAAAAAAATTATCCAATCAGCATCAAGGTGAAATGTAAACATTACCTCAGATGATGCCTCTGACCACCCTGTTCTCCTGACAGCATAGGGCTATTTCTAGTCTATAATTACATGATGCTTTTAATGTATCTTCCTCTTTCAGATCTTCCAAGGCATTAGCTCTGGACATATCCTGAAGTGGCAGAAGAACCAGCAGAGGAATCGCAGCCTCAGAGGGAACAGCTTAAGGAAGAGGTTCCTCTGGCAGCCAAGGTGTGCTCACCTTATTCCTCAGCAGCACCAGTGGGAGAGGGAGTTGTCCTAGCAAGACCACCCTGAATGCTGCTTCTGTCACCAAGCTAAGACCAAGAGTGTGTTGCTGCTGTTCCTCTACAAAAATGGTGCCCCCCTGCTTTTCCAGGTTTGCCGCCCACAGCAGCCAGCCCCCAGGGCTCTGGAGAGGCTTCTCCAGGACTTCTCTCGCCAGGGGCACACACTGTCCCAGGTGTGCAGGGACAAGGCGGTGCTGGCACAAGAGAACGCTGCCCTGCAAGCCCGACTGGCAGCCACAGAGCGGGAGCTACGAGGCCTTTCTGAGCAGCTGGCAGAGGCCAGGTAAAGGCAGGAGGGGACCCTGGGTGGGACATGATTGAGGGTGTGTAATTACAAAGGTGGTATCGTTGCATCAGAATTTACTGCCTCCTGTGTGCTCTCCAAAAGTTTCTCAGAGAGAGAGGTGTTGAGACATGAGAAAAAAGAAAATTATATTGAATGACCAGAGAGCACTGAAATCAAGAGGTGTGGCAGAGTCCCTGCCAAAGGAGAATTGCCACCCCCAAGCCCTGCCAGTGCTGATGCCTGCTCCTGCCACAGAGACCTGTGCCCCCGGGGGACTTCTCTGACAGAGGACAGCCAAAGCACACGTGCATTGGTGTCTGTGCTCCTTTCTGCAGGTGGCTGTTGGCAGGAGCACCTGGAGCAATTGGTGACAACACTTGGTCTCTGTCAGAAGGCAGAAGCTGGTGCTCCTTCCTGCAAAGACTTTTGCTTGGAAGTGATTATCTGCAGCACAAAAACCGCATGCACTGTTGACTTTCACAGCACGAGAAGATTCTTACACAGATCAAGTCAAGCTTCCTTCTGTTCTTTTGACCGTGTTTCTTGCTTTCTGGAAAAAAAATCCTCAGCCCAGCGTCTGATGCACAATGCTCCATGTTTCTGCATGTCGGGCTGTGGCCAGCAGCTCACATCCAAACACAACTGGGTGCCTGCTGGGCAAGGGAATGGACAGGCACTTACAGTGATTTTCCCTGGTGAACCTGCAAGGAACCTGGGCAAGTGCAGAAGATAGGATTACTCTGGGCTGAGATAACCTGTTCTGTGTCTCTGGTGATGCTGCCAGCACCATGAAGGAACAGCCAAGACAAGCACTGGAAGCAAACATATCCTGCCACTTTCTGCTCTTCCATGGACACAGAACACACTTGTTCCCACAGCTCCAGGAGACTCAATTCAGGAACAAGGGAGGGTCATGCATTGGTAGGGAATGGCCTCCAACAAGACCAAGCAGAACCATCTCTCAGCAGAGCCTGAGCTTGTGACCTGGGCCATCAGTTCAGCAGACACCAAAGTGCTTCCTTCCCTCCCTCCCTGAACCTCAGCCGCACGAGTCCTGCTTTTCTTCAGCATCTGCTGCTTCTTCCTTCTCTCTGAGGAAGTTCTCCATTTTCAGTTTAGAAGCTCACGCTGCCTTTTTTGAGGTGCCTGAATGGAGGATAGTGTCAGCAGCTGCAGCCCAGGGCTCGCTTCCCATCAAAGTCTCTAACGATGGCACCAACGCTGCTGCCTTGGGGCAGCCGGCTCTGGAAGGCGAGTCTGCCCTCAAGCACGGCCACTGTAGTCAGTCAGGGGGACAGGCTGCAGATGAAGCTGCAAAGTGTTGCTGTGAGGCTGGCAAGTCAAGAGAAAATCATGGTGACCACTTTTCCTGACACCCTTTGCCAAGCCACATAACCTTGTGCCCATAGCATCCCCTTTTTGGCATCCTGGCTGGTGTGAATGCCTTCCTGAGGAGGTACAGGCCTTCTGGGTGCTGCTGCTCCTGTGCACACTCTGGTGATTTTTCTCTGGTGTGCAGAGCCATGTTGACAGCAGCGACTCCGCAGGCCAGCTCCAGGAGACATCGTCCTTGCCATGGTGGCAGCAGCTCTGTGGGCCCCCAGCTCAGTGTCAGGGGGGTCTCAGCCACACAGCACCGTGGGCTGGGCAGCTCTGGGGAGCCGGGCTGACCACCAGCCCTGCCTCTGCCCACTGCGCCTGCCAGCAGCAGCCAGTGGCCGTGCTTCCGCAGGGCCTGCTTGGCCTCCTTGTCCCTCCTTGTCCCTCGCTAAACCACCCTGGGCAGCTCAGGAGTGTACCCACCGTCCTGCTGAGGCCAGGCCTCAAGGCCTTCTGCTGCAGGCACCAGAGATACGTCAGGGAAGCGCCAGAGCAGCCGGGTGGCAGGAAGAAGGTGGCTCTCTGGGAGCTGCTTATGGCCTCTGCCACCCAATTCCTCAGGGCTTCCCACAAACCCATCCACACAAGCCCTCCTGTCCCATCACAGCCTCCCACCACCCACGGCCACACGCACCCCCCTCACGCCCTCCCACTGCCTTATCCTGGCAGGCCTTGGCAGCACCGCATCCCTTCACAGCCTCCCACTGTCCCGTGCCCTCCAGGCCTCCCCCAGGCCTGCCTGGCTGCTCAAGGAGCTCCAGAGGAGCCGGATCAAGAGGCACCTCAGAGCCCTCAGCAATCCAGCCAGGAGCACACAGGCAGGACACAGATAGCCGTTCCTGGCTGGCAGAGGGGTGCTGGCCATCTCCAGGGACCAGGCTCTTAGGGATCCCTGCCACAGCTCCAGCCTTGGCCCACCCGCTCTGTCAGAAGCCTTAAGGCTTCAGCAGGATCACCAAAGGCAAAGGGGCTTTTGGCCACTTTCCCTTCCACACTGCACGCCTCGCCAACTTGTCAAGCACAAGCACCCTTCTTCCCCTCCTCCCCATTGGCCTGAAGACTCTGGGCTCCTGGAGAAAGCTCCTGGAGCTCTGTGCATGACAACAGCAATTTACTAATCCTAGAGTGGAATGAAAGAAAGTGCTTGCACAGGAGAGGTGTTTCCTGCAGGCTCAGGTGGCCCCAGCAGAAGCAGCCTCCCAGATCAGTTCCAGGCAGCGCTCCAGCAGGATAGCCAGCCACCACCACACAGGGAAGGCCGTGACTTCCAGAGCCGGCGGAATCAATCTCGCATCCTCTCGAGTCAGGAGGAGGGAATGCTCTGTACAGCTATGTTGATGTACAGAGTTTGAAGTGCCAGGCACGAGATGGCGGGGCTGACGTCATATGTCATGTCCTGAAGGGCTGGAAGAGAGAGAAACAGCCACAGTCAGAGCCTCCTTCTGCAGCTGGAGAAGCACCGTGTGCAGTGCACAGTTACTTGTCTGTCTGGCTTGTTGAGTGGGGCCTGGGCTTATCCTGGGTTCCTGCCTTCGGTGTTATTAATAAAACAAAGTGGAGTTTCTCAGAGAGTCTGGGCCTTGTTCCTTACTGCAATTGTTTTTGAGTGCTCATCCAGCAAAATCCATGTCCTGAGACGGTCCCGGAGTGGGACGGGATCAGGAAGACACCTCCGGCTGATTTTTTTGGTTGCCTGGACTTGGACTACTTCGAGACTGTGGAAGGGACTGCTGGATATGCCTGATACCATCGGAGGCACGGCAGCCCAGACAGCGAGGAGCGGGGCTCACGCCACACAGGTAGGCAGTGTGAGTGGGGTTAGAGCAAGGTCCTGTAAGTGGGAGAGGGGGAGTACTGCCCTTCCATCACCCTTACCCGCCTGGGCTTCCCTCCTCTAAAAGGGGGTGGGGACAAAGTCTGGCTCCACGGGCTCCGGGCTGGAACCTTTTCTCTCGAGAAGGTCCCTGGGGCAGTGAGGTTGGTACCTCACAGCTCGGTGACCCTGCTAGGAAGGCCACCGGCTGTAGGAGCGCCCTCTCAATATTGAGCCTGGGGGGAGGTTTCGGCTGTTTCACGGCTCCAGGCTGGGAACATTTTTCACGAGAAGGTCCCTGTGGCAGTGAGATCAGCTCGGTGACCCTGGTGGGAAGGCCTCTGGTTATAAGAGGGCCCTCTCAGTGTCTAGATTGAGGGGGAGGTTCCGGCTGGTCTCACGGATCCTGGGCTGGATCCTTTTCTGAGAAGGTTCCTGGGGGAGTGAGGCTACACCTTACAGCCTGGGGACCAAGGGAGGAAGGCCACTGGCTGCAAGAGGGCCCTCTGGATCGGTTGGATGGAGAGCGAGCATTTGGTTCCATTGTAGTTTATTTTATTTAAAGATTGTCATTTTATTTTGTAAACTGAGATTTCTGTTTAATCCCTTATTTTATTTAGGAATCTGCTATTTTTTTTCTCACAATATTTTGTTTGAGAACCGCCATCTTTGTTTCGTTTCTCACATAGATTAGTTTATATATCTGCCATTTTATTTCTTTAAAGCACCATTTTTATTTTATTCTTATGCTATCTTCCATTTTTATCTCCCACAATATTTTCTTTATAAACTGTCTGCTTCATTAATTAAGAAATTGATGTCTTTGTTTTATTTCCCACATTATTTTTATTTCTTTAAACTGCCACATGTTTTTATTTCGTTTCTCAGGCAATTTTATTTTTATTATTACTGACAAACTATTTTGTTTATATATTGTTATCTTTACATTTTGTGTTTTATTGTTCCCCAAGGAAAATAATAGTGTATTTGTTCTGTGATTTTGTGGGGTTTGAATTTTGTTTCCATTCTGATCATGGGGCAGGATGCAGGGGAAATTTAGGAAGGTTAGGGAAGGGAAAGACCTCATTGAAGAATATTCCTACCAATAGCCCCTTGGGGGAAATGTTAGATGATTGGGATAGAAACGATTTAGGCAAAATAAAAATGATAGGACACTGTATGGAAGTTTGGCCAAAGAGAAGTATTTCAGAAGGACCTGTTTACTGGCCTTGGTATGGGTCTAAAGAGAAACGGTTATGTGTAGCCTTAAATAAGCATGTTAATTTAAGAAAGGTACTAGACACAGAGGAAATAAAATATGCAGCTTATTGGTTAGAGAATGTGGAGAGGGATAAGAAAGTGAAAGTGTATAAAGTGTCTAAGGAGCAAGATATGGAGAAGGAGACAACACTTGGGAAGGGGTGGGATCCCTTGGATTGCCTCCCACCACCTCCCCCTCCGAGTCCACTTGCAGTCCATCCTCCTCTGTCAGTGCTACCTCCTCCAGCCCAACATACAGCTGTGACTGTTTACCCTATTTCAACCTCTACTCTCTCAGCCGTATCATCCCCACCTCCGTAAACCTCTCCGGGACACGCCTCTCTTATTTCCCCTATACCTCCTGTTTCACTCCCTGTTTCCCAAGTGTCACCTCCCACTCTCCCAGGACCCCTTCCAGCTCTTCAGGCTCCCAGAGAAACCTCAGCACTCTCTCTCCCTACCTCTGTAACTCCACCCTGTCCTTCCAACCCCTGTCCAGCATCCCAAGGTATTCCTATTCCCATCCCTGCCCCCAAAACCTTCCAAAGTGCTCAAGCTTGTACTGAGGAAGAAATGTCAGGTACGCTAGATGGTGGCCCACAAGGTCAGAGCTGTAATAGCGGATATCAGACTAGAAGATGTCAGGATGAGAGAAAATCCGAACGGATGTTACCTCTGAGGGAAGTACCCATGGGAGCTGCTAGAGGGGGATAGGTTTTGTAAATGCTCCATTGACTGCCTCTGAGGTGAGGAGTTTTAAAAAAGAGATAAAAAGTTCGCTGGAAGATCCAACAGGAATATCACAACAATTAGACCAGTTCTTGGGTCCTAGTATATATACATGGGAGGAATTAAATTCAGTTTTGGGTATACTCTTTTCTCCAGAGGAAATCCAATTAATCTGGGCTGCAGCAATGAGAATCTGGGACAGAGAAAATCGAGTTGGTCCTAGGGGAGAGGAAAAAATACCACAAAATCCACCAAACTGGGATCCAAATGAAGAGGATGGGAGGAGAAATATGAGGGACTACAGAACTTTAATTACAAGAGGGATATGAGAGAGAGTCCCTAGAGCCAACAATGCCAAATTAGCATTTGACAATCAACAGGAAAAGGACGAGTCACCACATGTATTGCTTGAAAGATTAAAAAGAGACTTTCAGTTGTATTCTAGTGTGGATCCGGAGAGTCCAGAAGGACAAGTGTTAATAAAAATTCAAATTGTATCTAAAGCCTGGGTGGATATCAGGAGGAAATTAGAAAAGCTGGACGATTGGCAAGAAAAAGGTTTGAATGGGTTGTTAAGAGAGGCACAAAAGGTATATCTAAGGAGAGAGGAAGAAAAGGCTAAGACAAAGGCGAAAATCATGGTGGCAGTTGCAAGAGAGAGTGTGGGAACTGGAAAAAGTGAACCAACAGGGGCTAGAAAAAGTGAGCCAAGGGAGACTGGAAGAAGTGAACCAAAAGGGAAAGTAGAAGAAGAGAAGAAATTAGACAGGGGGAGAAAAACATCAGGTATGGATCTGGTTTACTACTATTGCAATGAAAAAGGTCATACAAAAAGGTTTACTACTATTGCAGAAAAAGGGAATGGGATGAAGCAATGGAAAAAGAGCAGGATGCTTTGGAGAAGACCTTAAAAGGGGAAGATTAGGGGTGTCAGGGGCTCTATGCTATGAGAGATAAAACTGAACATCCAAAAGAGCCCCTGGTAAACTTAGGTGTTGGTCCTCAGAGTGAAGATTATGAGTTTTTAGAGGAGACTGGAGCAGCTAGAACGAGTGTTAAAGAAATACCAGAAGAATGTAAATTGAGTGATCGTGAGTGTAGAATAAAAGGTGCTGAGAAAAATCCCTTTGAAGCATCTATTCTAGAAAGGGTGCAAGTAGAAGGGAACTTTAGAGAAGGATATGCAAGCTTGTTGTACATGCTGGGCCAGACAGCGAATCTTTTAGGCCGAGATTTACAATTGTGATTGAATATAGGTGTGGTGCCAGAAGGAGGGTGTATGGTGGCCAAAATAACGATGTTAAAAGAGGAAGATGAAAAAGGTATAGATCCAAGAGTGTGGGCAGAAGAAGGAGGTAATGGATTGTTGAATATCACTCCCATAAAAATTAGAACGAAACCTGATATACCACCATTAAGGGTCAGGCAATACCCTATTTCTGCAGAGAGAAAACAAGGGTTAACAAGAGTAATTAAAAGTTTAATTGAAGATGGAATTTTAGAAGCCTGTATGTGTCCACATAACACCCCAATATTGCCAGTAAACAAACCAGATGGTACATATAGACTGGTACAAGATGTGAGAGAAGTAAATCAGCAAAATATCACTTGTTATCCAGAAATAACCAACCCATATAATCTGTTGGGCAAAGTATCATCAAAGCAAACATGCTTCGGTGGAATTGATTTGAAGGATGCTTTTTGGTCCTGCCCTTTGGAAAAGGAAAGTAGAGGGTGGTTTGCCTTTGAATGGCACGATGAAGACACTGGGAGAAAACAACCATTCCAATGGACCAGGTTACCACAAGAGTGTACAGAATCACCTAATTTATTTAGCCAAGCCCTAGAGGAACTAGTAAAGCAGTTTTCACCAAGTGCAGAAACACAGGTTCTGCAAGATGTGGATGATTTATTAGTCTCAGGAGAATTAAAAGATGGTGTCCACAGTCCAATTATTGAACATCTTAGGCGATAAGGGCCTAAAGGTGCCCAAAAAGAAATTACGATTTGTGGAACTAGAAGTGAGATATTTAGGACATCTAATTGGAAAAGTGAAACACTACTCTTAGAAAATTAGGATTTTACTAACCTTGCTGGAAATAATTAAAAGTTAAAAGTTAGAAGGGAGTAGTTATCTGAAACTTAAATAATTGATTGTCTGTCATTTTATGTTTGATCAGCTGTGCTTACAAGGGGAAAAGAAAAAACCTGTGAGCAGACCCAAAGAAACATAGACAATGCAACAAGAAACCCATTCTTTGAAATATTGGACTATCCCCAGAAATCATTTGTATTGTCATTGATAGAAAAGGTCGAGAGTTTAGGGTGAGGAAGACTCGCCTTTCTTTCTCCTTTTGAGTCTCCTCCCCACAAAAATGACCCCAGACTTAATTTAAGGAGTCAGTCATGTATGCTTAATAGCTATTCTGCTAATTACCATAGAAAGTGGGTGATGGGAGGGGCTGTTAATATGAATATGTATTTGTTTGAATCCTTTGCTAATAAATAGACTTTGTGATCACCTGTGATTTTGCAGTGTGTATTAGAGGATTACCTCACGCTGCTGCCCAGTGCTGAATAAACATACACTTTCTAACTTTAAACTGTTAGAGAGTCTTTTGTCCATCACAGTTGAGTATTGGTATTAGACCAATTCTCTTATTTTGGTGAATCAGGTGGCGACTCTGGTGGGACCCTGTTCTCTCTGGCCAAGGGGCCAGCAGGGTTCAGGACCCCTCTAGGGAGCCCACCTGGGATCTTCCTAGGAAGAGGGCTCCTTTTCCTCACTGGCACCCCGGGGAGCAGAACTAGAACTGCCAGAGATATGGACAAAAAGGTATGTTCAAAAATAATAGACAGGTACCTGTAAGAGAGGCAAACTGGTAAGACGCTGAGAGACGTCGAGCGCAGAGTGAAAAAGCCTCAAGTGGATTTGTTTGTAAGTTTCCGTGGAATGTGGCAGTGGTTTGTGTTCCAGGTGGGGCTGGTATCAGCTCCAGCAGCTCTTGCCCCGCAGTGGGGCAGCAGCAGCGGGCCGGTCGTGGCTGCCTGGAGCAGAGCTGGCGCGGCAGTGGGTCGGCGGAGCTCGGGCAGGGCAATAACAGCGTTGCCAGTATTGTTGTGGTGCAAAAGCAGTGGTGGCTCCAGTTTGATTTGTGGTTTAAAGGCAGCATGTTGGTAATTTTCAGCTTGGGTCACCAAGCCTGCAGGCGTCAGTGTGTGGTGAATCCTTTTGCGGGCTTTTTCCTAATGGCAGAAACTGGTGGAATTATAATTAGGATATCTATGACTATGAAGCCTCCAGGCCAGCTGTTAGCCATCACAGAAGGCCTGCATCTGCACAGGATGGCTTGGTGACCCCCTCCTCCTTTGGATTTGCCTAGAAATGCCAGTGCCCTTTCTGCCTCAAATACAAGCACCATGGCTGGGCAAAAAAAGGCCAGTGGGCCATACTCCAAAGGCAGTGTGGTCTGGAGAGGAGAAATGAAGAAGAGCCTTTCCCACTTAGAAACCATACCAAAGAAGACATAAATGTGACTTAGCACCATTCAAAAACAACTGGCAATCCAGAAGGAAATGTTGAGTTTTCTGAACGAGTCAGAAGGAGGAGAAGCTTCCAAATGAGTTGAGGTTTGAGAAACTTTATTTATTTATAATCCTGCTCTACAATCGTAATCCACAATCCTTTTCTACAATCCTACTCTATGAGGATTGCAGAGTTAATATCTTGACACAATCGTTACATTCTTGTCTTCTTCTTCTTCGTTGAAATGATGAGTGGTGCCAGTGTTGACGCTGGCTTGGCTGATGTTACAAACGGATGCTGTTCACAGGAAAAAAACCCAACAAACAATAAATCATGACTTTCCAAGCTCAGTCCTTCACAGGCTCAATCAGAGGACCAATGGAACCACCTGCCATCAACATTCATGTGCAGAATCTTGCCATCGCAGGCAAACCTGACCCAGAATCCCATTAATCTGTTTACCTTAGTGTCTTCATCTTGCTGAGATTTTTGCCAGGAAATGGCGCTTTCTCTCCTTGGTGTTTCTTTCTTTCAGGAAACTCCAAAGACTCACAAAGAGCTGCCTCTCTTTGAAAGACAGGCATCATTCTAATTTCCACAGGCAGACAGAGCAGTGTCTACCTTTCTATGCCCTGCCCCTCCTGTGCTGGATGGCACCTTCCTTCCTTCCCAGCAGGGACAGCTGAGTGGCACTGGGTCCTGCAGCTCCCTCTCTGCCACACAACCTGTCAGTAACCCTGGGGCAGTTCCTGTCTGCTTGACCATGCCAGGCAGCAGATGAGGCTGGGACAAGTCCCTCTCAGCTGTTCTTGTTTGTGTGGCAGAAACCTCTAAGAGTGGGGTGGGGGGCACAAACCAGGACCCCTCAGAGGCTCACAGTGAGCCCGCCACAGCCCCTCCTTCCCACAGCCAAATCTCTGACCCCTTGGCTGGGACTGGATTCCTTGGGTTCTTCCACCACCATTTTACACCTCTGGACTCTGCACTGCTCTACTTCACTCCTTTTGCCATTAGATAAAACTGAACACACCACCAAATTACAAAACTGGGCAAGAGAAACAGTCAGAGGACAGAGCACCTCTCCTCTGAGGACAGGCTGAGGATAACCTGGAGTTATCCAGCCTGGAGAAAAATAGACCCCAGGAAGGCATTACTGCCACTTTCCAAAACTTCAGTGTGGCTTCTGAGGGAGTGACACCTTTTTTAACATGTCCAGTTACAAGAAGATGTGGGCTAATATTTTTAAACAAAAAAGGGGATCAAGTTAGAGTAGGTCTAAGGAAGAACTTGTTTACTAGGAGCATGGTGCAACACTGGCACAAGTTGCCCCAAGAGTTGGTAGGTGCCCCATCCCTGGAACGTTCCCAGATCAGGTGGGACAGGGCTCTGAGTAACCTGATCTCTAATTTAAAGATTTCCCAGCTCATTGCAGGCTGTTTGGACCAGATGATCTTCACAGCTCCCTGCCAGCCCCATCCAGTCTAGGATTCCTTACCCTTTTCACTTGAACAGCACCAAGATTGGAGGTGGGGAGGAGGAGGGCTCATCTGGACTTCAGTGGAGGAGGAGCCCATCTCTGGGACACTGTTTCACTTGCAGCCCCTTTGCATTTTACCTGCAGGAGCTCTTTGGCAGACCAGCGCTGTGCCTCGTCTGTCTGCAGGCAGCAGCTCAGGAAGTCCCGCAGCAAAGGTGAGAAGAGGTTGGGCTGCCGCAGCTTTGGGGTCCCTCCTGTGCCTGTCAGGAGTTGAGCCTGGAGAAAAAGGAAACACGAGGCTCCACCTGCTTCTTTCCCATCTGTAACTGCTCTCCCAGATCCCGTTTAACCTCCTCTCTGCACTGGCAATTTCTGCCCTGGCAGAGAGGCAGAGATGACTTTCCTGTACCAACACAACCCCCAAATCCCAAAGCAGCCACAGCTTTTCCAACATCCAGGGGATCTTGCCTTGTCAGCTGATTTCATTGACTGGCCTAGTTAGTGGGAACTACATCAGCAAAAACATGTTTGGTTCTTTGAGGGTTTGCACCAGCTTAACAGGCTATTTGGAAGAGGGTCTTTGCTATATTAACTAACTCTATTTCCAAAAATTATTACATGAAAGGCATCTCTGCAGTGATTGTTGATCCCTTAAGCACAGTTGCAATAAACCAAAACTCATCAAGCTTTTTGTCCTGTTGCAGTAAACAATGGGAATTGGAAGAAATAAAGGAAATCCACCAGGTATTCCTCAGATAAGGAAACAAACCTTTGGAATCTCATATTCAACACAGACACATTAAGATGCCTGCACAAATGCACTGGAAGGAAAATGCCTGTTTGGGAACACAAACAGGAAACATCTGCAGCTCTGTTTCCCAGCAGTCTGCAAGTTTCAGCCTCTTTATGTGGCAAAAAGAAATCTTTTCATGGGCAAATGGGAAGAAGGAGAAGTGCTATCCCTATGGCAACCCTCTGCTCATTTGGATACTCCAGTCAATGCATTAATGGTGTGCCATTGCAGAAACTGCCAGGCAAGAAATGGGAGGTTTTGGAAGGTTCTCCATGACATCAGGCTCTGGCTTGGTCTCCATAAAAATGTCCTTCACAATCGTAACAGCTCAGTGCTGGTAGCATTGACATAGATGGTGACCAAAGACACTTTGTTATTATCCTCTTGAACCCAGAGGAAAATTTCCAAGCCTAAAACAGCAAACACACTCTGCTTGAGTAAAAATAATTATAGCAGCTTTCTTTCCTTCTCCCACACCGCCAGAGGTCACAAAGGGGGTTTTATCCTGTCCCTCTGCAGCTGAGCTCAGCCACTGGACATGGTGGGGAGCTGAAATCCTCACTGTCATTGTGCAAGCCAGGGATGGCCCAGCTCCTGCAGGAAAGGAACACAGCACTGGCATCAACCACACCCCTTGGATTCCAGCCACAGGCACCTGACTGCAGCTCATCAGCTTGGTAAAGTACCAAGAAACAGCCAAGGGTTTGGTGTGCAATTCTAGCTGCAGTCGGAGAAAAACACATCTTAAGCTTATCCAGGCAAACCAAGGATATGACAGAACAATGAACAGATTGTTTGAAAGACTGAAAGTTTCAAAGACACACAGGAAAATATGCTGCAATATGCAGGAAAATTGATGTGCTGTGGTTAGAAAAGGAAAAAGCAAGCTGAGCTGCTTGGGCACTGCTTTGGTGATTGTTTTTATCTATTTTTCTTTTTCCTTTTTCTTACTTTTTGTATAAAATTGCACCTCAGAAGATTCAACCTCCATTTTGAAGGAGATTTATCACATATCTAACCATTTCACTGAAAAATACCTTTCCTTCAGAAACAGAGCTCCAACAGTGTTCAAAAAGCACATGAGAAATGTCAGGCATGGCTGCAGCCAAAACGGCAGGTTGCTGAACTGCTTACCTGCCACTTCCCTTATGAAGCAGCCAAAACTACAGCAGATGCTGATGTGCTGAAATGCAGGGATGTTTTTGGAAGGGAACCTTGGTGGAAGTGGTGCCAGCAGATGGCAATGGGATTTTATCCAGTGGCACACAGAACATGGCACAGGTGAGAAAGACAGTGGCATCACTAAGTATTTGCTTCTTACCCAGACAGAAGTTTCATTCCAGTAAGGAACTTCTTGTTCCACCATTTCAATGCCCACAATTCCAAGAGACCATATGTCCACTTTGGGGCCATATGGTTGACCTGCCATGACTTCAGGTGCCATCCACCCAGAAGTGAGAGCCACTGAGCTTTGTCTACTCTCTTCAGGGGTGAGTTGAGCAAATAGATCAAAATCAGCTGTGGAGAAAACAACACACCATGAAAGCCAGCTCAGATTAGGAAACCAGGCAAAAGAATTCCCCACTCTCACTCGAAGAATGTGCTCTTGATGAATCTCCTGGAGAACTGTCCATGCTCAGTTTCCTTAGGGCTTTAGCCAAGGAAGTAAGGAATAGGCCACTTCCAGAAAAACCCAGGTTTTTAAACAAGCTCACATCAGTGGCCTTTATTCCCCTGAAGGTTTAGATTGTATCTCCCTCCCTCTGGAAGGGACACACACAGACCAACACCACTCTTGACTGCTTGTGGTTCCTCATCATACCTCTGTGCACATTGCAACTGTGCCCACAGTCTACAGCAGGAGCCCCTGCACTCCCACCAGCACCATTTCTGGGCAGCTGGCACTCACTCAAAGCAACCCCACACCCCACATCCCTGGAACACTGCCCTGACCAAGGATATACTGACCCAGCTTGACAGAGCCATCAGTTCTGAGGAGGATGTTGCTGCTTTTCACATTTTGATGGATCACATGATTTACATGAAGAAAATCCAGTCCTTGTAGGCACTGGGAAAGAAAACAGAAACAGGAAGGCAAAAATCAGTGATGTGAGTTCATCACACAGGAAAGGAAACAGCTCTAAATGATTCTCTTTCCAAGGGAATGGGGAGGAATGGCAGAACACAGAGCCATTGACAGGAAGAGCTTGCTGCTCCAACACCAGCAGAGCAGGATCTTTCTAAGGAAAGGTATGTCAGCTTCTGAAAGAGCAACAGCAGCTGCTGTTGTAGGCTGTCCCCTGCAAACCAGGCAGAATGACTGCTGCTGCAGTGGATGTGTTCTCCATGCAGAGGACAAACAAGGGTATGCCAAGAAAGAAAATGTTCCTCCCTTTGCTGTGAAGTGGATTGCTTTGGGGTGGGAGGCTACATGACAAAGATTTTACTGTTGGCCTCAGCATAGACTTGGAAGCATCACATTAGTCACCTTTCAGAAGCAAACATTATTTTGGGTGCACTATTATCCTTTTTGAGACCTGTGAGAAACGAGTCTCTCTTTTTTCTTTGCTATTCATTTCAAGTCCTGCCACCAGCACCTTTTCTTTTACAGGCAAGGAATGCAGTGCAGACAGGCTCCAGGTAAACATTTAGAGAGGCAGGATGGAGAACAGCAAATGCAAATACAAGAGACAGAGTGAGTATACAACAGCAGGAGATCAGAGTGCAGGAATAGAGTGAATTCTGGGGCACTGGCAGACAATTCACATGAGATGCTTTTACTTTCCCACAGCGTACCAGTAACACAGAAACAAAGCTTGGCACATGAAATCTCTCCAGTTCTGAGCCTCAATTTCCCAGACAATCCTGCCCAAGCCCTTGGAAGCACAGGTGGGATCCCTGACCTGCAGACAGACAGCTGCCATCTCATCTTCAGACAGGTAGGTCTGGCTGATGACATCACTCAGAGTGCCTCCATCCATGTACTCCATAACCAGCCAGAGCTCCTGATCCACAAGG
Organism: Oenanthe melanoleuca; assembly: GCF_029582105.1. Classification (NCBI taxonomy): domain Eukaryota; kingdom Metazoa; phylum Chordata; class Aves; order Passeriformes; family Muscicapidae; genus Oenanthe; species Oenanthe melanoleuca. The sequence goes on along the minus strand of NC_079362.1, from coordinate 18,464,083 downwards.
TAGCTGAAAGAAGGAAACAAAAGTGTGGATATGAATGTGCACAGCAACGTTGCTGTTTGGAAAAGACAAGGGTTGATTCTTGTTTCCGGGTCCCTTTCTGACAAGGACAGATTAAAAGGAATAGACATTCCCTCTAGGCTGTGCAGTGTTTTCAGTGTGTGCTGTCTCAAGGAGAATGACACATCTGTGAAAAACAGATGTGTAAGATGGCCAGCAAGAAAAAAATGCAGTTTAGTAACAGATCAAAAACCTATCACACCGTGTGCTTCTGGAAAAAATGCACCTAGTGTCCCTGACATGCACAGCAATGGAAAAGACGAGACAATCCAAGGGAAATCCTTGCTAGTTTATCCACATGTAGGAAGACACTTGAAATAAATCAAGCCCCAAAACAACGAGGTGGCATTGAACTTAGAGGCCATTGATTGCAGAATCAGCCATGAACCAAACTAATAGATTTATTAAGATACAGTTGATCCAGGTTTTTGAAAAATTTTCAAACTACATGTGCCAGGGAAGACTCATGCAGACAAGATGCACTCTCTTCCCATCCACTGAGAATGAGCAGAACAATAATAATTTACTAATAATTACCAGCTCTTTTTTCTGCCAGTGACCAAATTGGGTTTTTACCTTGCATATTTGCAGTGTGTAAACAAAGAGTCATGGGACAAAAGCACAACAACTCACCAGTCAAAACAATTGACCAGGTTGGGACTCCTGTTCTTCCTCATGACCATGAGTTCATTGACTTTTAGTTCCTCCATCCTCAGTCCATGGAGGTTTATTTTCTTTATGGCCACCTAAAATGACACTGAAACTCAGTAACTTGAAAAGTTTGAGGCAGGAGACCACAGCGCGCACATGGAGTGAGTGAATTTGCAGTGACACAGCCGAGCTGAGCCAAAGTGCCTTGTGATTAGACATTGGAGTAATTAGGAACTGACATTCCAACAGCCCATTCCTCTGCTTCTTTGGGAACCAGTTACAGGACACATGGCCACTGACATTTTGCTTTGTCCACTTGGTAACAAAGATGTCTCAACTATAACCCACAAAGCTCTGACCACACTCTCTGCTGCTCTGTCTGGGATTCAGAAGTAATCCATGCCTTGGGACTCAGTGGATACATCCTGGACTATAAGCAGGGCTTAGGGCTTTTAGGGACGCCTTGCAGTTCTCTCCCTATGTGCAGTTCCCAAGTGCAGCACTGCAGGTGGCTAAGGAACTACCAGGAGCATTCAGAAGTATTTGCTGGCAGCCAGAAATGACAACAAAGCTCTGAAGCTGTAGCCCCAAAGAGCAGTGAGATGTCCAAGGCACCGCCTTTGTTTCAGCAAATGAGAGCGAGTGAGCGCGTTCTTCTCTCAAAGGAACCGCTGCCCTCCTTGCCTTCCTTCTGGCAGCCGAGAAGGACAAAGACTGTCCCAAGTGCAATTTGCAGGATGGCACCAGTCTCTGCTTCTTGTGCCTTTACTGCAGAGCTCTACCCAAAGCTCCAGCCACAACTCACACCAGAGGGGAAAGCCCTCAAGAGCTGCAGAGTCCTCAGGGCCTGTTGACATTTACCTCTCTTCTTCCGGCATTGTCGAATGCTCTACAAACCTCTCCAAAAGCCCTACAAACAAAAGAAAGCAAAGAAAGGAGAAGCCATTTAGAATTTGGAGTGAAAGCCAGCCCAGACATGAGATCTCTCCTATAAGTGCCTAAAACATGCAGGTTCCAGGAGGGGTCTGCCAGAAGGCTGATGATGCATTTTCCTCTCAAGTGCATGGACACTGGGCCTGTTCCTGGAGTGTTGGGGTTTACTTCCTCAGCTCAAAAAGAGAGCTCATTCTTTGATCTCAGCTTGAAGGCTCTAAACTGTGCAGTTCTTACCCTAACCATGGAGTATTTCCTTCAACAAACTCTTGGAAAGAAATGTTCCTGAGAACTGTTATCTCACAGCTATCATAGCAGGTAGGTTGCTCTTTCAGGCAAGCAATATTCTTCTCCTTTCATTAGTGTGACTCTATGATTTGGAGATGTTAAAAAATGCTAAGGAAATTAACACAGAGCTGTCACACACTTGAGAGACAAGGAGATCTTCCAGGTCCTCTTCCTTGCTGCAGGCAAGACCTTGGAAGCATGGAGATGTCTTTGACAATGTCTTCTGGCCACGCTCACAAATTCTGACCAGTAGTGAGAACTGGGATAATCTAACTCCAGTGTCTGAATATGTCTTCAGTTTGTCTGACTTCACACTTGATAGACATTCTACCAGCAAATCCCCTGGCCCATGGTTGTGTAGAAGTAACTGTGGTTGGACTCACCCACTGCCAATGTTTTCCAGTTCAATGTATTTTGTCACAAGATTTTCCATGTTCACTGTTTTCTCTGAAGGAAACAAAATGCAAGATGCTCACTTTATAGCAGATTTCAGGTTCCAGAAGATAAGGCAGCCCCACTTTCTGGTCTCTAAACCCTTTATGGTTGGCTGAGTAACAACAACAACAACCAGACAGACAGCTCTGCAGCACACAGAGTGATTTTCTACAGCAGCTCCTGTGGGGTGTCCTAAATGTTTCTGTGATTCCAAATGGAGGAGGAACATTTGGTACAGCTATGCTGACACATGCACACAACCCACTGTTCCTCAGACAAGAGATACACAAGACCTACTCAGTAGCTCCAAGTACTCCTCCTCAGTCTCGTGTTGCTGAGCAGCAGCCAGGTCAGTGCTGGAGATGAACAAACTGCCCAGGGTCCTCTTCTCAGGCTGGGGAAAAAAGGCTCCTTTAGACAATGCTGCTGCTGCAGCAGGTTCAGTAACAGAGCCTGTGTAGATCTGAGTAACAACTTTGTGTCAGAAAGATGGCTGGAAGAGATTACTTTGAGATCTCTTTCCAAATGCAAGCCCTTAGGAAGATGCGGTCAGCCACATGCAGAGCTCTTAAAATGAATTACTTGGATGTCCATTTCTCAGACTGGATGGATGAAAACCAAAGGTTGGTTTTACTCGAGTTCATGGCCAGATTCATGTTCCATTTTAATGGATTTTCTGAAGGATGACCACCACAATGACCATTCCACTTCCTCCCCAAGGATTTCTTTCTCCCTCCAAGGGTGGCAGACACACTTTTTCAAATGTTCTACCTCCACCCACGGAGATCTCTTTTCTTGCACCATCTTCAGGATGTGACCAACCTGCAGCATGTCCAATTGGGATCGCTCCCATGCCTCACGCCGACTACTGGGCTTTTTGTTTCCAGTCTTTTGCTGAAAGTATTTGCAGGCTGGCAGGTGAGATGTCAACACTTCCACCTCAAGTCAAACAGAACAAAGCAGTCAGAGACTACAATTTGTCCCTGTTGGCCAAGAGTCATTGACTGTGAGGAAAGGCAGAGAACAGGATTACAAGGGCTACAGGCAGCTTGTTTCTATCCTCCATCTGGGTCACCATGTACCACTGTAAAAATACCTCAAGTAACAGGGAGAGCAGTAACAGGCCAGCGAGAATCAATTTGAATGACTGCTGGCGAAAAGGTCAAAGGACCAGCCTCACTGTGCAGGGATGACATTTGAGATTCAGCACTCCAGGAAATGTCCTTCAGAGTGGCTGTGATAGATCCTGCAGCAGGATGGCACTCAGAGGCATCACCCCAACCCCTGCTGCTCTACAGTGGAAAGGCAAGAAGGGCAGAAAGCATCAGTTTGGTGACTGCACTGGCTATTCTTGTTTCACTCACTTGCTTTTCTACAGCCTGAAGCAGAGGATTACATTTCTCTCTGATAATTTTTATTTCTTCCTCCAGCCTCTTCTCCTTTTCCTTCATCTTAGCCTCAGTTTCCTGCAGTTCTGCATCCAGCTGGTCCTTGAGGTTCTGCAAAAAACCAGAGAAATGTTTCTTAAATCTAGTGTCTGCCACTCTTGCACTCACCTTTTGTTGATCGCCTCTCTGTGGATGGAGATGCATCTCCTCATTGCCTCTCATGCCCTCCTTGTGCTTTCTCTTCACTGCCATGATGGGAATCCGAGCTTCGGGTAGCTCTGCTTGTGGCTCTGCCTTGATGTTCTGTACATACAAATGCAGAGCAAGTCAGAGGGAGCTGCCACCAAGTTCAGATTTTTCCTCTTTCAGCCTCAAAATCAAATTCATTCTGCCACTTCTTTTTGCTTCCCTACCCACCTCTGCTTCCATTGTGACCCTCTTGTCCCAGAGCTGATCTCTGCAGATTACAAGGCTCTGTGCTTTCAGTGCCTCTGGGACTCGTGGCCTCAGTCCCAAGAGCTCTGTTTTATGCCCCTGTTCCTGCCCTTCACTCTGTCACCTGGTGAGCCAGGCTTACCTGGCCATTCTCTTGTTGTTCTTCCACCTGCTGCCTGAGCTGCTCTTCCTGCTCCTGGGCTAGGAACAGCTCTCCCTGAGGCTGGCATGGCACCTCTTCTAAAGCCATCTGCTCATGCTCTTTCTCTAGAAGGGCCTGCACAGAAAGCAAGAGAAGATGGGTTTCAACTTTCCATATGACATTTGTGGGCCAAGTCTCTAAGAGTGATGGGCTCACATGTTCCCAAAGCACTGTGCTGCTGCTCTCCTGGGTCATTCTCTGCCCATGGGGAGGCACAGATTCCAAAGTGACACTGGCTGTACAATCGGAGTCCATCTGGGACTGAAGCTCCAACAGCCTCTCAGGCAGCTGACCCCTGGGAAGGGGTGGCATTTCTCAAGGCTCTGCTGAGGGCCTCCCTCCACTTCTGCTGTGTCCTCTTTGTCTTTTCATTGTGACTGACACCCAGCCCTGTCCCACAGCTCCATCCTGGCTCTGCAGCTGGCTTCCAGTATGGGCTCACTCCTTGTGAGAGACACTTCTGGAGTTCATGTTCTCTTCAGACCTGCACCACCGTTCCTGCCTTTCTGACATCTACACTCTTGTTAGAAATCCTGGCCATTCAGGAGATAAGGATGCATGTAAAGATCCTCTGATGGAGGTCAGAGAGCCTCTACAGCCACCCCAGTATATGGAGGAGGACCAAGGTGTTTATTCTTCCTCTTTTGTCAGCTGAGAATTCAGACCAGTGGTAACAGAGATGCTCATAACAGCCCAACAACAAATGAACTTAAAAACCCCTAGGGATGCCAATGAAGAAAATCATATATCATGTATTGTGTGTATGACTAGAGTCACTCATCACCAGCTAAAACATGGAATTGTTCCACATTACTGGGACAGGGAGAAATTTAAATAAACTGAGGGCTTTAGGGCAGAAGAGGCTGGAGGAGGAAAACACCCATGAGGGGAAAATCAACCATTTCTGGAGGGAAAACATCTCTGCCTGCTCAGGATCAGTTGACAGAACGTGTCTGTCCTCGTCTCTAGAAGGGATGCCTTTAGGTGAGTTTTGCACCTCCAACTCTCTCTGACCAGAGCCGGGAGGAATCAATATGGAAATGTTACATCAATAGATAGATACATGACACATAGATACATGACACATAGATACATGACACATAGATAAATAGATACATAGATACATAGATACATACATGACACAGAGATACATAGATACATATAAACATAGAAAGATAAATAGATAGAGTTCACTTATATAATTTCTCTCACTCTACTTTCTGTTCCTACACACATCACCACTCGGCAGCCAATGTCCCTATCAATAGCAATCCTGAATGTGCTCTCCTGTGGCATCAATAAACCCCACTTTTGGGGAATCTGGAGCATGTAGGTCCTTATGGAATGAGATCAGATCCAGAGCACTGCTCTGGGAACTGAACTCTTTGTGCATCTGTGTTCAGACGAGTTCTCTTGGTCACAACCGCACTGACAGTGGTAAAGTGGCTGTAATCAGAAAGGAAGCCCAGCCCCTCTCAGCTCCTCTGATCTGAGAGGACCAGCTGGAATTCAAGAATGTTGGTTTCCCGCTCAACTCGCAAATGCAATTCAGATTGCAATATTGGACAATTTTTGATCCTCAAGGCTGCCAAAAGGTAAGGGCTCTGTAAACGGGAAAGTGATGTGCAAGGTCATACAGCTTGGCATCAGAACAGCTCCTTCTGCACTAATATCCCTGAACCAAAAAATGTCTTCGCATGCAGGAAAATGTTGAGCAAAATCACCTTTGCTTCCTAGAGGAAGAAAATAATCAAGACATCTGTTCCCAGCAGAAAAACAACCCAACAAACAAAACGATCAAAGTGCTATCTACTCTAGTTTCTAAAGCATCTGGATGCAGTGACGGGATGCTTGGCATGGGAAAGGCCCTGGTGGGGATCACTGTCATGTAGGCATTTCTGGAAGTATGCCTAGAAGGTCCCTCATGAGATGTCCTTTCCCCCGACTAAAGCTCCTGAAGCACATCCTCACTGGGCTTGTGCTCCCACCCATTCCCAGCTCCCTTGCCCTTCCCTGGACACACTCCAGCCCCTCAATGTCTTTCTGCTCCAGAGGGGCCACAACTGGACACAGCACTCGAGCAGCGGCCGCAGGGGTGCCCAGCACAGGGTACAGCTCACTGCCCTGCTCCTGCTGCCCCACTATTGCTGACACACGCCAGGATGCCCTTGGCCTTCTTGGCCCCCTGGGCACACATTGCCTCGTGTTCAACTGCTGTTGACCAGCACCCCTGGCTCCTTTTCTCCCCGGTAACACCGCAGGCACAAAGTTGCACATTTGACTTAGAATAAATCATTGAAAATTCCACGATGTCTTTCCTCTTCTTAGCAACACAAAACAGCAGTCCAAGTCTTTCAGCTTTTCCCCCTCTCCAGGCTGCAATGGTGTTGGGGGTTGAGTGTTTTCTATTACTGTGTTAATTTAAAGAATTTTTCTCATTATCATGCCAATAGACCTGGCCGGGTTACCCACAGGGCCTTTGAGGACACCAGACAAAAGGGGTAGGTGGGAGCTGGGCTTCCATAGAGGACTTGTGTTTCTGGCGAGCTCGGAGGAGAACCCGCCATCTCCAGCCACACAGCTGAATGCAGGAGAGCCAGATAGTCTGTGATCAGCTGCCCTGTATCTGCCCTGTTCCAGCTCCTGCCTCTGCGGACACAGCCAATCACCCGGACACAAATGGTGAGCGAGGAGCTGCCCGCTCCAGCCATTCCCACCCGAGACCGGCGTGGCCGCTGCCGCCCCCTCCTGCCTCTGCTCCCGCCTGCTCTCTGCAGCTGCCAGGTTTTGTTCTGTCTGCAACACCGGGACCGAGGGCAGAGAGAGTGTGTGCCTGCAGCTAAAGAAAGGACTGGAACCAAGTTATCTGTTCTGTTTTGTTGGTAATTTTAACAACTGCTGTTGTTTCTGCTTGTACAGTTAGATATATGATAAAAGAGCTGTTATTCCTACCCCCTTATATCTGCCTCAGAGTCCTTGATTCAAACAATTATAATACTTGGGGGGAGTGCAATTAAAGTCTCTATTTCAAAGGCAAACTTCTGTCTTTATCAGCAGACAACTGTCCTTCAAACCAGGACAAATGGCATTTTCAACCAGAGTTATCAAGGCAAACCACACAATAGAAAGTGACTAGAGACACATGCATCCTCTGGGTTTTGCCTCAGAAATGGGTTCAGAACTATGCAGTTTTTGTCATTTGGCACACAGGACATTCCTAGGCCTACATGGATTCATGGACAACACAATCATCTCTTTGCATCTTATCAAAACACAGGTGCACTCAGACTGCACTCTGCTACTGACCGCTCTGCCTGAAGAGCAAAAATAATGACCTGGCAATAAAAACAAAAAATCCCTGGCTTCAAGCTGCAAGTCCACAATGTGTCTCTGAAATACTCCAAGGTAAACACACCCAAGAAGCTCAAAAGGACAAAGCATCCCAAAGAACCTGTGTGATCAGATCAACCGTTTTGTGCCTATAGCTCCTTGGCCAATCTGTGAAGTGGGACAGGTCTCTCCAGACCACAGTGTCCCCTATGTATCCAACAAGGCTGAGCTCCAGGTTTTTGACATGATCCCTCCTGGGGCTGGGGAGCCTTCACAATTAATGTTGCTCCTTCCAGAATCCCAGAAACCTGGGGCCAAATCATGCCAGATCAAAGCAATTATCAAGCTCTCAAGAGGCTGGGGGGAATAGTTATGTCCTGACAGAACTCCAGCACTCTGCATCCTCAGCCGGCAATAGCAAGTGCTGACTGCTCAGGAACTTGCAGCTCTGTCTTGTACTATAGACAACACCAGCAAGGACTGGCACTTACTGCCTCAGAATATTCAGACTGTGGTGTCTCCACAGCTGAAGACTTGCGCTCAATTTCCTCCTCTTTGGCCTCTTCTCTCGGAGCTGAGGAAGTCAGTGGATAATGTTCTGTTGGTTCTGGACTCTGTGGACAGAGAGAAGCATGACGAAGAGGCCATTACCAATCATGTATACCCTTTTTTATATTCTGCTCTACAACCTGCTCTCCTAAGGAAATATCATAAACTGTTACAGCAATGGGATTCTAAGTCACTCCGATAAAATTATATTGGCTGATCCATAAGAACTGCATGTGGCTTCGAATTCAACATTCCACCCCGGCTACTACCCGCAAGCAACCTTCTCTCTGAAAACTGAGCTCTGATTTCTTTAAAGCCTCGAAATGGAAAATCAGGGAATACCCATCTGTGGCTGATGCTGACGTGGAAAAATAAAACTCTATTAGAGTCTCATAATAGGCTGAAAAAGAAAATCTTGAGGAAAAGCACCTTTGCTAGCTGCATAAAGACAAAATGAGCATGGCCTCTCATCCTGGCAAACAAACAACCCAACAATCCAAAGGATAAAAGAGTCATCTACTCCAGTGTCTAAAGCATCTGGATGCAGTGAGGTGATTCTTGGCATGGGAACAGCCCTCGTGGTGGGGACTGTCGTGTAGGCATTTATGGAAGTGTGCCTGGATGGCCCATCATGAGCCTCCCTTTCCCCCAGATTAAGACTCTCTCAGTACATCTACACTGGTGTGCACTCCCACCCCTTCCCAGCTCCGTTGCCCTTCTCCAGACACGCTCCAGCCCCTCAATGTCTTTATGCTCCAGAAGGGGCCAAGAACTGGACACAGCACTCGAGCAGTGGGCCACAGAAATGGCCAGCACAGGGCACAGCTCACTGCCCTGCTCCTGCTGCCCCACTATTGCTAACACAGGACTGAATGCCCTTGACTTCTTGGCTATCTGGAGACACACTGATTCATGTTTAGCTGCTCTTGACCAGGACACTATGCTTCTTTTGCCCAAGTTAACATTTGACTTAGAGTACATTTTCAGGAATCCCAAGATGCCTTTCCATTGCTTAGCAAAATGAAACAGCAGTCCAAGTCTTTCCGGTTTTTCCCCTCTCCTACCTACAATGACAATTGTGAATTGAGTTATCTAGTCTGACCACAGAATAGGAAGTTCAAGAGACACATGTAGCATCTGGGTTTTGCCTCAGGAATGGGTCCAGAACTATGCCAATTTTGTCATTTGGCACACAGGACATCCCTAGACCCACAGGGATTCATGGACAACACAATCATCTCTTTACAGCTTATGAAAACACAGGTGCACTCAGACTGCACTATGGTACTGACTGCTCTGCCTAAAGAGGTAAAAGAACGACCTGGCAAGAAAGGCACCAAATATCTCACTTCAAGCTGCAAATCCACAATGTGTCTCTGAAATACGAACATGTAAGCACAGCCAAGGAGCCTATGGGGACAAATCACCCCAAAGAGTCTGTGTAGCCAGATCAACGATTTTTGTGCCTGTAGCTCCTTAGCCAGTCTGTGGAGTGGGACAGGCTTCTCCAGACCACAGTGTCACCTATGTATCTAACAAGGCTGAGCTCCAGGTCTTTGACAGGATCCCTCCTGGGGCTGGGGAGCCTTCACAATTAATGTTGCTCCCCCTCAGAAGCCCAGCAACCTGAGACCACATCATACCAGATCATAGCCCATTATCAAGCTCCCACAGACTGGTGGGAATTGTGAGGTCCTGAAGGACTCCAGCACTCAGCATCCTCAGCCACCAAAAGCAAGTGCTGGCTGCTCAAGAACTAGTAGCTCTGTCTTGTACTACAGACAACACCAGCAAGGACTGGCACTTACTGCCTCAGAATATTCAGACTGTGGTGTCTCCACAGCTGAAGACTTGTGCTCAATTTCCTCCTCTTTGGCCTCTTCTCCGGGAGCTGAGGGAGTCAGTGGATAGTGTTCTGTTGGACTCTGTGGACAGAGAGAAGCATGACGAAGAGGCCATTACCAATCATGTATACCCTTTTTTACTATTCGGATCTACAACCTGATCTAGTAAGACAAAATCATAAACTATCACAGCAATGGGATTATAAATCAAGTCACTCCGACATAATTATATGGGCTGATTTAACAGAACTGCATGTGGCTTCGAATTCAACATTCTACCCTGGCTACTACCAGCAAGCAACCTTCTCTCTGAAAACTGAGCTCAGATTTCTTTAAAGCTCTGAAATGGAAAATTAGGGAATAACCATCTGTGGCTGATGCAGACGTTGAAAAATTAAACTCTATTAGAGTAATAGGCCGGAAAAGAAAATCTTGAGGAAAAGCACCTTTGCTATCTGCATAAAGACAAAATGAGCATGGCTTCTCCTCCTGGCAAACAAACAACCCAAAAATCCAAAGGATAAAAGTGTCACCTATTCCAGTGACTAAGTCATCTAGATGCAGTAAGGAGATGCTTGGCATTCAACGGCTCTTGTGGGGAGGACTGTCATGTAGGCATTTATGGAAGAGTTCCTGGATGGTCCATCACGAGCCTCCCTTTCCCCAGGTAAAAGCTCTCTGAGCTCCTCCATATCGGGACTATGCTCCCATATCTCCACAGCTCCCTTGCCCTTCTCCAGACAAGCTCCAGCCCCTCCATGTTTTTCTGCTCCAAAGGGCCCAGAACTGGACACAGCACTCGAGCAGCGGCCGCAGCGGTGCCCAGCACAGGGCACAGCTCACTGCTCTGCCCCTGCTGCCCCACTATTGCTGACAGAGGCCAGGATGCCCTTGGCCTTCTTGGCCCCCTGGGCACACATTGCCTCATGTTCATCTGCTGTTAACCAGCAACCCTGGCTCCTTTTGCCCAAGTTAACATTTGTCATTAAATAAAGCATCGAGAATTCCACGATACCTTTCCTATGCTTAGCAACACAATACAGCAGTCCAAATCTTTCATCTCTTCCCCCTCTCCAGGCTCCCATATAATTTTCAACCGGAGTTATCAAGGCAGACCTCACAATAGAAAGTGTCAAGAGACACGTGTATCCTCTGAGTTTTGCCTCAGAAATGGGTCCAGAACTATGCAGCTTTTGTCATTTGGCACACAGGACGTCCCCAGACCTACAGGGATTCATGGAAAACACAATCATCTTTTGTAGTTTATTAAAACACATGCGAACTCAGACTGCACTCTGATGCTGACTGCTCTGCCTGAAGAGGCAAAAGTACAACCTGGTAATAAACGCACCAAAAATCTCACTTCAATTTGCAGCTCCACATTGTAAGTGTAAGAACATCCAAGAAACTTGTGAGGACAAACCACTCCAAAGTGCCTGTCTCATTAGATCAACCTTTTTTGTGATTGTAGCTCCTTGACCAGTCTGTGGAGTGGGACAGGAGTCTCCAGACCACAGTGTCCCCTGTGTATCCAACAAGGCTGAGTTCCAGGTCTTTGACATGATCCCTCCGGGGGCTTGGTATCCTTCATGCTTCAGGCTGGCCTCAATCAGTATCCCAGCAATCCGAGGTCAAATCATGCCAGATCAAAGCCCATTATCACGTTCTCACAGGCTAGGGGGAATCACTAGGTCCTGACAGGACTCCAGCACTCTGCATCCTCAGCCACCAATAGCATGTGCAGGTTCCTCAAGAACTTTCAGCTGTGTCTTGTACTAAAGACAGCCCAAGCCAGAACTGGCACTCACCGCCTCAGAATATTCAGACAGTTGTGTCACCACACCTGAAGGCTTGAGGTCAATTTCCTCTTCTTTGGCCTCCTCTCCAGAAGCTGAGAGAGTTAGGGCATAGTCTGCTGCTGGTTTTGGACTCTGTGGACAGAGAGAAGAGCGACGGAATGTCATTACCAATCATTTACACCCTTATTTTTATTCAGCTCTACAACCTGCTCTATTAAGACAAAATTTCAAACGGTCACAGCAATGGGCTTCTAAGTCACTCTGACAAATTTATATGAGCTGGTTCAACAGAAATGCATGTGCCTCTGAATTCAACATTCCAACCTGGCTAATATCAGCAAGCAAACTTCTCTCTGAAAACTGAGCCCTGAGTGCTTTAAAGCTCTGAAATGAAAATCAGGCAATACCCAGCAGTTGCTACTGCAGACATGGAAAAATAAAACTCTATTAGAATCTCATAATATGCTGGAAAAGCAATGAGCCAAAGCACCATGGCATGCTGTATAAAGAAAAAATAATCATAAGGTTCCCTCCTGGCAAACCAACAACCCAAGAAAACAAATGATAAATGTGTCACGCATTCCAGTGTCTAAAGCATCTGGATGCAGTGAGGGGATGCTTGGCATGGAAATGGCCCTCATGGGGAGGACAGTCATGTAGGCATTTATCGAAGTGTACCTGGATGGTCCATCATGAGCCTCCCTTTCCCCATTACTGAACCTACCTCAGCACATACAATCTGGGCTTGTGCTCCAACCACTTCCAGCTCCCTTGCCCTTCCCGGGACACACTCCAGCCCCTCAATGTCTTTCTGCTCCAGAGGGGCCACAACTGGACACAGCACTCAAGCAGCAGCTGCACCGGTGCCCAGCACAGGGCACAGCTCACTGCCCTGCTCCTGCTGCCCCACTATTGCTGACACACGCCAGGATGCCCTTGGCCTTCTTGGCCCCCTGGGCACACACTGCCTCAGGTTCAGTTGCTGTTGACAGGGACACCTTGCTGCTTTTGCCCAAGTTAACATTTGACTTAAAACACAGCATTGAGAATTCCTCAATGTCTTTTGTCTTCTTAGTAATACAAGAAATCATTCCAAGTCCTGCAGCTTTTTCCCCTCTCCAGACTACAATGGCATTTTCAAACGAAGTTATCAAGTCAGACCACACAAAAGAAAATGTCAAGAGACACATGTAGCCTCTGGGTTTTCCCTCAGAAATGGGTCCAGAACTATGCAGTTTTCATCATTTGGCACACAGGACATCCCTAGGCCCACAGGAATTCATGGACAGCACAATCATCTCTTTGCAGCTTATCAAAACACAGGTGCACTCAGACTGCACTCTGCTATGTATCGCTCGGTCCCAAGAGGAAAAAAGAATGACCTAGCAATAAAGACACCAAATCCCTGACCTTAATTGCAAGTCCACAATGTGTCTCTGAAATACTCCAAGGTAAACACACCCAAGAATCTTGAGAGGACAGAGCACCCCAAAAAATCTGGGTGGTGAGATCAAGATTTTATGTGCCTGTCGCTCCTTGGCTAGTCTGTGAAATGGGACAGGTCTTTCCAGATCACAGTGACCTCTATGTAGAAAATAAGGCTGAGCTCCAGGTCTTTAACATGATCCCTCCTGGGGCTTGGTGTACTTCATGCTTTATGCTGGTCTCTATAAGAAGCCCAAGAATATGGGACCAATCATGCCAAATGAAACACATTATCAAGCTCCCCCAGGGTGGAGGGAATTGGTACATCCTGAAGGATTCCAGCACTCAGCATCCTCAGCCACCAATAGCAAGTGCTGACTGCTCAAAATCTTGAAGCTCTGTCTTATACTACAGACAACACCAGCAAGGACTGGCACTTACTGCTTCAGAATATTCAGCCTGTGGTGTGACCACAGCTGAAGACTTGCGCTCAATTTCCTCCTCTTTGGCCTCTTCTCCAGGAGCTGAGGGAGTCAGTGGATAGTGTTCTGTTGGTTCTGGACTCTGTGGACAGAGAGAAGCATAACGAAGAGGCCATTACCAATCAAGTATACCCTTATTTTTATTCAGATCTACAACCTGCTCTACTAAGGAAAAATCATAAACTCTTACAGCAATGGGATTATAAGTCACTCCGACTGAATTATATGGGCTGATTCAACAGAACTGCATGCGGTTCTGAATTCAACATTCTAACCTGGCTACTATCAGCAAGCAACCTTCTCTCAGAAAACTGAGCACTGAGTTCTTTAAACCTGTGAAATGGAAAATCAGGGAATACCCAGTTGTGGCTTCTGCAGATGTGGAAAAATAAAACTCTATTAGAGTCATATAATATGCTGGAAAATGAAATCTTGAGCCAAAGCACCTTTGCTTGCTTCATAAAGAAAAAAAGAGCATGACTTCTCCACCCGGCAAACCAACAACCCAATAAATCGAAATGATCAAATGTCACCTAATCCAGCGACTAAAGCATCTTGATGCAGTGAGGGGATGCTTGGCATGGAAACGGCCCTAGTGTGGAGGACTGTCATGTAGGCATTTTTGGAAGTGTGCCTGGATGGTCCATCATGGGCTCCATTTCGACAGGTAAAAGCTCCCTGAGCTCATCCAAATCAGGCGTGTGCTCCCAGCCATTCCCAGCTCCTTTGCCCTTCTCCAAACATGCTCCAGCCCCTCCATGTTTTTCTGCTAGAGAGGTTCCCACAACTGGACACAAGACTTGAGCAGCGGCCACAGCGATGCCCAGCACAGGGCACAGCTCATTGCCCTACTCCTGCTGCCCAGTATTGCTGACACACGCCAGGATGGCCTTGGCCTTCTTGGACACCTGGGCACACGCTGCCCTGTGTTCATCTGCTGTTAACCAGCAACCCTGGCTCCTTTTGCCCAAGTTTACATTTCACTTAAAATAAAGCATTGAGAATTCCACGATGCCTTTTCTGTGCTTAGCAACACAAGAAATCAGTCCAAATCTATCATCTTTTCCTCCTCTCCAGGTTCCAATGGCATTTTCAAATGGAGTTATCAAGACAAACCACACAATAGAAAGTGTCAAGAGACACATGTAGCCTCTGGGTTTTGCCTCAGAAATGCTTTCAGAACAATGACAATTTTGTCATTTGGCACACATGTCTTCCATAGGTCCTCAGCTACTTATGGACAACACAACCATCTCTTTGCAGCTTTTCAAAACACAGGTGCACTCAGACTGCACTCTGCTACTGACAGCTCTGCCTGAAGAGGCAAAAGAACCACCTGGCATTAAAGGCACCAAATCTCTCACTTCAAGCTGCAACTCCACAATGTGTCTCTGAAATACTCCCAGGTAAACACACCCAAGAAGCACATGAGGACAAAGCATCCCAAAGAGCCTGCATGATCTGATCAACCGTTTTGTGATTGTAGCTTCTTGGCGAGTCTGTAAAGTTAGATAGGTCTCTCTAGAAAACAGTGTCCCCTACGTATCCAACAAGGCTGAGCTCCAGGTCTTTAACATGATCCCTCCTGGGGCTGGGGAGACTTCACAATTAATGTTGCTCACTCTCAGAACCCCAGCAACCTGGGGCCAAATCATGCCAGATCAGAGCAATTATCAAGCTCTCACAGGCTGGGGGGAATTTCTGAGTCCTGACAGGACTCCAGTCCTCAGCATCCTCAGCCACCAAAAGCAAGTGCTGACTGCTCAAGATCTTGCAGCTCTGTCTTGTACTACAGAGCCAGAAAGGATTGGCACTTACTGCCTCAGAATATTCAGACTGTGGTATCTCCACAGCTGAAGACTTGCGCTCAATTTCTTCCTCTTTGGCCTCTTCTCCCGGAGCTGAGGGAGTCAGTGGATAGTGTTCTGTTGGTTCTGGACTCTGTGGACAGAGAGAAGCATGACGAAGAGGCCATTACCAATCATGTATACCCTTTTTTATATTCTGGTCTACAACCTGCTCTACTATGAAAAAATCATAAACTGTCACAGCAACGGGATTCTAAGTCACTCTGACAAAATTATATGGGCTGATTGCTCATTTTATAAAGACAAAATGAGCAGGGCTTTTCTTCCTGGCAAACCAACAACTCAAGAAACCAAAGGATCAAAGTGTCGCCTACTCCAGTGTCTAAAGCACCTGGATGCAGTGAGGGGATGCTTGGCATGGAAATGATCCTCATGGGGAGGACTGTCACGTACGGATTTATTGAAGTGTGCCTGGATGGTCCATCACGAGCCTCCCTTTCCCTAGGCTAAAGATCCCTCAGCTCATCCTAACTGGACTTGTGCTCCCACCCTTCCCAGCTCCCTTGCTATTCTCTAGACATGACCCAGCCCCTCAATGTTTTTCTTCTCCAGAGGGGCCCAGAGCTGGACACAGCACTCGAGCAGCAGCTGCACCGGTGCCCCGCACAGGGCACAGCTCACTGCCCTGCTCCTGCTGCCCCACTATTGCTGACACAGGCCAGGATGCCCTTGGCCTTCTTGGCCACCTGGGCACACACTGCCTCATGTTCAGGTGCTGTTGTCCAGAAACCCTTGCTGATATTGCCCAAGTTCACAATTGATTAAAATACAGCATCTGAAATTCTGTACTAAGCAACACAAAACAGCAGGCCAAGTCTTGCAGCTTTTCTCCCTCTCCAGGCTCCAATGGCACTATCAAATTGAGTTATCAAGGCAGACCACACAATAGAAAGTGTCAAGAGACACATGTAGCCACTTGGTTTTGCCTCAGAAATGGGTCCAGAACTATGCAGTTTTTGTCATTTGGCACTGCACATCCTTAGTCCAACAGGTACTTATGGACAACACAATCATCTCTTTGCATCTTATCAAAACACAGGTGCACTCAGACTGCACTCTGCTACTGACCGCTCTGCCTGAAGAGGCAAAAGAACGACCTGGCAATAAAGGCACCAAATATCTAAGTTCAAGCTCTAACTCAACTATGTGTCTCTGAAATACTCCAAGGTAAACACACCCAAGAATCTTGAGAGGACAAAGCACCCCAAAGTGCCTCTGTGATCAGATCAAACTTTTTTGTGCCTGTCGCTCCTTGGCCAGTCTGCGGAGTGGGACAGGTCTTTCCAAACAACAGTTTCACCTATGCATCCAATAAGGCTGAGCTCCAGGTCTTTGACATGATCCCTCCTGGGGGCTTGGTATCCTTCATGCTTTATGCTGGCCTCTATAAGAAGCCCAGCAACCTGGGACCAAATCATGCCAGATCAGAGCAATTATCAAGCTCTTACAGGCTGGGGGCAATCACTAGGTCCTGACAGAACTCCAGCACTCTGCATCCTCAGCCACAAACAGCAAGTGCTGACTGCTCAGGAACTTGCAGCTCTGTCTTGTACTACAGACAGCACCAGCAAGGACTGGCACTTACCGCCTCAGAATATTCAGTCTGTGGTGTCTCCATAGCTGAAGACATGCGCTCAATTTCTTCCTCTTTGGCCTCTTCTCCAGGAGCTGAGGGAGTCAGTGGATAGTCTTCTGTTGGTTCTGGACTCTGTGGATAGAGAGAAGCATGATAAAGTGGCCATTACTTATCATGTATACCCTTTTTTATATTCTGCTCTACAACCAGCTCTACTATGGAAAATTCATAAACGGTCACAGCAATGGGATTCTAAGTTGCTCTGACAAAATTATGAGGGCTGATTCAACAGAACTGCATGTGGCTTCGAATTCAACATTCCAACCTGGCTACTATCAGCAAGCAACCTTCTGTCTGAAAACTGAGCCCTGATTTCTTTAAAGCTCTGAAATGGAAAATCAGGGAGTTACTAGATGTGGCTGTTGCAGATGTGAAGAACTAACACACTATCAGAATCTCATAATATGCTGGAAGAGGAAATCTTGAGCCAAAGCACCTTTGCTTGCTGTATAAAGACAAAATGAGCATGGCTTCTCCTCCTGGCAAACCAACAATCCAAGAAACCAAAGGATCAAAATGTTACCTACTCCAGTGTCTAAAGCATCTGGATGCAGTGAGGAGATGCCTGGAATAGAAACAACCCTCGTGGGGAGGACTGTCATGTTAGCACTTATGGAAGTGTGCCTGGATGGTTCGTCATGAGCCTCCCTTTCCCCAGGCTAGAGGTCCCTCAGCACATCCCTACTGGACTTGTGCTCCCACCCTGTCAAGACTTGATTTGGGTTTGCCAGTTCTAATATATTCAATTACTTTTAGAGATAGGATTTGGGAGCAAAAACAAGGCAAGTCAAAAACTTAAAATGGCATAAGAAGAAATTTGTTAATAACACAGGGGAAAAAAAAATAATTTCAGAACATTATTTCCAGATCAGTCTTCCCTTCTTCCTCACGTTCCACATTTCTCAACAACAACATACAGGGAACGCTTTAGTCAGTTATCCACTTAAATAATCATTTCAGTTCACTCTGGAGAGAAAAGTTCGTTTTTTGGTTTAGACCTAGGGGATATCTTCACTTTCACATTTTGTGTCTGCCGGTGGAGAAAATTGCAAACTGTGGGACTTCCTCCCATCTTCACGGTCTTTCCAGAGCTGTGTTATGGATTATGCTACACACATGGGGGTATCACTTTTAAAGACAAGCTGCTCAAAGAAAAAATTCTCTTCATCTCTTTTTCTATTGAATGTCTCTGTCCATATTTCCAGCCCCAAAACAGAGTGCCCCACTCCCTCAGAGCAAAAAATATTTTTTCCTCAAGCACTTTAACCTCCCCCAAGTAGGTTCTCACAGTTTAAACGAATTTAGTGTAATCCAGTCCCCTCACAGCCCACAAAAAAGGTTTTTCAGCCACTTATCAATGGCATTTTTTCAATCTCTTCCCATCTGGAACTTAGGGTTCATTTTACTGACTCACTGGATTCCTCTCATTCAGGGGAGCTCAGAAAATCTGTAGTGTTATCCAGGCATTAAGAGTTAAAATTGCACCTAAAAGGTGAAGAGAGCTGGGCCATGCCATGTGGGAAACGTGCTAGAGCTTCTCGGGCCGCACGGGCCATGTGGAAGAGGCCGGACAAAACTGCAAAGCCCAGCTGCACCTCTCCACATGGCGCGGTCAGCTCGGGCCTCTGTCTCTCTCCTGGTGGCTTCTAAAACTGCAGCAGAAGCCCCGTCTGAGCCATGGCCGCACGGGGAGGTGGGGACCAGGAATTCAGAAAAGGCGTCCCCCCCCAGCCACCAGGGCTCCCCAGCTGAAAACAGGGAGAGAGAGGCCTCGGTGGCTCCCCCACACCCCGCCCAGCCAGGCCGAGGGGGGACCGGGCTCAGCCAGGGCCAGGCCGGCCTGACCCAGCTGTTACATCATTCTTTGATGGAAGTGCAAAGAGGCCAATTAACTACACAGGTGCAATTTATGAAAGCGAAATAACTCTTCAATTAACTACCCAGGCTGTCAACTACTAAACCAGCCCTCTGATCTGTCCCTACAGGTTACAGAGGAACCCCTACAGGGAAAAGAAGACCTCCTCTGTTTCTGTGCCCGTGCTCCTCCTCTCAGACCCCTCTCAGTCAACATCCCTAAATGCAAAACCAGCAAACAAGCCTTCCCAGCTCCCTTGCCCTTCTCCACACATGCTCCATGCATTCATGTTTTTCTGCTAGAGAGGGACCCACAACTGGACACTCGAGCAGCGGCCGCAGCGGTGCCCAGCACAGGGCACAGCTCACTGCCCTGCTCCTGCTGCCCCACTATTGCTGACACACGCCTGGATGCCCTTGGCCTTCTTGGCCTCCTGGGCACACGCTGCCTCATATTCAGCTGCTTTTGACCAGCACCCCTGGCTCCTTTTCTCCCAGGCAGCACCTCAGGCACAAAGTTGCACATTTGACTAAGAATAAAACATTTGAAATTCCACAATGTCTTTCCTGTGCTTAGCTACACAAAACAGCAGTCCAAGTCTTTCAGCTTTTCCGCCTCTCCAGGCTCCAATAATATTTTCAAATGGAGTTATCAAGGAGGATCACACAATAGAAAGTGTTAAGAGACATACGAAGCCTCGGGGTTTTGCCTCAGAAATGAGTCCACAACTATGCAGTTTTCGCCATTTGGCACACAGGACATCCCTAGGCCCACAGGGATTCATGGACACCACATGGACACCATAGACACCATCTCTTTGCAGCTTATCAAAAGAAAGGCAGACTCAGAATGCACTCTGCTACTGACCTCGCTGCCTGAAGAGGCAAAAGAATGACCTAGCATTAAAAGCAACAAATCTTTGACTTCAACGTGCAACTCCACAATACTGTCTCTCAAATACTCCAAGGTAAACACACCCAAGAAGCTCCTAAGGACAAAGAACCCCAAAGAGCCTGTGTGCTCAAATCAACCGTTTTGTGCCTATAGCTCCTTGGCCAATCTGTGAAGTGGGGCAGGTCTTTCCAGGCTACAGAGTCACCTATGCATCCAAAAAGGCTGAGCTCCAGGTTTTTGACAAGATCCCTCCTGGGGCTTGGGAGGCTTCAGGCTTAGGGCTGCCCTTTATCAGAACCCCAGCAACCTGGGACCAAATCATGCCAGAACAAAGCCCATTATCAAGCTCTCACAGGCTGATCAGAATTGCTGGGTCCTGACAGAACTCCAGCACTCTGCATCCTCAGCCACCAATAGCAAGTGCTGACTGCTCAAGATCTTGCAGCTCTGTCTTGTACTACAGACAGCACCAGCAAGGACTGGCACTTACCGCCTCAGAATATTCAGACTGTGGTGTCTCCACAGCTGAAGACATGCGCTCAATTTCTTCCTCTTTGGCCTCTTCTCCAGGAGCTGAGGGAGTCAGTGGATAGTGTTCTCTTGGTTCTGGACTCTGTGGACAGAGAGAAGCATGACAAAGAGGTCATCACTTATCATGTATACCCTTTTTTATATTCTGCTCTACAACCTGCTCTACTACGGAAAATTCATAAACAGTCACAGCAATGGGATTCTAAGTCACTCTGACAAAATTATATGGGATGATTCAACAGAACTGCATGTGGCTTCGAATTCAACATTCCAACCTGGCTAATATCAGCAAGCAATCTTCTCTCAAAAAACTGAGCTCTGAGTTCTTTAAAGCTCTGAAATGGAAAATCAGGGAAAAGTCAGCTGTAGCTGCTGCAGATGTGGAAAGCTAAAACACTATCAGAATCTCATAATATGCTGGAAAAGAAAATCTTAAGCCAAAAAGCTTTGCTTCCTGCATAAAGACAAAATGAGCATGGCTTCTCTTCCTGGCAAATCAACAACCCAAGAAACGAAAGGATCAAAGTGTTACCCACTCCAGTGTCTAAAGCATCTGGATGCAGTAAGGAGATGCTTGGCATTCAACGGCTCTTGTGGGGAGGACTGTCATGTAGGCATTTATGGAATTGTACCTGGATGGTCCATCATGAGCCTCTATTTCCCCATTACTGCAGCTCCCTCAGCACATACAATTTGGGCTTTTGCACAAAGCCCTTCCCAGCTCCCTTGCACTTCTCTGGACATGCTCCAACACCTCCATGTTTTTCTGCTCCAGAGGGTCCCAGAACTGGACACAGCACTCAAGGTGTGACTGCAGCGGTGCCCAGCACAGGGCACAGCTCACTGCCCTGCTCCTGCTGCCCCACTATTGCTGAAACAGGCCAGGATGGCCTTGGCCTTCTTGGCCACCTGGACACACGCTGCCTCATGTTCATCTGATGTTGACCAGCAACCCCTGGCTCCTTTTCTCCCAGGAAGCACCCAGGCACAAAATTGCACATCTGACTTATAAAAAACTTTGAGAATTCCACGATGTCTTTCCTCTTCTTAGATACACAAAACAATAGTCCAAGTCTTTCAGCTTTCCCCCCACCTCACATGCAAATGGAATTATCAAACAGAGTTATCAAGGCAACTCCAAAATAGACAGTGTCAAGAGATACATGTAGCCTCTGGGTTTTGCCTCAGAAACGGGTCCAGAACTATGCCAATTTTGTCATTTGGCACACAGGACATCCCTAGGCCCATGGGGATTGATGGACAACACAATTAACCCTTTGCAGCTTATCAATACGAGGTGCACTCAGACTGCACTCTGTTACTAACCACTGTGCCTGAAGAGGCAAAAGAACAACCTGGCAAGAAAGGCACCAAATATCTCACTTCAAGCTGAAACTCCACAATAGGTCTCTGAAACACTCCTAGGTAAACACACCCATGAAGCTCATGAGGACAAAGCACCCCAAAGAGCCTGTGTGGTCAGATCAACCTTTTTTGTGCCTGTAGCTCCTAGGCCAGTCTGTGGAGTGGGACAGGTCCCTCCAGACCACAGTGTCCCCTACATATCCAACAAGGCTGAGCTCCAGGTCTTTGACATGATCCCTCCTGGGGGCTTGGTATCCTTCATGCTTCATGCCGGCCTCTATAAGAAGCCCTGCAAGCTGGGGCCAAATCATGCCAGATCAAAGGCCATTATCAAGCTCTCACGGGCTGGTCAGAATTGCTAGGTCCTGACAGGAATCTAGCACTCAGTATCCTCAGCCACCAATAGCAAGTGTTGGCTGCTCAAGATCTTGCAGCTCTGTCTTGTACTACAGACAGCACCAGCAAGGACTGGCACTTACCGCCTCAGAATATGCAGACTGTAGTGTCTCCACAGCTGAAGATATGCGCTCAATTTCCTCCTCTTTGGCCTCTTCTCCAGGAGCTGAGGGACTCAGTGGATAGTCTTCTCTTGGTTCTGGACTCTGTGGACAGAGAGAAGCATGACAAAAAGGCCATTGCCTATCATTTAGACCCTTATTTTTATTCTGCTCTACAACCAGCTCTAATAAGGTAATATCATAAACGGTCACAGCAATGGGATTCTAAGTCACTCTGACAAAATTATGAGGGCTGATTCAACAGAACTACATGTGGATTCGAATTCAACATTCCACCCCGGCTACCATCAGCAAGCAACCTTCTCTCAAAAAACTGAGCTCTGAGTGCCTTAAAGCTCTGAAATGGAAAATCAGGGAATAGCTATCTGTGGCTGCTACAGGTGTGGAAAACTAATACACTATCAGAATCTCATAATATGCCAGAAAAGGAAATCTTGAGCCAAAGCACCTTTGCTTGCTATACAAAGACAAAATGAGCACAGCTTCTCCTCCTGGCAAACCAACAACCCAAGAAACCAAAGGATCAAAGTGTCACCTAGTAGAGTGTCTAAAGCACCTGGTTGCAATGAGGGGACGCTTGGAATGGAACAGCACTTGTGGGGACAACTCTCACATAGGCATTCATGGATGTGTGCCTAGAAACTCCTCCATGAGATTTCCTTTCCCCAGACTAAAGTTCCCTCAACTCATCCTCATTGGGCTTGTGCTCCCACCCATTCCCAGCTCCCTTGACTTTCTCTAGACACACTCCAGCTTCTCCATGTTTTTGTGCTCTAGAAGGGGCCCAGAACTGGACACAGCACTCGAGCAGTGGCTGCAGCGGTGCCCAGCACAGGGCACAGCTCACTGCCCTGCTCCTGCTGCCCCACTATTGCTGACACACGCCAGGATGCCCTTGGCCTTCTTGGACACTTGGGCACATGCTGCCTCATGTTCAGCTTCAGTTGACCAGCAACGCTTGCTCCTTTTCTCCTAGGTAGCACCGCAGGCACAAACTTGAACATTTACTTAGAATAAATCATTGAGAATCCATGATGTCTCTCCTCTTCTTAGATACACAAAATAGCAGTCCAAGTCTTTCAGAATTTCCCTTTTCCAGACTCTAATGACATTCTTCAATGGAGTTATCAAGTCAGACCACACAAGAGATAGTGTAAAGAGATATGCGTAGCCTCTGGGTTTTGCCTCAGAAATGGGACCAAAAATAAGCAAATTTTGGCTTTTACAACATAGGACATCACAAGGCCCACATCGATTCATGGACAAAACAATCATCTCTTTGCAGCTTAACAAAACACAGGTGCATTCAGTCTGCACTCTGCTACTGACCGTTCTGCATAAAGAGGAAAAAGAACAACCTGGCAATAAAGGCACAAAATCCCTCTCTTCAGGTTGCAAATCCACAATGTACTTCTTAAATACTCCCAGGTAAACTCACCCAAGGAGCTTGTGAGAACAAAGCATCCCAAAGAGCCTCTGTGATCTGATCAAATGTTTTGTGCCTGTAGCTCCTTGGTCAATGTGTGGAGTGGGACAGGTCTCTCCAGACCACAGTGTCCTCTACGTATCCAACAAGGCTGAGCTCCAGGTCTTTGACATGATCCCTCCTGGGGCTGGGTATATGTCATGCTTCATGGTGTCCTCTATCTGAATCCCTGTAAGCTGGGACCAAATCATGCCAGATCAAAGCAATTATCAAGCTCTCACAGGCTGGTGGGAATTGGTACATCCTGACAGGACTCCAGCACTCAGCACCCTCAGCCACCAAAAGCAAGTGCTGGCTGCTCGGGAACTTTCAGCTCTGTCTTGTACTAAAGACAGTGCCAGCAAGGACTGGCACTTACCGCCTCAGAATATTCAGACTGTGGTGTCATCACTGCTGAAGCCTTGCTCTCATTTTCCTCCTCTTTGGCCTCTTGTCCAAGAGCTGAGGGAGTCAGTGGATAGTGTTCTGTTGGTTCTGGACTCTGTGGACAGAGAGAAGCATGACAAAGAGGCCCTTACTTATCATGTATACCTCATTTCTAACCTGATTTACTAAGGAAATATAATAAACTATCACAGCAATGGGATTCTAAGTCACTCCAAATAAATTATATGGGCTGATTCAACAGAACTGCATGTGGCTTCGACACTCCACTCTGGCTACTATCAGCAAGAAACCTTCTCTCTGAAAACTGAGCTCTGAGTGTTTTAAAGCTCTGAAATGGAAAATTAGGGAATAACCAGCTGTGGCTGCTGCAGATGTGGAAAACTAATACACTATCGGAATCTCACAATATGCTGGAAATGGAAATTTTAAGTGAAAGCAGCACTGCATGCTGCATAAGGAGAAAATGAGCATGGCTTCTCCTTCTGGTAAACCAGCAACCCAAAAAAACAAAGTGTGAAAGTGTCACGTACTCCAGTGTCTAAAGCATCTGGATGTAATGAGGGAATATGTGGCATGGAAGGCCCTTTATGTGGAGGACTGTCATGTAGGCATTTATGGAAGTGTGCCTGGATGGTCCATCAAGAGACTTTTTTTCCCTGGTGAATCTTCCCTCAACTCATCCTTATTGGGCTTGTGTTCCCACCTCTTCCCCGCTCCCTTGCACTTCTTTAGACATAATCCAGTCCCTCAATGACTTTCTACTTCAGAAAAACTCACAACTGGACACAGCACTTGACCAGCGGCTGCAGTGATGCCCAGCACAGGGCACAGCTCACTGCCCTGCTCCTGCTGCCCCACTATTGCTGACACAGGCCAGGATGCCCTTGGCCTTGTTGGCCCCCTGGGCACACACTGCCTCATGTTCAGCTGTTATGTTCAGCTGTTTTTAACAGCCTACCCTGGCTCCTTTTCTCCCAGGCAGCACACCAGGCACGAACTTGCACATCTGACTTGAAATAAAGCATCAAGATATTTATGATATCTTTCCTCTTCTTAGCTACACAAAACAATAGTCCAAGTCTTTGAGCTATTCCCCCTCTCCAGGTTCAAATGTCATTTTCAAGCGGAGTTATCAAGGCAGACCACACAATAGAAAATGTCAAGAGATACATGTAGCCTCTGGGTTTTGCCTCAGAAATGGGTCCAGAACTATGGCAAATTTTGACTTTTGCCACAAGGGAAATCTCTAGGCTCACAGAGATTCATGGACAACACAATCATCTCTTTACAGCTTATGAAAACACAGGTGCACTCAGACTGCACTCTGCTACTGACCGCTCTGCCTGAAGAGGCAAAAGAACCACCTGGCAAGAAAGGCACCAAATATCTCACTTCAAGCTACAAATCCACTATGTGTCTCTGAAATACTCCAAGGTAAACATACACAAGAAGTTCGTGAGGACAAAGCATCCCAAAGAGCCTCTGTGATCAGATCATTATTTTTGTGCCTGTAGCTCCTTGACCAGTCTGTGGTGTGGGACAAGTCCCTCCAGACCTCAGTGTCCCCTGTGCATCCAACAAGGAGGAGCTCCAGGTCTTTGACATGATTCCTCCTGGGGGCTTGGTATGATTCATGCTTCATGGTGTCCTCTATCTGAATCCCTGCAAGCTGGGACCAAACCATGACAGATCAAAGCCCATTATCAAGCTCCCATAGAGTGGCGGGAATTGTGAGCTCCTGAAGGACTCCAGCACTCTGCATCCTCAGCCACCAACAGCAAGTGCTGGCTGCTCGGGAACTTGCAGCTCTGTCTTGTACTACAGTCAGCACCAGCAAGGACTGGCACTTACCGCCTCAGAATATTCAGTCTGTGGTGTCTCCACAGCTGAAGACTTGCCCTCAGTTTCCTCCTCTTTGGCCTCTTCTCCAGGAGCTGAGGGACTCAGTGGATAGATTTCTGTTGGTTCTGAAATCTGTGGACAGAGAGAAGCATGACAAAGAGGTCATTACTTATCATGTATACCCTTTTTTATATTCTGCTCTACAACCTGCTCTACTATAGAAAATTCATAAACAGTCACAGCAACAGTATTCTATGTCACTCTGACAAAATTATGAGGGCTGATTCAACAGAACTACATGTGGATTCGAATTCAACATTCCACCCTGGCAACTATCAGCAAGCAACCTTCTCTCAAAAAACTGAGCTCTGAGTGCCTTAAAGCCTTGAAATGGAAAATTAGGGAATAGCCATCTGTAGGTGTGAATAACTAAAACACTATCAGAATCTCATATTATGCCAGAAAAGGAAATCTTGAGCCAAAGCACCTTTGCTTGCTATACAAAGACAAAATGAGCACAGCTTCTCCTCCTGGCAAACCAACAACCCAAGAAACCAAAGGATCAAAGTGTCACCTAGTAGAGTGTCTAAAGCACCTGGTTGCAATGAGGGGACGCTTGGAATGGAACAGAACTTGTGGGGACAACTCTCACATAGGCATTCATGGATGTGTGCCTAGAAACTCCTCCATGAGATTTCCTTTCCCCAGACTAAAGTTCCCTCAACTCATCCTCATTGGGCTTGTGCTCCCACCCATTCCCAGCTCCCTTGACATTCTCTTGAAAAGCTCCAGTCTCTGCATGTTTTTCTGCTCCAGAGGGGCCAGAACTGGACACAGCACTCGACCAGCGGCTGCAGTGATGCCCAGCACAGGGCACAGCTCACTGTCCTGCCCCTGCTGCCCCACTATTGCTGACACACGCCAGGATGCCCTTGGCCTTCTTGGCCACCTGGGCACACACTGCATAATGTTCAGTTGCTCTTGTCTGGCACCCCTGGCTCCTTTTCTCCCAGGCAGCACAGCAGGCACAATGTAGCACATGTGGCTTATAATAAAACTTTGAGAATTTCACGATGTCTTTCCTCTTCTTAGCAACACAAAACAGCAGTCCAAGTCTTTCAGCTTTTCCCCCTCTGCAGGCCCTAATGGCATTTTCAAGCGGAGTTATCAAGGCACACCACACAATAGAAAATGTCAAGAGACACATGTAGTCTCTGTGTTTTGCCTCAGAAATGGGTCCAGAACTACACAGTTTTTGTCATTTGACACACAGGACATCCCTAGGCCCACAGGGATTCATGGACAGCACAATCATCTCTTTGCAGCTTATCAAAACACGGGTGTACTCAGACTGCACTCGCCTACTGACTGCTCTGCCTGAAGAGGAAAAAAAACAACCTGTCAAGAAAGACACCAAATCTCTCACTTCAAGCTGCAACTTCACAATGTGTGTCTGAAATACTCCAAGGCAAACACGCCCAAGAAGCTCATGAGGGCAAAGCATCCCAAAGAGCCTGCATGATCTGATCAACCGTTTTGTGATTGTAGCTCCTTGGCCAGTTTGTGGAGGGGGAAAGGCTTCTCCTGACCACAGTGTCCCCTATGTATCCTACAAGGATGAGCTCCAGGTCTCTGACATGATCCCTCCCGGGGGTTAGTATCCTTCATCTTCATGCTGGCCTCTATAAGAAGCCGTGCAAGCTGGGGCCAGATCATGCCAGATCAAAACCCATTATCAAGCTCTCACAGGCTGGTGGGAATTGCTAGGTCCTGACCGAACTCCAGCACTCAGCATCCTCAGCCACCAATATCAAGTGCTGACTGCTCAAGAACTTGCAGCTCTGTCTTGTACTAAGGGCATTGCCAGCCAGAACTGGTGCTTACCTGCTCAGAATATTCAGACTGTGGTGTGACCACAGTTGAAGACTTCTGGCCAATTTCTTCTTCCTTGTCATCTTCTCCAGGAGCTGAGGGCGTCAGTGGATAGTCTTCTGTTGGTTCAGGGCCCTGTGGACGGAGAAAACCATGAGGGTCAGGCCATTACCTATCATTTATACCTTTATTTCTATTCAACTCTACAACCTGATCTACTAAGGCAAAATTATAAACTGTCACAGCACTGGGATTCTAAGTCAGTCCAACTAAAACAAAATAGGCTGATTCAACAGAATGTCATGTGGCTCTGAAATCAATATTCCACCCTGGCTACTACCAGCAAGCAAGGTTCCCTCTGAAAACTGAGCTCTGGGTTTTTTAAAGCTTTGAAATGGAAAATCAGGGAATAATCAGCTGTGGCTGCTGCAGTCCTGGAAAACTAAAACACTATCAGTATCGCATAATGTGCGGGAAAAGCAAATCTTGAGGAAAAGCACCATTGCTTGCTGCATAAAGACAAAATGAGCAGGGTTTCTCCTCCTAGCAGACCAGCATACCAAAAAAACAAAAAATCAAATCGTCACCTACTCTAGTGTCGAACGCATCTGGATGCAGTGACTGGAAGCTTCACATGGAAGAGCCCTTATGTTTCGGACTGTCATGTAGGCATTTATGGTATTGTGCTTGGAATGTCCATCATTAGCTTCCCTTTCCTCCAGACAAAAGATCCCTTAGCACATTTTTCGCTGGACTTGTGCTCCCACCCATTCCCAGCTCCCTTGCCTTTTTCTAGACACGCTCCAACCACTCAATGTTTTTCTGCTCCAGAGGGGCCAGAACTGGACACAGCACTCGAGCAGCGGCCGCAGCGGTGCCCAGCACAGGGCACAGCTCACTGTCCTGCCCCTGCTGCCCCACTATTGCTGACACACGCCAGGATGCCCTTGGCCTTCTTGGCCACCTGGGCACACACTGCATAATGTTCAGTTGCTCTTGTCTGGCACCCCTGGCTCCTTTTCTCCCAGGCAGCACAGCAGGCACAATGTTGCACATGTGACTTATAATAAAACTTTGAGAATTTCACGATGTCTTTCCTCTTCTTAGCAACACAAAACAGCAGTCCAAGTCTTTCAGCTTTTCCCCCTCTGCAGGCCCTAATGGCATTTTCAAGCGGAGTTATCAAGGCACACCACACAATAGAAAATGTCAAGAGACACATGTAGTCTCTGTGTTTTGCCTCAGAAATGGGTCCAGAACTACACAGTTTTTGTCATTTGACACACAGGACATCCCTAGGCCCACAGGGATTCATGGACAGCACAATCATCTCTTTGCAGCTTATCAAAACACGGGTGTACTCAGACTGCACTCGCCTACTGACTGCTCTGCCTGAAGAGGAAAAAAAACAACCTGTCAAGAAAGACACCAAATCTCTCACTTCAAGCTGCAACTTCACAATGTGTGTCTGAAATACTCCAAGGCAAACACGCCCAAGAAGCTCATGAGGGCAAAGCATCCCAAAGAGCCTGCATGATCTGATCAACCGTTTTGTGATTGTAGCTCCTTGGCCAGTTTGTGGAGGGGGAAAGGCTTCTCCTGACCACAGTGTCCCCTATGTATCCTACAAGGATGAGCTCTAGGTCTTTGACATGATCCCTCCTCGGGGTTAGTATCCTTCATCTTCATGCTGGCCTCTATAAGAAGCCGTGCAAGCTGGGTCCAGATCATGCCAGATCAAAACCCATTATCAAGCTCTCACAGGCTGGTGGGAATTGGTACATCCTGACAGGACTCCAGCACTCAGTATCCTCAGCCACCAATAGCAAGTGTTGGCTGCTCAAGAACTTGCAGCTCTGTCTTGTACTAAAGTCTGAGCTGGCAAGGACTGGCACTTACCCCCTCGGAATATTCAGACTGTGGTGTGACCAGAGCTGGTGTTCTGCGGTCATTTTTCTTATATTTGGCCTCTTCTCTAGTAGCTGTGAGAGCCAGAGGAGAGTCTTCTGCTGCTTCTTGACTCTGTGGTCAGAGGGAAGCGTGAAGGTCAGGTTATTACCTATCATTTATAGCCTTATTTCTATTGAGTTTTATAGCCTGCTCTCCTACAGCGAAATCATGATCTGTCATAGGAATGGAATTATAAGGATCTCCATCTAAATTATAATGGCTTAATTTGACAGATCTGGATATGGCTCTGAATGCAATATTCCACCCTATTTTGTATAATCTGCAAGCAACATTCTCTCTGAAATCTGAGCATTGTGTTCTTTAAAGCTCTGAAATAAAAAATTAGGTCATAGCCAACCATGGCTTTTCCACTGATGCTTGAGACATGGAAATTGATTTTCTTTTATCCTACCCAGCCAATCCTCCACACTCTCCTGCCACAGGCCAAGCTCACTACCTTTACCTCATTTCTTAAACTTCTGGAACATTAAATATTCCTTTCTCACTCACCTCTTTTATGGCAGTTCTGAGCACATGTTTCAGGTGACCTGTATTGGGCAAAGAAAATGAAGCAGATTCTTTGAGACAACTGCCTGGACTGATGAATCCCACAAAACAAGTCAACCCAAACAGAGAGCATTTTCTGTTTCACAACAGGCATCCAGGAGACACAGCTCTTTCACACTGGCAGCAAGAGAACAGGTCAATATTCTCAGCTGTTTCTATGCTTTGGAGTGTTTTGCCAGCAAATTAATACAAATTTAATCAATATATTGCAAATAGTTCTTTAATCAATGCTTCTTTTCTGCCCTACACATAAAGCAGCTTTTTTATCCACCCTTCTGGTACTTCTTTTTTCAATTAGTTGCATGCACTAATTCTCATTAACTTGCTGAAAAGAGTTGCCCAGAAAAATCTTCCCCAAAATCCCTCTGAGCTGTGGAAGTTCTTTTGGCAGTGATATAGCACAGCAGCAGCTCCAGGGTTCAGGATCAAAAACTCACTGCTTTGCAGTTTTTCATTGTAAAGGGAAACACTATTTTAGTGTTTCCACTTAGAACTTAGTAAAGGGTCAAGTTAGACAGTCAAATCTTTTCATGATAAAATTTAGGAAAAAGAAGCTTTCTCTGAATTCTTGTAAGAATTGCAGAAATTTTAGAAGGCCTTCTGAGAAGGTCTCCCAGTCTGCGTTTTCAAAATTGCCCTACTTGGCCCAGCAAACGGAGGAAATGTCAGACTCTGCTGCCAAAGACTCTCCCATGGAGGGAATGCAACCCCTACAGGTTCCCTTGCAAATGCTGCCCACATTCCCCTGGCAACAGACACCCCATTTTGAGTGGAATGTGTTGATAGGGTTTTACCAAACCAGTGGCATCCTAATGCTCTTTGTTTTCAAATCAAGCCAGTCACTAAGACAGAGCAGGAAGACATACAAAAGCCAGGTTAGGTTACACCCAAGGAAAATCTCTACTTACGTCCCAGGTTAGTCAGGTAATAGCTGGAATAACCAATGCCATAAACTGCACAAATTGCAGCAACGATATCCTCCATTATTGTTGCACTGTTTTGCAAGTTTGGAACACAAAAGAAAACAAGGCTCTTGTCATTGTGCTGTTGCCCACTGACAAACCGTGGGATGTTCCTGCGCTGAGCACACCCAAGGGTGGCTCTGGCACTGAGGCCCTTTGTGCACCAAGGCAGCTTCTGATGTCACCACAACAACGTGGCAACCCTGCCCTGACATCACAAAGCAAACGTTCTGCATTGCTCCCTGAATTAATGCAAAGCAGCCCAACCATCCCTACAGCAAACACAAAATAGCATGGGAAGATTTCCTGTCCCAAAGCAGCACAAATTCCCTGGGCGGGCCAAACCCTCTGGTTCAAGAGATCCAAGAGTAACTCCAAGAGTGCCCCAAGCACCTACAGCCTGTACCTGAACTGAGCACTCAGATAGGACCAAAGCAAAGGAAACCAGAGCAAGAAAATGGCCCAAAGCATTGCACAGAACTAGGAGAGAAGGCACTGTTGGCATAACAGCTGAAATATTTCCTAACAAATGTCTCCACATATTTGCACAATTATTGGACATGCCCAGGGCTCCTGTGTATGTTCATCTCTGCCATTATTCCACTTTGGGAGCAGTCAAACTGGCAGGACCTGCTGGGTATGCAGTGAACTTTCAGGACATCTCCTGGATCAAACTGGTGTGCATCATGTCCTTCTCACCCCTCCACCCCTGAACAAGGCTTTCTATCTCCTGCTGAGGTCTGGAATTTTCCCAGTCACAGCTCAGCTCACACATGGCCATTGCGTGAGATGAGGCCACGATGGCTCATGATACTGACTCCATGCCAGCAACGGCTCCATCAGGCATTGTTCCTTTCCCAAAAGTGAAATGCCCACTGATTCACCAATACATTGTTTCCCTTTCAAGGGTCATGTTCCCACCTGTTAAACAATACAATTTTCTTCATTGCCTTGTCGACCTGCTCAAACATGGATCAAATATGGCAGGGCCGCAGACACGACTCTGGTCCCTGACACAGTGGTTTGGGGAACATCCCATTCCTCAAATACTCCTTTGGTGGTCAAGAGCCTCCTAAAACTACTTTCATCCCCTTGAATGCATTCCAGCTACCTTCTTAACACAACCAATCTCTTTATTCTCAAGACAATCACACAATAATCAACAATCAAGAAAATCACACAATAATCACTGCAATGGCGGAATACAGGACTAAGCACTGTCTGGTAAAGCTTAAGGAATTCACAATTTGTTACAGTCAAACATTTTTCCAACATTTTCCACTGCACTCCATTGCCAGCCTCCGTCCCATTCCCCTTGCAGAACCCTGTACCTACTATCCATGGGCACAGGGAAGGAGCAGCAGGCACACAGGAGATGCCCCTGCTGCACTGGGCAGGAACCAAAATGCTCTCGAGTCACAGCTGCAGGCCTGTATCTGCACAGGATGCTCTGGCTGCCCCACTCCTCATCGGAATTTAGCATCTGGAAATGAAATTCCACTTTCTGCCTCATGTACAAGTACCACAGCTGTGCAAAAATTGGGCAATGGGCCGTATCCCAAAGGTACTGCAGTGTGGAGGAAGTGATGCCCAAAATGATTGAGAAACAAAACAAAATACTTTTGAGACAATATTAGTGTAGGAGGTGATATCAGTTCTGGTCCCTAACTGGAGAACTCCAGGGGCAGATATGGAAAAATGACTGCCCCACAAAGGGTGAATGTGGTTTTACAAATTTGGAAAATTTGCATAATTTTCCATAAGAATTCCCAATTAGAAGCGCAATAATTAGGAAATTTCCCCCCTTTGATTCCAGCTCTTCTGGAGCCCCACTTTCTTGCTACTAGTTGTACTATATGTACATGCTAGAACTACTTTATGAGAAAGTGTTCTTGAGAACATGTTTTAACATTGGTTCCCAGAGGAGCTAAGACAGGATAGGAGCCTTTGGAATGTGTTTTGTCTTTTTTGCCTATCAGGGTAGGAAAAGTATGGAAGTTACCTAGGAGCTATGTAACCATACAACAATAGTCTACGCTTCTATGAATATATATGAAGGAAGTAAAAAAGCAAAAAAATCTTGTCTCAGAAGGAGACCCTTCCCCAATTCTTAAACCATACTAAAACCACCAGAAACGGGACCTTCCATCTTAAAAACAAAACAAAACAAAACAAAACAAAACAAAACAAAACAAAACAAAAAAAATTGGACAATTCAGAAAGTTAATGTAGAGCTTATTCACAGGATGACAAAGAAAGAACTCCCAATAGAGTTGTAGTTTGGTACAGTTTTTATTCTGAGTCCCACTCAGGACTTGAACTGGAGAACTTGAACCATCCTGAAATGGTTGTCCCCAGCTCCTGAACTCCCTCTATTGATTCACTGCAACAGAGACGCCAGTATGGAGAGAGGCTCAGCTGGCTTCAAGTCTGGATGCTGCCCAAAGGGAAACAAGAACAACAAAGGAACCATTACTTTGCAAACTCAGTGCCTCACAGGATCAAGAAAGATTCCTTGGTTTCCAGAGATATGGAGAAATAGGACTGACAGGACCATCTGCACCTTCATGCCCTTGCTCTCACAGGCCAATATGGCCCATAATCCCACTAGTTCATTCATCAAGGTGTCTCCAGCAGCAGCAGCAGCGCAGCTCCAGAAACATCAGCAGCAGTTCCCATTCCCTGTGTGTGCATGGCTGCGGGGCCAGGACTGCCGGGGCCAGGGCGAGTGGAGAGCACGGGCAGCAGATCCCGATGAGCCGCTGCTCTGACCCTGCCAGCAGGACTCTCACTGAGACGAGGGTCGGGAGGTGCCACTGAGCACTGAGATGGTTTTTGCAGTGCAGCAAGGCAGCTCAGGTGCCTCCTGAGCCTTGAGTAGCAACAGCCAGCTCTGCCAGCAGCACCATGTGGCCAGAGAGCTGCTGTGCTTCAGACTCACAGCGAAGGACACCCAGCTGGACAATTTCCATGTCAGAGCTGCAGAGAACTTCCCACTTACCTTGGTGGATCCCGCAAAAATTATGGACACTGTGACATCTGTGATATCTGCACATCCAAGAGACTGATGACTCCACTCACAAGGAGCTCAGCACAAGCAGAGCTTGAGCAATCCCTGTGGGAAGAGCTGAGGATTCCATTGCAGCTGAGGGGACAGGATCACTGCCTGCATAAGGACAATTCCAGAGAAGTACTAAGGCCTCAACAACAAGCCCTAAGCCAAAGCTGACTTCCAGAGAAATCTTCCAACTAAGCATTATATTTATATTTACCCATTAACAAAATATGAATCTTGTTAGAGAAACAGGTGTTTACCTTTTCACACTTAGAAGCCAGACAAGGCCACAAAATCAGATATCTCTATTTGATTTTGCTGGAAGTTATATGGTCAAAGTAAATTCCCTTGGCTCCTCCCTGAGCCCTTGCCAAGTGTAGGATGAAACCAGAAGTTGCGGTAGCTTGTTTATTCAACAGTATAAAATCTGGGCATTCCCACAGCAACACTGGTGGACTCTCCTGCAGGTGAGCAAACCACATAATAATTCTCTGTAACTGGGAGTACCTCTCCAATCCTTTGCAGTGCCAGGAACACCCCAGGGGACGTGTGTGTCAGGATGATGGTCAAATATTACAGTAACTGGTGACGTATCTTTCTTAATCCCTACAGGCAAACTTTTGCAGTAATAATCCAGTGCATTGCTTATCTTATCCTTTTGTATTTCTTCGCTGCTTTGCACAACTGGAAATGACACTTACTCCTTAAATGGTGTCTGGGTGCTGGCCCTGCCTGCCAGCAAAACAGCAACTCATTTCCTTCAGAGTTGGACTTGATGGAGGCACAAGATGGTGTCCGGGGCTGAGGCACCACACACAAGATGGTGGCCAGGGCTGAGGCACCACACACAAGATGGTGTCCGGGGCTGAGGCACCACACACAAGATGGTGTCCGGGGCTGAGGCACCAAACCAAGGGGAACCGGCACACCCTAACTGCCTAAAAACCATCGAAGCCACCTATTCCAGCCATCCAGACCTAAAGAACATCCCCTTAATAATGCAAAAACCTAGTTTACTGATAGGAGCAGTTCCGTCATCAGTAAAAAGCAACATGCCAAGTATGCAATTACCATCTGCAAAGAAGTAATAAAATCAAGACCTTTATCAGTAGGCACCTCTGCACAAAAGGCAGAGATAATTGCTCTAACCGGTTCCTTGGAAATGGCTCGTACTGCAGCTCCAGCATGTCTGGCACGGCAGCGCTCAGCGGTGGAGTCACTTCATTCAAGGCACGATAGTCCACAGTCAGTCTCCATTCTCCATTAGATTTTCGCACAGGCCAGATGGGGCTGTTGAAGGGTGAGTGGGCTTTGCTCACCACCCCTTGGCTCTCCAGCTCACGGATCATCTTGTGGATGGGGATCACAGCATCTCGATTTGTCCGGTACTGCCGGCGGTGCACTGTCATGGTGGCAATTGGTACCTGTTGCTCTGTCACTTTCAGGAGCCCCACTGCAGATGGGTTTTCTGATAGTCCAGGCAAAGTGTTCAACTGCTTAATGCTCTCTGTTGCTACAGCAGCTATTCCAAAAGCCCACCTGAACCCCTTTGGGTCTTTGTAGTAGCCATTCCTGAGGAAGTCTATGCCTAGAATACGTGGAGCCCCTGGGCCAGTTACAATAGGATGTTTCTGCCATCCCTTCCCTGTCAGGCTAATCTCAGCTTCCAGCAAAGTGTATTCCTGTGATCCCCCCGTCACCCCAACAATAGAAACAGGTACCTTCCCCACGTGTTCTGATGGTATCAGGGTGCACTGTGAACCAGTATCAACTAGTACTCTATGTTCCTGTGGCTTTGATGTGCCAGGCCATCGCACCCACACTGTCCAATAGATCCTGTCATCCCATGCCTCTCCCTGGCTAGAGGCAGGGCCCCTCTAGCCCTGGTTATTATTTCTTTCCTGGGCATACATAGTGGAGGTTCCTTCCAGGGGATCTGACAGATCATCCTCCCTTCTGTGATACCCTGCACCTTTACCATGGGAGGTTGAGGCTACCTTCATCTTAGCACGGTTCCCTCGGTTAGCATTTCCCTCCCTGAGCTGACGCACCCATGCTGCCAGGACAGAAGTGGGCTTCCCATCCCATTTTTCCATGTCTTCTCCATGGTCTCGCAGGAAAAACCACAGGTCAGCTCGTGGGGTGTACCCTCTCTCCCTAGCTGGGGGGCGTTGGGTTCTAGATTTGGGGCCTATGACTCGCACTGGTGCTGCACTGATCTTTCTTATCTCCTCTCTTATCTCCTCCCTCATCTCCTCCCTCATCTCCTCCCTCATCTCCTCCTTCATCCCCTCCATCCTGTTTTGGACCTCTTGGAGGTCCCTGGCCACGGCAGAGACATTGGCCTGCATTGGGCCATTCATCATACTCTCAAAATTTCTGAGTCTGTTGGCAACAGAACCCACTGTCTCTTGGTGGTCATCAGCGTTGATCATTGCAATGAAGGTGGTATATTGAGATGGCCCCAGGTTTGCCAGATTCCACAGCATCTGCCCTGTGCACCTGACCTTGTCAGGGTCATTGTCATGCTGTCCATCCCTCCCAAAGAGTACCTCTAAGACTGCCACTTCTCTCAGCTGCTGGATCCCTTCCTCAAGAGTTTTCCAGCGCATTCTACGTTGGTACTCCTGCATTCTCTCTTTGTGGACAAACTTCTCTCTCACACTCATTAAAAGCTGGTCCCAGAGGAAAAGGAGGCCTTGCTCCCTCACAAATATCTGGTCCACACCTGAATCCTGGGCCAAGGATCCTAAATTCCTGGCCTCAGTTCCATCCAGTTGCACACCTGTTCCCGTAAGGTCCCAGACCCGGAGTAACCAAGTTGTAAAAGGCTCACGGCCTCGCCGTGCAATGTCTTTACGCAGGTTACGGAGACTGTCGTATGAGAGGGACTCTGTGACAGTCTCAATCTCTGGCTCCCTTGCTGGTTGTGAGGACCCTCCTGGCTGATCCCCATTATCTAGGTGCCTCGTTTTGATCTTAGATTTTCTAGTTTCCACAGGGGCAACTGCCACTGGCTGTGGCTGCCCCTGTGATCCGGCTGGAGCCTGGACAGATACAACATCTACGGGTTCCACTGCAGCACCATCTGACTCTCCCTTTTCAGGGCAGGGGGAGGATTTCTCACCAGCTGAAGAAAAGTGCTCCTTCAACATCTGGCTGTGCTCCTTCAACATCTGGCCAATATCCTTCACTAGAGCTTCCACCCACTCTGGGTGGTTCATTTCTGCAGTGGGCTGTGGGGCAGCATCAGGCTCTGGGGCAGCATCCCTAGTCTCCGGAGCAGAGTCATGTTCTGGGGCAACATCCCTAGTCCCTGGGGCAGGGGCAGACTCTGGGGCCACATCCCTAGTCCCTGGGGCAGGGGCAGACTCTGGGACCACATCCCTAGTCCCTGGGGCAGGGGCAGACTTTGGGACAACATCCCTAGTCCCTGGGCAGGGGCAGACTCTGGGGCCACATCCCTAGTCCCTGGGGCAGGGGCAGACTCTGGGACCACATCCCTAGTCCCTGGGGCAGGGGCAGACTCTGGGGCCACATCCCTAGTCCCTGGGGCAGGGGCAGACTCTAGGGCCACATCCCTAGTCCCTGGGGCAGGTATCAGGGTTGTTAACCAAGCCAATATTCCCTTGTTTCTGAATGCTAAGTAGAACAGGCCTATCAACAACACCAACCAGTGTATAATAACACTAGCAATTAAAACAGATCTGAAATCCTTGAAAACTGGTGGAGTAGCTTCAAAAAACTGGGTGATGGGTTGGGAGAAAATTTCCCTTGCATTCATTACTTCACAGTAAGTACCATTATTGAAATAACCCCAGAAACACGCAGTTAGAGTATGATAGTTCTGGATCCATGTGGCCACTTCCCAGAGAAAATTAAAAAACCATGAATTCCTGACATAATCAATCCACCAAACTAATCGGATAATAGCTACAGTAACTTTGGTGAGAGGGCCCATATTCAAAAAAGGGCTTACAAATGAGAGAGAGGTATCTGTGGCCACATGGAGCCCAAACCAGATTAAACCGGACAACATGTTGCCCCTCAAGAGAGCTGTTACTCCTGTCTTAACTCTCCTCTTAATGCCCTCAGGCCCCACGTTGGGCGGCAAAATCTGTCCTGGTTTGAAGGACAGGGGTCTGCCAAGAAAGGCAGAAATTTTCCTTTTAAACAGAGACCCGAATTCCACTTCCCCCAAAATATTATAAACGTTTGAATCAAGGACTCTGAGGCAGAGATAAGGGGGTAGGAATAATAGCTCTTTTACTAATATATCCAACTGTACCAGCAGAAACAACAGCAGTTGTTAAAATTACTAACAAAACAGAACAGATGACTCGGTTCCAGTCCTTTCTTTAGCTGTGAGCACGCTCTCTCTCGGCGGGAGCGGAGGCGGGAAGGGGCGGCCGCGGCCGCGCCGGTCTCAGGGCGGGGGGAGCGGCTGGAGCAGGCAGCTCCTCGCTCACCGTTTGGGTTCTGGTGCTCAGCTGTGTCCGCAGAGGCTGGAGGCTGGAGCAGGGCAGATGCAGGGCAGGTGATCGCAGAGGGTCTGGCTCTCTCCTCCGTTCAGCCGCGTGGCTCCAAGACCGAGAGGATCCTCCTCCCCGCCCCCGGAAACACAAGTCCCCTCCGGAAGCATGAGAGCCCCTCTCCAAGCCGATCCCACCTACCCCTTTTGTCCAGAGCCCGCAAAGATCCGCGGTGTACCCGGCAGCTCCATTGGCATGACAATGGGAAAAATTCTTTAAATTGACACAGCAATAGGAAAAACACTCAACCCCCAACAGAGGAGTACTATTTCACCCTGCAATAGAAGTACCCCTTCAGGGAAATAGCCCCACTAAAATTTGTATTGACTGGCTCAGGATGTAACCTCTAGTCAAAGGTATCTATCA
Organism: Oenanthe melanoleuca; assembly: GCF_029582105.1. Classification (NCBI taxonomy): domain Eukaryota; kingdom Metazoa; phylum Chordata; class Aves; order Passeriformes; family Muscicapidae; genus Oenanthe; species Oenanthe melanoleuca. Next base: position 18,424,579 of record NC_079362.1, on the reverse strand, counting down.
TAATATTCAGAAATATCTCTTCAGAGCTATGGTCCAAAATAGTTTAGGTCAAATTATAAAAATGGAAATTATGTGACTGCCCTGACTTCCGTATTTTTTTAATATATTTCTGCCACAACTATATACTGTTAAAATTACCTGGTCTGCTGAGAACATCCTGCAGTTCAGAGAAGGAACTGATTATTGCAGTATAGAGGTTAGAGCTAGTCAACCAGTCAAGTGCTTCAATACAGCCAACTCCCTCCTTTTCAAAACCTGAGGAACAGAATTGCAGCTAGCAGGATAACTGAATTACTAAGATACAGTACACTGCTATCTCCAGCTCTTTCAGAAATTAACCAATAAAAAAAGCCCATAAACCACAAATGAATCTGGACAATTTAGACCATATGAAGTATGCTTCCAGAACTACTACTAAAGAAAAAAAGTAGATGAATCTTCTAATTTGCAAAAAGTTTTTGGTACCAGTTATCCTTGTAGGGGGAAGCATAAAGTGGTCGGGCAAAAGAGAAAGGGACAAATAGATATAATATCTATAGAAAATTTCTAAAACCTATGCTAGTATTTCACCTGAATCAGAAAGCAATTTTTTTTAGGTTTTGGTAGGAAATAAATATTAAAAATTATTTTAAAATAAGCAGAAATACCTTTAAAAAAACATGACAAGTTGATGGTTAATCATTTCAAAACAACGCAAGATATTTATCACAGAGAAGATGATGTAGCACCTAGTTCTGAAATCCATAACACAAGTATCAGTGGTATCAGATAGTGTTGAGTTCATGTGTGTAATTGTAATTTTACCTGCAATGCTTAACAGACTAGGAAATGTCCTCCTAGAATGAAATATATTTGTCAAGAAACATAAAAACCTAAATCCATAAATAATAATTGCCAAAATGTCATTAAATATGTCTTTATGCCCCAGCAATATTAATAACATTGCTCTTTGTTATTCCCTAACCATGCAATTTGACATAAAACATTAATACCATTTCACTTACGTGACTCATGATGTCTGCCTTTGGATTCTCCCACACAAACTTGAATTCTAGTGCTTCCTCTGGAGCCATCTGTCCGGACGAAAAGGGAGTGAGAATGTCGGGCCCGAGCTCTCAGCCTGTTGGTGGCCAGAAGTGCAATCACAGCTCCTCTGAACACATCAATCAGCTGTTTGGCTCTTCTCTGCCTCAGCCTTTCTTCATCCTGATTGCTTCCCATGTTAGCAGGGAGAGCATAAAGGAGGCTCCTGATCTTCTGGTTCACTAATCCGTGGCGGTTCGCCTGGTCCTGGAGAATGTCTCTTGGGGCAGACACAGCACACAGGCGGCCGTAGAGAGGACACAGGGCCCCTGACAGCAGAGCACAGGCTGCCAGCAGGGATGAGCGCTCCTTGTGCGCCTGTGATAATGCATTTCTCATGCAATTGTTCTCCTGCAACAGCTTCTTGCAGATTTGTTCAAGTCCATGCACTTCTTGCCTGCTTTTCTGTGCTGTTTCTTCACATTCCTGCCACAGAAAGAAACCAGAAATGGAAGAAATATTAAGTTGGTAGTTTTTACCTAGACAACAACTAAAAGAAAATCGTTTGTTTTGCTATTCAAATGATGCATTAAAGGAACAAAAATTGTTAGTAATGATGGTGATGAAAGTATATCTTCTAGTATACAATTATGAATTAAAATCGGATGTATGAAACCAAAGCAATGAGGGAAATTCGTATGATCAACTGCAAATGGATTCCTGATTTCTGACAACAATCCACCAATGCCATGACAGCTCACAGAAGGTCCAACACCACCTGTCTCACCACAATATAGTTTTCTGAGTTGACTTAACCATAGTAATAACATCCTCCAGTTTCAGAAAGAACGTTCCTCTACCAAGCAGAAAGCCAGTGTACGTGAGAGGAAATAAGTAAGGAAGGCTGGACCATGAAACTAGACAGATTAAATTTTTCAGCATGCAAAGATTTCCAGTCCTGAAATCTGCATCAAATGCAGCATTATTCTGATGAAGTAAGTTGCAGTAACTCACAAATAATAATGGACATCTATTTTCTTTATTCACAATACTTTTAATTGAAACAGATGTGTAGGAATGTGACGGTAAAGACAGTAAATGGTGGTTGTGGACTAACAGGGAATATTTGGGTTTGCAAATAACTCGTCTAACAAGCAGTGAGAGTTTTACACTTCTAAACCACTTCTGACTGTAGTATCAGTACAACAGAGTCACTTAAAACTGTTAAAATCTGCCATTGTTCTTAGGGTTGGTACATATGTAACTAAATTTATCCCCAGGTGACACCACATTACTGTTGCTCTATACAATGTCTGCAAATGATGATGCTGAAAAAGTAGCTGCTGCTGCTTCCTGTAATTCTTGAAATAAGCAAATTTGATCCTACAGCTTTAGCATTCTCAAAAAAAAAAAAATACTACCAGCTGTAGACCAAATCAGGCTTCTGCATCCCTCAGCTAAGACAAGGATGTACAACCAAATTATACCAAATTATCAGTGTAATCAAAGGCACCTTAAAGGAAAACAATAGGACAAAACAAAAACCAAACAAAGAAAATAAAGATAATCAAAGGTGCAATATTTTTTTCTTAAAACATATCTTTATGCTTTCAACACGAGGAGCAAAATTAAATATCCCCTGCCATGGAAGTGTGTCCCTCTGTCCTCCAAGAGATGAGGCTGTGGTTTTGGATGTGCCTTTTGCAACAGCAGGAGCTCTGTAGGACTGACAAGAAAGTTGCTCTTAAGCCTCCTCCATTGAAAAGATCCCTGAGGAGTGTATGAGGAGAAAGACAGAGAGCTCACATCTCTGGCAGCCACAAAACTGAGAGGACACAGAGTCCTACTCAATTTATGGGGAACTGAAGGTTTTACAAAGGGTACAGCACTAAAATATATTCCCTAAAATAAGCATGTATATTAAAAAAGGACTATATTATAGTTAACTACAAATAGTTGTCTATAACATTATAACTTATAAATTTTGCACAATTGTAGTAATAAATGAATACATTTATCACATTGGGGGTTTATGTTAATGTGCATATAGTGCATATACCGTTGCCTTTTTCTCAACCTGGAAATGAAAGTCAAGATACTTTTAATAAGGATTGCTATTTGAAGCTTTTCAGGTAGAGTTATGGAAAGATGACCAAAAAAGCCCCCCTCCGCAGGGTAAATACATTTTTATAGGTGTTAGGAAATCAGCATAAATGATAAGAAGCACCAATTAGGAAGATAAGTGGTTATACAATTGCCCCACAGGTCAAATCTCTCTCTGGAGTACCCCCCCGCCAGCATGGGTTGCACTTGTCCATGAAAATGTATCTCAAAGAATTACTCTTAACTTTGGTTCCAAGGAAGAACCAAGATAGTACTGGGGCTGTGCACCCTGTAGGGCTTGGAGCTCTGGAATTTGTTTTGTCTTTCTGGTTAGGGAAAGACCATGGAAAATAACTGGGAAAAAAAAACATTAATACAACAGGCCACAGAGCTCCAACTACATGGGCATAGAATACAGAGGACATATAAAAGGAAAAAGGCAAAAACCAAAACATCAGTGCATTCCATAAAGTTTGATTTACAGCTCCCAAACAGAGCTTTGCGGCTCTGAGCTGGACAGAGATGATCCAGCTCAGACCTCTGCTGAAAGGGCAGTAACACACTCTACTGCACGTGCTTGGGCTGGTCTGCGCAGGCCCAGGCAGATGCCAAAGCTGCTCTTCACAGCCTTCTCCCTTCTCCTGCCCCTCTGCCAAGTGCAGCAGGCCTCAAGCACTGAAAGGAGCACAGGGACCCAAAAGGAGACAGTTGTACCCAACTCACTGGGGGTCCTGGGGAAGCCTCTCTTATCCAAAGGCATTTCCCATAATGTATAGATACCCTAACCCCAACCCTAACCCTAACCTTAACCCTATACCTAACTGTACCCTAAACCCAGGAAACCATATTTCATTTCATGCAAGGCTCCTTCTTTCTTAGCAGACACCTGTCTGTCAAACCAGGACAAACTGCAACACGTTGTGCAACTGGACCTGCAGGACAAGGACTGTTTCAGCCTCGTCTGCCCTTGTTCCCCTATTACACTGGACACAACACAACATGAAAGAAAACAACAGCACGGGCCCTTGTGTCCCAGGCCTTAATTTTCCTCACTAAAGCTCCACTGAGACATGGGGGAAAGTGAACAAGACAAACTTTATTAAAGCAAAATGAAGCAAAGGCATGAGCTGGAAGGGAAAGAGGATGGGCTGAAGGGAGGGAGCTGTCACAAGGGAAGGAGGCAGGCTCAGCTGGGAGCAGCAACAGCAGAGTCTGGAGCTGCAGCAGCATTGAGAGGAGGAGACACCTCTTCTTTGCCAGGCGCTTGAAGGGCTGGAAGAAAGAGGAACAGAGCCATGGTCAGAGCCGGGATCCACACAAGAGCCCAAGAAGAACCTCCTGCCAGGACCATGCCAGCCAGCTCTTGCCATGGCCTGGAAAGAGCAGGAGGAAGTGGGATCAGCAGCAAGGTGCTGGCCACAGATCCCCCACGGCTCCTTGAAACCTCTGAGTGCTCTGCCCACGCCGTCCCTCGTGCACAGGGAGCAGAGCCCTGAGCAGCCGCACAGGGATTGCAGCTCCCCCGCCACACGCTGCCGACACCGCACTGCCCTGACTCACCCTCACGGATGGGCTGGAGCTCTTGCTGCTGCCCCGTCACCTTGTGCCTGAAGATCCCTGGGAACACAGAGCCTGTCGTAGCCCCAAGCAGCACAGCTGCCCCCACGGGCGCAGCCAGCCCTGAGGCCACACGCCCTCCTCCCCCGGCAGCGCTCAGCCCGGGCATGGCAGGCAAGGGACCCCGGGCTTGTGGAGCCTGCCAGGTGCCAGGGCATTGGGCAGCCAAGCCTGCTCCCTGGGGGACATGAGCAGTCCTCACCTCTGCCACATCCTGGTTATCGTCATGGCAGTAAGGGAACAGTGCAAACAGGCTCTGCTTCACAACTGTCTTCAACAGCTTTGTTCCCTTCTTCGCTCTTAGCTGCATCACCTTTTCAAACAGCTGAACGGAAAGCCGCTGCACATGCCAGTTGTCCTGGTGGCAAAGGAGAAAAGGAGGCTTCACTATCAACTTTTCTAGGCTCACCTGGGCAAAGGCCCAAAATCCACAGGGCACAAAGTTTCTGGGCAGCATGCAGTGCCTGTGGCTAGGGGCACAGAGCCTTACATTCTTGAAGAGCGGCACAAGCATCTCAGCCAGCATCGGGGCAGTGGTGCTGCATCTTGAGGACACCAGGATGTCTTTGTCCTGGAGCACATTCATGAAGACAGAGAGGGTCATCCCAACCACCTCTCCGTCTGCATCACTCAGGAGCTCCAGGAACTTTGGTGACATTTCACAAAGGGTTTCGGCCTGTGTGGAAGGCAAGGCTGTGCTCAGAATCCATGAAGGCCTTCAGCACTGAGACCGCCCTGGCACTGCACCCTGCTGCTGCTGCAGGGCCCAGCAGCCAGAGGCGCATCTTGAAGCACTGGGGCAGCAGAACTGGGAGCTGCTGCCTCAGCTGCCAATGCCCAGCCCAGCCCAAGCTGCTCTGCTCCTCAGCCCCACGCTGCCAGTGCGGCCTCAGCCACTGCCCCCTTCTCACCATCAAGGGAGACTTGCTGAGCGCCACGAAGCCTCTGAGCGCCAGGCGACGCCTTGCCGTGCACTTGCTCTGCAGGTGCTTGGACATGATTGTCAGCATCCTGCGAGCACACACGTTCAAATCCAGACAGTCCAGGAACTGAAAGGCAAAGGGCAGTGACAGGGGAACAGCTGGCAGGAGGCTGCAGCTGCCCAGAGCCAGGCCCAGGCAGCCGCACCAGGTGCAGCACTGCGTCAGGCGGCTGCAGCTACGAGAGGCCAGAGAGCTGGCAGGCAGCTCAGGCAGGCAGCGCTGGCCTTCAGGCTCACCTCCACAAGGAGAGCCAGGGCAGGCAGATCCCAGCGGGGCTGCTCCCTGACGAGCAGTTTGAGCAGGCAGATTGTCATTGGTGTACATAGGTGGCTCAAGCCACGGCGCACCTCCCTGGCAGGGGGAAAAAGGCACCAAGACCCTGAGCCAGGCGGGCAAACCTGTGCCAGGACTGACTCACAGAGCTGTGATCTTTGCCCAGCACCCTGCGAGGGGACGTGGACCCTTTTGGACGTGGCTGCTCCCAGGCACCCTGCTCTCCCAGCCTTTTCCAGTCTGCCCTGCTGTCCCTCAGTGACAAGGCCCTCCTGCCCACAACCACAGGGGCTGTGTGGGGCACTCTGGGCACAAATGCCAGGGGCTGCAAGGAGAAACAGTCTCACCTGGCCAGCAGACCCACTGCATAGTGGTGGGTGTCGGCACAGAGCAGGGTGTCCCAGACACGCTTGCGCTCCAGAGCCAACAGCCCCTCATCGTCACACCACAGGCGGCAGAGCAGGGCCTTGATGTTCTGCACCGCAAATCTGTGTGCAGAGCAAAGCCCAGGTCACGCTGGGAGCACTGGCTCTGGGCACAAGGGCGTGGGAAGGACAGGACAAGTGGGACCTGTTGGGCTTAGTGGGAAGGCAGTGTTCCTCCCAGCACGCTCTCCAGAAGTTATCGACCTCCTCCGGTATCTGCTCTGTGGTGACGAAAACTTGGAAGAGCAGAGACACCAGCAGGTGGGCGGAATGAAGTTTTATTGTGTGCTGGCACTCGGGCACCTTGGCAATCACCCACAGCACCAGAGTTGCCTGCAAAACACAAACCACCTTCAGCCAGCGTTCAGTGCCGGGGTGCCCCTGTGGCCAGGTCTGGCAGGGGGAGCACCTGGCCTGATGCGCCTGGGCCTTCCCTTAGGCCAGGTTTCAGCCCAGTGCCTTAAGCAGGAGATGCAGGATGGGGAAGGGATGGAGAGCTTCTGGAAAGGGGACCCGGGGGCAAGCAAAGGCGAGTTTCAGAAACTCACAGCCAGGGCAAAGACAGCCTTGTTGTCCCCACTGGAAGTGGATCTGCTGTGCAGTGGCCAGTCCTGCATCACACTGAGCAGTGTTGGAAAGACACTCTCAGCCACTGGTCCCCAGGATCCTATGGTTCTCCATATCATTGCAGCAGCTCTGTGGGACCAGAGCTGCATGTCAAAGGGATCTCAGCCCCAGTACCATGGCCTGTGCAGCTGCAATGAGGCTGGGTGACAGAGCCGCGGTGCCCCGAGGGGCAGGGAGGGAGCATGGCAGCGGGCTCAGGAAGCAGAGGGACCTGTGAGTGCTGGAGCTCTCTGCCTGTCTGGCAGAGCCCACTGGACAGGCTCTACAGGGCCATGGGCTCTAAAGGCCGGTGAGCTCTGAGCTCTCAAGGCAGTTATGCCCCATACCTGTCACACGATGGGGCACAGCGCAGCAGGGCCAGCACCACCTGAGCAGGGTGGTTTTTAGCCAGTCTCAGAATGTTCATGCGCATGTGGGCATCCACAGTCCCACGGGACACAAGCCTCTGGTGAATGTCCCTCACCATGGCTGGCACCTGGGGGAGGCATGGGGAGACTTGAAGTGCTATCCAAGGGAGCAACTTCCCAAGTTTCTCCCAAGAAATGATTCCCTTCCCACCACACGGTGCTGGCCTAAAAGGCCGAGGTGCCCACTGGCTGTGGTTTGAGGGGCCGCGCCATCCTGGAAGGCCTCCGGGCCTGGCCTCAGGGCTTACCTGCTGCTGAGAATGAACACCCATCTGCTTGAAAAGATCCGGGGAGGGAGCAAGAACCAGAGCGGGAGTGGTGTTAGTCTCTGAGATGTCCTGAGCCACTTCGGAGTCAGTGTTCATGATGGCCACATCCCGAGTCACTGCCATGTGAACCATTGCCCTGTGAGAGTTTTCTGTGCACTCTGTGGATGCTGTGCTAACATCAGGCTTTGCTTGCTTCTCGCTCAGCCTGGAGTCAGCCTCAGCTGCGCCTTCAGTTGCTTTGGTGGTGGCCTTTCTACGCCGGGTGCTCAGGAACCTCAGCAAAATCTGCAGCAGAAAGGAGGGCAGGAAGAGAGGGACATTCCATAGAGAGTTCCAGGTGTGATGCTGGGCTGTGCAGTGACAGCAGGTGGGGTTGGCTGCAGGTACCTGAGCTGCTCTGCGGAAGCGGCCACGGGCGGGGTCCTGCTCTTGTGTCTGCTCCACGGCTGCATCTAGCAAAGAGGGAGCACAGCCAGAGCTGAGGGGCTGTGGGAAAGGCCGGACAACACAGACGAGGCCTGCACTCCCCAGGCAGGGACAGCCCAAGGATGGCCAGGGGATGGAGCACGGCCACCACCAGGGAGGTAAGCCCAGCCTCTGTTTGGTGCTGTCCGTGGGCATATCCACAGGGGAGGGCACGGCACAGCAGGGCATGGCATGGGATAGTACCAAGCTGGCTGCAGGCAGAAGCCCTGTGGCCCAGCTGTTCCACTTACCATCCAGCAGTGGCTGGAACTGCTCTGGCTCATCAGTCTGCTGTGCTGGGGCAGCTGCATGGCCTTGCAGTTTTTTCCCCCTAAACACTCTTAAGAGTTTGAGCACTCTGCCTGCCATTCTAGTCTGCCCTCAAGGGCACCTTCAGGACATATGCTCCAGAAAAGCTGCCAGTCAAGCAGTGCTGCAGTCTGGCCGCAAGGCCAGCCGCAGGAGCAGTGCCTCGGGAAAGCTCTGGGTCAGCAAGGAGCGAGCTGGCTGCATGGGGCTCCTCACAGCACAGCTCTGGCACGTCCTGTCCCATCACATGCACCGAGCACTGTGGCGTGGCCGCGTCACTGCCAGCACCTGTGTTACCAAGCGCCCGCGTCACCAAGGCCCTTGGACACGCTGCCACGTGCCCTGAGTTCCACCCCATCCCGCCCAAAGTGTTCCATTTTAGAAGCAATCTGTTGCCCCGAGTATCTATAACAACCCAGGACACACTAAGATCAACAAAGTCCGCAGGGAAGGACTCTAGACGGTGCTGGGAGCCCACAGCCCAGCTCGGTGCTGCTGTCTTTGCACTTGCAGCTCCCAGGAAGTCAAATGCAAATGCATATTGCCAAGAGTTAAAACCCACCAGATAGGGAGGATGTCATTAGGGTGTGCATAAAGGCCTCTGAATTCAAAAGAGAGCTTTGGGGCTCTGAGCTGGACAGAGATGATCCAGCTCAGACCTCTGCTGAAAGGGCAGTAACACACTCTGCTGCACGTGCTTGGGCTGGTCTGCGCAGGCCCAGGCAGATGCCAAAGCTGCTCTTCACAGCCTTCTCCCTTCTCCTGCCCCTCTGCCAAGTGCAGCAGGCCTCAAGCACTGAAAGGAGCACAGGGACCCAAAAGGAGACAGTTGTACCCAACTCACTGGGGGTCCTGGGGAAGCCTCTCTTATCCAAGGGCATTTCCCCAAATGTACAGATTTCCTGGGAAAAGCTAACAAGAAACTTAAGAAACCCTGTTAAGGCTGAATTACTTCTCGTCCTTTCAGCCAAGCAGTCCAGCTTGGGCTCATCTTCCCCCAAGTGTGTTTCCACGTGTCGCTTTGGGCCCCTAAAAACGCCACCTGCCAGCTGCCACTTCACGTGCCTCAACTCCTTCCTGCGTTCATGGCAGCAGAACCAGGCTGTTCCCAGCTGGAAAGGAGAGCCCTGTTCCCACAAGATGCTCTTGTAAGAGACTTCCCAGGACTCTGCTGTGCAAGCAGCATATAATAAATAATGGGTTAAATATATACGTGGATAAAAACCGCTAAAGATCAATATGATCTCTGATGCCTGGATAACTGAAAGCCTCCAGACTGGGGAAGATTTAGAGAGGGGAAAAAAGACAAAGACAAATCTACTGAGGATGGAGTTAAATAGTTGTTGTCCTCAGCATTGTTAAAGATTTGACCACATTAATTATGTGTAGGAAAGAAGGACTGACAGAGGACAATTATGGTGAGAGTTGTTAATTTTTATCTGATTCCATTCTCCAGGGTTGATTTGGTTTACTGAAGACAATTGCTTTCATTTGCTGATTAATGATACAAAAAGGTGCTTTGTGATAAATGCACCTGTTAGAAAGCTTCTTTGAGAAGGCAGAACATACGAAATTGATCATTTGATATTAAATGATGCAATTACTGAGGGGTTAAAATACGGTCTCCTGAACATTATACAAGTTTATATTGGTAGCAAAACCAGCAATAGACTGTATTTTATTTCTTGTCATTTACTTGTTTAGATAAGCTGTATTACTAGCACATAAATTTACTAGGTCCAGTAGCACAAAAAGGCTGCAGATACATTATAGAGTCCATTTAAGGAATATAAAGTAGACACCTTTCATATTTTTACCCTGACAGACACATGACCAACAAACCAATATTGGCAGGAGTCCTTTGGTGAAGACTGCTGTCAATGTGGAAATGCCATCTTGAATTTAGAAATCCAGGGAACGGAGTTACCAATGGTGATGCTCTAAGCTCTCCCACAAAGGCAAACGAGTTCCTGAAATTGTTGGCTTACTACTCCTTAGCATTTATTGTCATGGCTTATCATAAAACTGACCAAGAAAAATTAAAATTAACATTTTTCCCTTGTTTAGATCTTGTTCTGGATGAAATTGGCTGTGTGAAATTCCCTCATCAGCTCTCCTAGAAAGATTTACAGGATTTCTTCCATCACATTCAAACCCTTCTGGGAGCTGAGCAGTCTCTGTGTGCCAGTAGAGGAGCTGACCACCACTGTCATTATCTGCTAATCAAGGACGATAAACTGATGACCTTAGGTAATTTAATTAGCATAGCGTGACTTAGTACGACTCGGACCCCAGAAGAGACCAATAAAGAGGCAACAGCTCTGGTTACTTTTCCAGTTCTTCCAGAGGGCAATAATTTCCCTTCTGCTGCTCTCAGTCAGCACAGGGGCGTGCTGCCTATTTACATCTGTGCCTGAAGAAAACATTCTGTTCAGATGGGAGCCCGAGCAGCATGGAGAATTACGCAGTGAAAAGCTGGTTTTAATCTGATTACCACTTGGCAGAGGTGCAGATACACCTAAATATTGGTTGAAGGTTATTAACCAAAATATTGAAACAACAGTTCTGAACGCAAGGCAGTAATTGGCTCATTCCTACTTGCCTTGACAGAATGCATCACTAGGTGACCCAAGACAAATATCTGTCATCTCTCCTGCTTCCTTCAAGGCCAGATTTCTGTGTTTGAAAACTCAAAAATTCTTCAGCCCATCACAGTGGTGAGCCTGTAATGAAGTGGTGGTGAGAATAAAGTTTGCAGGAAGAGCATGTTCACTTAAAATTATCCTGCTTTTTTTGGGAAATTCTTGGAACTTGAACCACCCCATTACATTAATTTTCCTTCATCCAGGCATTTGAAACATGACATGAAAAAGCCATGTGATCCTTTGCATGCTCTCTCACCACAGGTGTGTGAGGATGTCTGAAAATCCTTGATTTCATTTACAGGGCAGATGGCTTCATCCCTAGAGGCAGGTTCTTCCTGGGGTGTGGAGTGCCCCTGAGAGCTCCTTAATTTCAATATTATAATAATTGGGAGGGAAGGGGTTTACATTCTCCATCTAAAAAAAAGTGGCTTCTGCTTTCTTAGCAGACACCTGTCTTTCAAACCAAGACACCCCATTTTGCCAGGTAATTTCCCCACAATGTTCCTCTTTTCCTGTGCATTCATTCCTTTAAATTCTACTGCCTTAGTATTTCCCATTGGTTGTCCTCCTCAACACACCAACTGTGCAGTCCCCTGCTCTCTCCCTATTGAACCCCAACCCTAAACTCCACCCCTACCCTCACAACTCCACTCTCATTTTCGTCTCAGTCCCTGGCTCAATAAAGGATCTTTTTTCATTCATCAGTGTAATCCCTTCTTTTATCTCTAGGTGCTAACTTTATCTACCAACACATCTACAATTTATTTGTAAAGACAAATGTAACATTCCTCTCAATTCTCTGTCAGCAAACAGAAGTTGATGGGCTAGAAAATCTGCTCTTTTAGCATTAAAATAGATCAAATTTAAGACCCAAGAAAATGAAGACAAAACTTTTTCCTCCATCTCTAAAAGACATACACAAGGACAACAGTTTGAACCTGCCACCTACTATGGGTTATTGCAAACTCTATTTACAAGGAAGTACTATTTTCACCTCAAGTCTACTATAAAAAGTTATGACAGAAAGAGTTTATCCTTTCATTTTGGTTAAAGGGAAGAAGGTTATCTTTACTGAAAGAAAGGGTGGTAATAATAATAATAATAATAATAATAATAAGAAAATACAAAACAGTAATAAAAAGCAACATTCACATCAAGCTAAAAGCAAATGTGTTCTTATAAGCTAATACAGTTCTAACAGAACTTGGAAAAGAAATCTTTTACTTGGATACACTAAACCTCCTCCAAATAATTCCTTGTCAATCAAAGCAAAGACCCATCCACACTCTAATGTGTAACCAATCACCTTGTGAGTGCCCACACAGTGGTACTTCATTGTGATGGACTCATGACCAGCCTGAACAAAATGAATGGTGCTATCAAGGGAGCTTCACTGTTACTGTAAACCTTCTGTTTCCATGAAGGAGGACTGTAAAACTGCTTACTGTGCTGGGCAGTCCATCATACAATCCAGCTTCCAGAGCCTGGGCATTTGCTCTGTGGAGTCCACCAGCCAGCCTCTGTATCAGGGAGTCCTTCTCCAGGTAAGCTCTGCACTCACAAGGTTTCCCTTGAACTGTCTCCATCAACATGCTCAGGTTGTCCATCAGTTTTGCAAAGGAGCTCCTGGCTGGACTGATAAGTGAGTGTCCAGAAACCCAGGAGTCTGGATCTTTAAGAAACAACAACAAAAAGGAAACATCAAGCAGGTTGTTAGTTCTGGTTTCTTGTAATATCCCTCTTTTTCACTGATACAGGATGGAACTTGTAAATATTCTGAAACATAGAAAACTGAATCTGACACATGGTTCAAACTTTGCTTAAGGATGTGAATTCAATTTATCGAAAACAGAATGATCAAAGAAGAAAGTGCCTGAAACTGAACCTAAACACATTTAATTCACTGGAAACTTTTACACCAATTTAGTGTTCAGCCTTCTGGAAAATGCATCACCTTGTCTTTGTCCTGCTATTTCCCTTTATTCATACAAATCATCCCTCTCCTAATGCTCCTTTTTCTGTGACAAAAATGTGGTGACTCTAAAATGTGGAGACATGTTAATATGAAGAACCAGGGTTGGCAGCCATGCAATGAACCAAGGCAGTCTGTATCAATTCTCACTATAAATAAACTCCAAAAACACTCTGCAGCCTTCTGCTTCCATGGCTCTATATACTGCAAGGATAAAATATCCTATGGGCCATTAAAGAAAATTCATCTGTTCCAACAGTACAGAGATGGGATCATTCAGAGCATGCAGAAGAGAGGAGTACTATTTCACCCTGCAATAGAAGTACCCCTTCAGGGAAATAGCCCCACTAAAATTTGTATTGACTGGCTCAGGATGTAACCTCTAGTCAAAGGTATCTATCATAATATTCAGAAATATCTCTTCAGAGCTATGGTCCAAAATAGTTTAGATCAAATTATAAAAATGGAAATTATGTGACTGCCCTGACTTCCGTATTTTTTTAATATATTTCTGCCACAACTATATACTGTTAAAATTACCTGGTCTGCTGAGAACATCCTGCAGTTCAGAGAAGGAACTGATTATTGCAGTATAGAGGTTAGAGCTAGTCAACCAGTCAAGTGCTTCAATACAGCCAACCCCTTCCTTTTCAAAACCTGAGGAACAGAATTGCAGCTAGCAGGATAACTGAATTACTAAGATACAGTACACTGCTATCTCCAGCTCTTTCAGAAATTAACCAATAAAAAAAAGCCCATAAACCACAAATGAATCTGGACAATTTAGACCATATGAAGTATGCTTCCAGAACTACTACTAAAGAAAAAAAGTAGATGAATCTTCTAATTTGCAAAAAGTTTTTGGTACCAGTTATCCTTGTAGGGGGAAGCATAAAGTGGTCGGGCAAAAGAGAAAGGGACAAATAGATATAATATCTACAGAAAATTTCTAAAACCTATGCTAGTATTTCACCTGAATCAGAAAGCAATTTTTTTTAGGTTTTGGTAGGAAATAAATATTAAAAATTATTTTAAAATAAGCAGAAATACCTTTAAAAAAAACATGACAAGTTGATGGTTAATCATTTCAAAACAATGCAAGATATTTATCACAGAGAAGATGATGTAGCACCTAGTTCTGAAATCCATAACACAAGTATCAGTGGTATCAGATAGTGTTGAGTTCATGTGTGTAATTGTAATTTTACCTGCAATGCTTAACAGACTAGGAAATGTCCTCCTAGAGTGAAATATATTTGTCAAGAAACATAAAAAACCTAAATCCATAAATAATAATTGCCAAAATGTCATTAAATATGTCTTTATGCTCCAGCAATATTAATAACATTGCTCTTTGTTCTTCCCTAACCATGCAATTTGACATAAAACTTTAAAACCATTTCACTTACATGACTCATGATGCCTTTGGATTCTCCCACACAAACTTGAATTCTAGTGCTTCCTCTGGAGCCATCTGTCCGGACGAAAAGGGAGTGAGAATGTCGGGCCCGAGCTCTCAGCCTGTTGGTGGCCAGAAGTGCAATCACAGCTCCTCTGAACACATCAATCAGCTGTTTGGCTCTTCTCTGCCTCAGCCTTTCTTCGTCCTGATTGCTTCCCATGTTAGCAGGGAGAGCATAAAGGAGGCTCCTGATCTTCTGGTTCACTAATCCGTGGCGGTTCGCCTGGTCCTGGAGAATGTCTCTTGGGGCAGACACAGCGCACAGGCGGCCGTAGAGAGGACACAGGGCCCCTGACAGCAGAGCACAGGCTGCCAGCAGGGATGAGCGCTCCTTGTGCGCCTGTGATAATGCATTTCTCATGCAATTGTTCTCCTGCAACAGCTTCTTGCAGATTTGTTCAAGTCCATGCACTTCTTGCCTGCTTTTCTGTGCTGTTTCTTCACATTCCTGCCACAGAAAGAAACCAGAAATGGAAGAAATATTAAGTAGGTGGTTTTTACCTAGACAACAACTAAAAGAAAATCGTTCGTTTCGCCATTCAAACGATGGATTAAAGGAACAAAAGTTGTTAGTAAATGATGGTGATGAAAGTATCTCTTCTAGTAAACAATTATGAATTAAAATCAGATGCATGAAACCAAAGCAAAGGTATGAGGGAAATTTGTATGATCATCACCTGCAAATGGACTCCTGATTTCTGACAACAATCCACTGATGCCAAGCAGAAAGCCAGGGTAAGTGAGAGGAAAAAAGTAAGGAGGGCTGGACCATGAAACTAGACAGATTAAATTTTTCAGCATGCAGTCCTGAAATCTGCATCAAATGCAGCATTATTCTGATGAAGTAAGTTGCAGTAACTCACAAGGGACATCTATTTCCTTTATTCACAACACTTTTGATTGAAACAGGTGTGAAGGAATGTGATGGTAAAGACAGCAAATGGTGGTTGTGGAATAACGGAACATTTTGGAGTGCAAATAGCTAATCTAACAAGAAGTGGGAACTTTACACTTCTAAACCACTTCTCATTGTAGTATTATTAAAACAGAGTCACTTAACTCTGTTGAAATCTGCTACTGTCCTTAGGGTCAATACATATGTAACTAAATTTATCCCCAGGTGACACCTCATTATTGACACTGTCTACAATCTCAGCAAATGATGATGCTGAAAAAGTAGCTGCTGCTGCTTCCTGTAATTCTTAAAATAAGCAAATTCAATCTTACAGCTTTAACATTCCCAGTATACTACCAGCTGTAGACCAAATCAGTCTTCTGAATTGGGGCTGCAGACCAATTCTCTTCAGAATGCTTCAACAAAGTAATTTATTTATTATTTTAAGTGATGTTATATATTAAAGTTCCCAAATTATCTTAAACTGCTAAGGGGCTTAAACTACTGAAATAATCCATCAAATGTGTGAAGAAAAAAATTAGAAGTCGAGAGTGCCTTACCTGTGCCCTTGCATGAACTTCTGCAAGGAGATTTGAGTACTGGTTTTCAAGATACTGCCTTTCTTTCTGCCAGCATTCTTTCTGTGCTTTTAATTGTCCAGATCTTTTTGCAAAAGTGTCCTCCTGGTTCTGCTGAAGGTTGTTCGTAGTGTCAGTCTTGTGCTTGCCAATATATTCTAGGTGGGATAAGAAGAAATTATTATTTACCTTTTCACTTTAAGTTAAGCACAGACTATTCCAGCATAAAATCTAAACTGTAATTTCTTCAATATTTTTATTAAAACTAAGTAAAACCTTTCATGGCAGATTAATTACTTGGTTCTCACGACAAAACTGAAACATAATCTATTTGGTTTCAGTTTTGCCATCCTTGTACCATCTTGCAGATGTTTGCCAACTTCTTTGTAGGAAACCTTATCCAGATACTTCATACTTTTTTTTTTTAAACAATTGTATTAAATTTTAGTAAATTAGTAAATTCATAATCCAAATATATTCTTTAGAAGTTTGTGATGATCGCAAAAAATAATTACAAAACAGCCTTCAATTTTTTGTTTGTTTCTTTGTAAGGTTGTTTTTTTTTTTTTTTTGTGGGTTTTTTTTTTTTTTTTTTTTTTGTGGTTTTGTTTGTTTTTGTTTGGTGATTTTGTTGATGATGTTTAAATGAGTAGCTTCGAAGTTCACAATGTGTTTTCAAAAACCATGAAGGGATTCACTCTTGTGGTTTAACACTGCACCTCCCATGCAAACTAAATGGAGGAATGAACTAAGCCAACAATCATCTCCAAATGGACACACCTGCACCTTGTTACTAGAAATATCAGCAAGGTACTTCGGATAGATCACACAGAACTGCAGGAAAAAAGGTTTTGTACAACACAGTCTAAAATCCCAGAAAAGCTGCTAGCACATGAGAAGAGCCCTAGAGACATCACAATCACTCTTAATAACAAGACTTAATAAAAAAGCAAGGAACAGTAAGACACAAGCCCCACAAATACGGCCAACAATATTCACAGCCTGCCCTTTCCTTTCCTTCCCTTCCCTCCTCTACTTCAAAAGAGAAATAAACCAGAACAATAAGTGAAACCCTAAAAAGTGGCAGAGCATAGTCTCTAGAGCCAGCTAACTTATTTAAAAAGGGGCTTTTTCCTTTCCAAAAACATGAGGATTTCTGGGAAGAATGACCGTGTAAGCTTACTTGCATTAAAATCACTCAAAAAGTACAGCTCCCCCTTCACACAAATACAAACATGTTTTATAATAGTTATTTCTATTGTGTCACTGAATAAAAATGTCATAATCCAGAAGTTACAATTAAACAAAAAAAACCAACACTGGCATTCTTTCAAATAGTACATCTGAATTATAAACACATAATCTAAAGATGGTGTTTCTTGGACAAAGTGTATTTTGCCCCAGGATTATGGCAAAATGAAGACTTCCTTCATGACTGTGAATGACTACATTCTGTGAATTTCTTCATCTGTAAGATAAATTTATTGTCTTTTAATTAGGCCCCTGTGGCTAGTATCAGATAATCCTTTCAGCATGTCCTGCACATGGAGCTGAGATGCTGACTTGATGCACACACTAGTCAGATCTAAATTCCCACAGCAACAGCATCAAACTGAGCAGTGGACGAATCATAATTACTGATACTCATTTGTTAATGTCCAAATCCTTTTGGGGGGATGTATATCAGTCTTTTTTAACAAGACTGCCGTGTGAACAAATGTCAATGAGCTCAGCAGAGTCAGCTCACCCTCTTGTTAGCCTCGTGGAAGTTCAAGATCAGGGATTCAACATTCTCATGCAAGAGTTCACAAAACTCTCTCCAGGGTAACAATTCCAGGGGAACATCCGGGTGTCTGGCAATCACATGGCCGTCTGCCATGCTCTGGAATATGTTCAAGAGGATGGACAGCTCCCTCTGGAACCCAAAGAAAAATTCATTGCTGTATCTGGGCAATGTTAAACTCAAGGAAGATGCATCATATGTGTAGTAGCAGTGCTGCATGCAGCTGGAAACAAACCCTCAAAGTTTATTCTCACAGCTTTACAAAATTCTTCAGTTCATTTCTAATCACAGCAGTCATAATATTGCATAATATTACAGCAGCATAACAGGTTTCACAAAATGTATCTAATTAGACACAGTATGTAAATACAGCATGTGAATAAATTCCAGTCCGGTGGGGACCACAACCATGACCTGGTAGAGATAAAAATTTCTATGTTCTTATGGGATGCCATTCATTCACCCATGTTAACACTTTCAGGTGCGTTCAAACTGTGTCTCAACACCTGCACAGCTCACAGAAAATTAACCAGTTGTTGTGCTTGGCAACACAACACACTCTAAATTCTATTAAAATTTGGCTTTGCATAGATTTCATATGATTAAATCACTGGCCAAAATAGGTCTACAGCTCCAGCAGTCAAACTCCACAAGCCATGCCTCATTTATTTACAGTGACTTTAATCAGAGGTATAATAAATCGATTCAACTTCTAAATAAATTCTAGCAACAACAGCATTGAGTAGAAATTCAGTTCTTCATATTTTAAGTACATACCAGCAACTTTGAAACTTTGATTAAGATAATACAAAGCTGAATCTCAAATGCCATGAGAACAAAGTATGTCAACCACTGTATCAGTACAGTCAGAAATCAATAGAATATTCTCACACTAGAATGGAAAGAACATATTCAGGGAGTGTAAAAGTGGCATAAATATGAAAAAAATACCATATAGGTCAGGAAAGAAGAAAGTGAAAATGAAAGGAGGATAACACACTGACATTTTCACACAGTTTTAGCATGGGTGTAGCAAAGACCAACAGCAAATATTAAATGTTATCTATACTTAGTTTCTGCTACATTCTTCTGCTTTTTCATTTTGGGAAGCAAACTCAAAGCTGCCTCAATGGAGTAAACAGGATCACATACAGGATTATGTACAAAAAGCTTGGGGGAAAACACAAAGCAATCCAAGGCAATAAATATCTAATCTCATAAGGAAGCCATTAATACAACTCTTACAAAAATGAGTATTTTTATTACCTGCTCAGGACTGTCCTGTGGTTTGAAACCCTTTGAGTAAAACAATTTAAACAACCAGCTCTATGAATGACAGTGAGACAATCCTTTCTTTTCCCCAAACTTTCAGTAACATACCACTAATTTTGAGCACACCCTTAAATACTGTTTCCATTACCAGAAATCCTGATCATGAATCGAATCTTGTCCTGAATTCGTGTACTGTATAACATATATTTTGCTAAGGAAGACAAATAAAAAGGAAAACATTGACCCCAACAACAGCTAACAAGCACTTAAGGTTTCTAGTAGAATATTTTCAGCTTCTAATTTGTACTTAGAAATAGCAATCATTACTGTCTCTTAGGGCAGACAGTTGTTTTTCTCTCTTTGAATTCCTTTTGTGCCTGATGGCCTGTTTTCCAGCCTAACTAGACCAGCAAATGTCTTTTAATATATTAATGCTGGCATGGAAGAAGCTGTTACTCTCCCAGACAGAAAAAGAAGATTCTGATTTTTTTTCAGTTTAATAGTTACAGATCTGCCTGGGCAGAGTAACAGTAGGACAAAGCGTGGAATAACTCCATCAACTGAACAGGGGACACCCACAAGTCTGAAGACTCTCTGATGTGGTCTCTGCTCCTGTCAGCAGGGAACAGACCACATCCACCTTCCACGCTCAGGGCTCAGAGAGAGAAAGAGAAGTTTTCAAGCCACCACTAAATAGAAGTTATATTGATAGGAGTTGAAATTAAGGGAGAGATTTTCTAGATATGCTAAGAACTTTCCTTTGTCCCTGCTGCTATGCAGAAAAATTGCAAAATTGTTATTTAAAGTGTAGTTGGGTAAAGACTGTAGAAAGGCCCAAAGTGGTCATGTAAGAGGAGAAAGATTGCAGAAAATAATCCAGAAACACGTCAGTATGCCAAATCCACAGAAAAGCAAGCAAACAACACCTTCAAACAAGCAATTTTTACCTATCAAATGTTTGTACTAAAACCAAAAGGCTGTGTGAAATAGAAATAAACATTTCTACAATGGTAGCTGGTGAAACTTGACAAACAAGTTTGGTTAGCAAGACAGAACATCCTTCACAGGAAATCATATTCCAAAATATTCAACAAAATGCCTTCTTAATTAGGAATGTCAATTCATCTAACCAATACTTTTTAAATAACAGTTTTCTTAAAACAACTCTTCAGTTAAATAGATGCATATCACATAAATTACATTTTCAAATCGGCTTCTCCAAGGCTTTGAATACATTTATTCATGCTTTGAATTTTAGAAAAGACAGCATTATAATAAAGGGTAAGAGAACGGCAGAGTTCTTCCACAGCTCAAGCAAATGCAGCAAATCCTTAGTACAGTAAATACACCGACAGTATGTTTAAAAAAATCTAAACAGTGTGTGCCACAGGCTTTTTTTCCTTACCACTGCGCCTTCATTCAGGCTGAAGCTGGCTGCAGCATTCACTACTCTGCAAAGTTTCCACAATAAGATACTTTAACCAAAATTACTTTGTCAAATGCTCTATATTCTTTTAAAGGATAATCAATAAATATGGCAGACAGCATGCTAGCACAACACATGTCTTCTGAAGTTGCCTGCCTTTTTTAATTAAATGAAGAAATTTATATTCCTTCTAAGAATGACTTTTCAAGTGGTTATGTGTTCAGTTACAAAGCCTCATGTCATGAAATTCAATTGATTCTTTGGATACGGCCTAAAAATTGCATATAACAAACAGAATTCTTCATATTTTAGTTAACACAACAGCTCTCTTCAGAGAGATCATGCTACATCGTGCATCATCAATCTTGATTTCAAGTACAGTTCTTTCTCCTGAGGTTTCTACATGTCTGACTCTATTCTGGCATGACTTTTAAAGCAGATAACCTAGAATTTTGATCTGTTCTTGTACTGTGTCACTCAAGAAAACAGACACATCAACAGCCTGGCATGACTAAACAGCCACATGATGAGAAAACTGCAAGGCCAAACAACAGCAAAAAAGAGATAGAAGCAGAGACAGAAATCCAAAGAAGAATTTAAAAAGATTGCCTGAGTATTTAGGCATGGTGTCAGAAGACCAAAAGCTCACTTAAAATTGATGTTTGCAAAGGACAACAAAGGTTTTTATAGCTCAAGTTTTAAGTGTCTTACTAAAACATCTTAATAACCATGAATCTTGAATGAATTGCTCAGACCACAAACTTCCTTTCTTGAAGGAAAACCAGTTTCTTTCATTCTCCACTACTCCTTGTGTAAGTCAACACAAACACCTGTGTATACAGACCCAGAGAGTTCTAGGCTGAAAGAGAGGTCATCCAAGTCCTGTTACCACAGACACAGCAGATTGTGCTGAGCAGGAAACACCTCAAGTGGTTTCCTCTGCTCTCACACATTTCAACATTTTTTAACTGATTAAAGCTTTCTGCAGCCATTCAAAAGTTGAAAACAAAGATTACCCACTATTAATGAGACACAACTTTTTGACAGAAGTCTTAGACATTCAACTGGCTCCCTGAAGTGAAAAACAATGTTTTCATAATAATGTGTGTACAGAAAAGCCATCTTTTCTAGATCTGCAGGGTATGTGTTCCTACTCTCACCCCAACCACCACTGGAGGCTGGACCCTACCGTAACCATGATTTTCAAAATTTTTTTGGCAAATGGTCTGTAACAGGCCAGTTACTCTCTGTACCCATTCACAATTCCTTTGGTTACTGATATGGGCCTGCTGTGAAGGGACTGTCAGGGTCTGAACCTTTGGTTTGGCACATTGCACCAGATTCTCTGCTGACTGAAAATTGCAGGGAATGTGAGCTACGAGCTGCACTCAAGCTGTCTGCTGCCATTTTACAATGGCTTCAGAAGGAAACTTACACTTCTTTTCCTCTCTCATCTGCATTTTCTGACTCTTTGAAATCCTGCTTTGCTGCCACTGGAACAGCTTCTCTCCTGCTGCCCTGCTCTTCTTTCAAAGCATCTTCAAGTCCTCGAATTCTTAACTACCAACTGATAACAAAGCAGTTTAAGGGAGTTAGAAAAGACCACCATGGTCTTCAATGCTCTTCACCATTGTGTTCTGCCTTTTACAGGTGAATATATTCTTTTAATTCCATATGGAATTAGAAAGCATTGAACACATGTAAAAATGTATTAATACGTAGGACTCAAAACAGACAGTAAGAGATATGTTTATCAAAAGCACATTTTGTTGTCCTTTCATGGTTATCTGGATTTTCCCGTTTCCAATTATTTATATTAATGAAGTTTTTAAGGGGAATACTATTTTTTAAGTAGACTTGTGGAAGGGTGGGATTAACAGTAAGAACTACACTTGCACTCACAACAAACCTCATGTGGAGATTTTTTCAGGTAAATAACAAGGTATTCCTTACCAGAACTTTACCAGTTCTTTACCCACAAAAGATAAATCTCCAACTTCAAGAAAGTAATCCCTTCTAGTTCCTTTGTATGTTGTAAAAGCATAGAGAGAATCAAGAAAGCTAAATCATTGCTACTTATCATCACTTCAGAAATGTAGGTGCCTGTACTTTGAGAATGTAATAAGAAAACAACTGACTGAAGAAGCAACAGTGCTTATTTGTGTTAATCAGGAAACAAGAAAAAAACATGAAATTTTGTTTTCTCATATAGTTTCTCAAAAATCCAGTAGGAAGGCTTTGTTAGTCAGTACAAGATCCCTCAGCAATCATCTTACAGATTTCTCACAATTGTTTTTTTCAATAAACCCTAACTGCTTTAATGGATCAAATCCTGTGTGATGCAGTTTAATAATACAAGAATTTAATATTCAAGTATACATATTTCATTTTTTCGTATATTCAAACTTCTCTGATAACTGGAGATATAGTAGCTTTGGAGCTGAAATGTACTCTGAATGACTACATTTTGAACCACAGTCTCAGGATGCATTAATATCTCACATCTAGAGAAACTGGGTGTATGCACTGCATCTCCAAAATTATCTAAGTGCCCATTTCAAAGATATAGGACAGATATATTATATATCCAGAATATTAATATTTTCTGTTTAGTTAAAGAAATTCACATAAGATTATGTTCTTGCTGCATTTTTTATAACCACTATCTCCATATAAAGGCCTGGACATGGAATTTCAATTAAAAAAATATTTTTAGCAAAGGCAGTAACTGCTATAATAGAAACTCACACGCAATTTTAACTACACTGTTTCCTATCAAAGAACTTATTTCCCTTAGAGTGATGACTGATTTGAACAGAGCAAAACACCCCAAAATGACTCCTGCCTTCAAGTGATGCAATAAAGATCAGGAAAAAGTCATTAATACTAAAAGCCATTTAAGACACTTAAGGTTACATAGATACAAGTGAAGTCATTGATTTTGAAAAGGTAAAGAAGAGTAGCAAGTATGTAACACTGAATCCTCACTCCAAGCACTTCAATTAGGGAAATATGAACAGAAAAATAAATAAATAAAAAATGAAACAATAAAAAAATCTGAAGTCTCTTGGAAATAAATTCAAACTCTGTATAATCTCACACTGTTATAATAATAGATAATTTTAAAAGTTATTATAATCTCAACTGTTCTAGCGTTAAATTTCGACTGCTTGTATCATTCAAATAAGCATCAGTTAAAATTCTGAGATGCCTTTTCCAGTGCCTGTTCCACAACACAGCTTCTGCTGGGGTGAGCAGGCAATTGATAATGTTTTTTGTATCATGGGACACTAGAACATGGGCACAGAAGGTGGCTTCTAGGTTTCTGAAATAGTGCGATGAGCGACCATGCTCCTTTGGTGCCCTATACAGTTCCCTAAGCTCCCCATATGGGAGGGACTCCCACAGTGGGAGTACTGTGGCCCTTCTCCTACTCCCTCGCTTATGGACACCTGGGAAGGCCATGATTTTACTTGCCGGTTCCCAGTCTCCCTCCCGGGTGGCTTCCCTCTGAACGCTTGCCCACGGATCCTCGTACTCAGGGATGGATTCTCAGTCCGAGGAACCTTCACTCTCATCCTCCGAGGGGGATGGAGGGCGCCTGGCGCAGGGCGAGGTTTCTTTCCCCGACCGGAGCTGCCGGCAGGTGTGCGGCGGTGGAAGCCAAGATGGCGTCCTTCCGGTCGGAGGCACTCCCGGTTCCGGTGGTGCGGCAGCCGGCAGGAGGCGCTCAGGGGAGGAGCCAACGCGGAGCGCGAGTGCTTGGGGTCCGCCACGGGGAGGGGCTTCCGATGGAGGGGGAGGGTCCCGACGCGGTCACACCCATCGGCGCGTGGGGGCAGGAGGGGCCGGGCGCGACCGAAAGCGCGGGAAAAAGTGGAGGAGAGGCGGGAGAGGCCATTTTGAGGTGGAAGGGCGGGAAAACTGGAGTATGAAGGAGGCAAAATGGCGGGGCTGCCCACATTGCCGGCGCCATTTTGTGAGCCGTTAGCAGGAGGCAGAACTGGGCAGGTGGGCAAAGGTGGAAGGTTCGGGGAAAGTTCCAGAGCGGCATGGCCAGTGCCGCCCCGGCAAGGGGAGAGGGGGGACTGGGAGGCGCCAGGGAGTCGAAAGCAGCCCTGTGCACTCCGGCAGCTACCGCCTGCCGATCGCCCCTCAGATGGGGAAGAGGGTTTAGGAACACGGGGCGAGGAAGAGGGGAAGGGGTTTTTCAAGGGGACCCAAAACTCGACTTGAACCCTTCCCCGATAACTCAAAAGCTTTAACAATCATATCAAATAAAGGGAAAAACTTCACAACTGAAAGATACCCGCTTGCCTGAACAGCGTATAACTTTTTCCCCACGTCATCCCAAAAGGTACTTAAAATAATAGAATCCCGCTTAGTAAACGAAAAATGTTTAAAAACCCAATCAATAAATTCTTGAAGTTGCTTCTTTGAAAAGTTGAAGTCTCCCGCGATAAGTGTAATAAATAAGAGGCCTTTTGTTCGCCTGACAGACTTTAGACCTTGGAGGAATATCACCAAGATTTGTGAGGTCAGAATGGGGGTTGTTCTGCTTTGATCCTCTGACAGACAGACCTTGAAAAAGATATCGCTAGAACTTGTTAATAGCTTTGCTCTGCTTGATAGGCCTTAAAGTAAAAAGCCAGAATGTGTTTTGCTTTGCTTGCATAATTACATATTGTTTTAAGTGCCAAGAAAGGAGTCAGTGGCTGAGGAAGACTACTCGCCCTCATCCCCGACCACCAGAAGGCAGAAAAAGACCCCCTGGCAACTGGAGGAGCATGCGCAGAATTACTAAAGGAGGAGCACGTCACCCAAAAACCTAACAGCTTAAAAGGAACAGACTAAGGGGGGGTGGGCGCAGCAGGTGGTGGAGTGGAGACTCCCCTGCTGTCCAGCGCGCTGAATTTGCTTTTGCTTTCTGTAACCAATAAATCTTTAAATTGTTATTTGATCTTATATGGCCCATTGCGCTCATTTATAACAAATTTGGTGCCGTACTCGGATCGAGATTTTGGAGGGGCTCTCTGCCTGCGGGGAGGCGCGCCCCACCATTTTGGTGGCCCCGGGGACGGGAGTCCTATCCCAGCCTCGACCGACGAACCTAAAATTAAGAAAGCAAAAGCAAAGGTAGGAGGGCCCAGTTGACCCCTTAAATTTTGTGCACAAAGTCCGGACGAAGACGCAGGACGCGTAAGTATAAGGGATCCGTCTGGGCGGGGTCGGGATCCCGGAGTACAACGTGTGGTGTGTGTGTGAGAGGGGGACTGGCAGCCAGATTCCCCAAGCGAGTGCGGACCCTTAGTAGTGCGGTTCCCATCGACCCGCGAGGGCGTGGGCCACGAAACAGGGGAAGCGAAAGTGATTTTTGGTGGGAGTGAAGGTACTCCGGAGGAAATGGGGCAGGGGAAGAGTAAACCTCCTGCAAGTGTTAAACTCCCACCCATACCTAGAGATAGTCCCTTAGGATTTTTACTAGAAAATTGGGACCATTTCCCTGGAACGGAAGGGAAGGATAAGGCAAAAATGATATATTACTGTGTAAAAATCTGGGGTGGGAAGGAGATTTCAGAAAACGTGTTCTGGCCAATATTTGGGTCAACAGAGGATTGGATAAAACAGAGATTAAATATTTGGGTAAATATTAAAAAAAAAAAAACCAAAAAAACCAAAAAAAAAAAAAAAAAACCAAAAAAAAAAAAAAAACTGTTTGTTTGGAGGAAAGTGAGTATGCAAAAATCTGGATAGCCCGTCCTGAGGTTTATATCTTTAAATTGACTGAAAAAGGGAATAACAAAAATAAGAAAAAGGGAAGAGGAAAGTCAGAAACAGGCAAGTTAGAATGATGATACGAGAAAGTAGGAAACAGGGTCAAAGAGAGACACAGAGGCGGCCAGTAAGAGAGCTTAAGGAGTCTAGGAATTCAAGGGAGAGACAGGACATTAAGGTGTGTTTTTATTGTGGGAAAAAGGACATTTCAAGAAAGAGTGTAGGGTCAGGATTCGGGATGAAAAGGAGTTCAAGACAGATTAGAGGGGTCAGGGGCTCTATCTCTTGGGGACACGGAAACATCATAAGGAGCCCTTGATAAAACTGAAGGTGGGTCCCCATGGCCAGGAAATAGTTTTTCTGGTTGACACAGGAGCTGAAAGATCAACTATTCAGTTCTTGCCAAAAGGATGTAGTCTATCTAAAGAGACTGCCACGGTAGTAGGAGCAAAGGGAGAACCCTTTGAGGTGGGGGTTATTAAAAGGGTGACAGTTGAATCAGAATCAAGAATTGGGTTGGGAGACTTTTTGTTAGTATCAGAATCTGAATATAATTTATTGAGGAGAGACATGATTATAAAACTAGGAATTAGGATAGAAGTAGTAGAAAAGAAACTGCAAATTAAACTCTGTCCTCTCAGAGTGGAGGACGAAGAAAAGATAAACCCTGAAGTATGGTATAATCCAGGAAACGTGGGGCAGCTAAAAATAGCCCCATTTTCGGTGATTATTAGAAATCTGGAAGTCCCGGTAAAAATAAAGCAATATCCCATATCCCCTAAGGGTCGATGGGGATTAAAACCTGAGGTAGATAAATTGTTGAGCAAGGGGCTGCTAGAACCATGTATGTCACCCTTCAACACACCGATACTCCCTGTGCGCAAATCAGATGGCACTTATCGGTTAGTGCACGACTTAAGGGAAATTAATAAACGCACAGTGGCTCGGTTCCCCGTGGTGGCAAATCCATATACACTTTTAAGTAAATTGGGGCCTAATAACTTATGGTATAGTGTCATAGATTTAAAGGATGCCTTTTGGGCTTGCCCTTTCGATGAGGCAAGCCGGGATTACTTTGCATTTGAATGGGAGGACCCCGATACAGGGAGGAAGCAACAGCTGAGGTGGACAGTGTTACCCCAGGGGTTCACAGAATCTCCAAATTTGTTTAGACAGGCATTGGAACAAATTTTGCAAGATTACCAAACAGGACCGGGAGTAACCCTGATACAATATGTAAATGATCTGCTTCTGGCAGGGGAACATGAGAAGGATGTAAGGAAAGAAAGTATAAGGCTGTTGAATTTTCTGGGACTTAAGGGGTTAAAAGTTTCTAAGACTAAACTTTAGTTTGTAGAGGAGGAGGTAAAATATTTGGGGCACTATTTAAAGAAGGGAGAGAAAAGAATAGACCCTGAAAGGATCCAAGCAATTATGTCACTACCTATTCCAAAAAAACAAGAGACAAGTTCGTCAAATTTTAGGACTTACCGAGTACTGCAGGCAGTGGATTGAAAATTATAGCAGTAAAGCTAAATTTTTTTTACCATAAATTAACACAGGAAGGGCTAATGAAATGGAGTCAAAAAGACACAGAGAAACTTCAGGAATTAAAGGAAAATTTGGTCTATGTCCCAGTCTTAAGCCTCCCGGATGTGAGGAAACCATTTTTTTTTTTATTATTTGTAAACATAGAAGAGGGTATTGCATTTGGGGTACTTACCCAGGATTGGGCAGGGAAAAAGAAGCCTGTTGCATATTTATCAAAAATTTTAGATCCTGTGAGTAGGGGCTGGCCAACCTGTTTACAAATAGTGGCCGGATGTGCCCTATTGGTGGAAGAAGCTAGAAAAATTACTTTTAATGGTAATTTCAGAGTAATGTCCCTTCACAACATCCGGAGCATATTACAGCAAAAAGCAGAAAAATGGATTTCAGATGCTAGGCTTCTAAAGTATGAAGGAATTCTGGTAGAGGCACCCAATTTGACGTTAGAAACCACTGCACTACAGAACCCGGCTGCATTTTTATACGGGGGACCGGAGCATGAGTTTTTAACCCATAACTGTATAGCTACAATAGAGGAGCAGACGAAGATTAGACCGGATTTAAAAGAAGAGGAATTAGAAAGTGGTGAAAGACTTTTCGTGAATGGATCCTCCAGGGTAATAGAAGGGAAAAGAAAATCAGGGTATGCAATAGTGCAGGGTCTGAACTTACAGGTGGTAGAGTCGGGTGCATTAGATAGATCATGGTCTGCCCAGGCATGTGAATTATATGCAATATTAAGAGCCTTGAAACTTCTTAAGGGGAAGGAGGGGACAATATATACTGATTCTAGATATGAATTTGGAGTAGTCCATACATTTGGAAAGCTATGGGAAGAAAGGGGCCTTATTAACTCACAGGGGAAGGATTTGATACACCAGAAACTTATAGTTGAGATACTAAAAGCTCTGAGAGGGCCGACAAGGTTAGCAGTGGTTCATTTAAAGGGACACCAACAAGAAATAGATTTAAAAAGCAGGGGGAATAACGCTGCAGATCTGGAGGCAAAACGGGCAGCCCTAAAGGAAATGGTCCTAAAAGAAAAAGGGGGGCAAAGGGGAAAAGATGGAGTCAAGGACGGTGAAAACACTGACACAATTTTTACGAATGAGGAGAAAGAGAGACTTAGAAGAATGGGGGTTACAGAGGAAGCAGGAAAGTGGATATTAGCAGACGGCCGGGAAGTGTTACCAAAGGCAATAGCTCAAAGGGTATTGTATAAGTTACATCAGAAAACTCACTGGGGAGCCCAGGGGCTGGTGGATCACTTTGCCACTAGGTACATGAGCATCGGGCTCCATGATATAGCTAAACATATCACAAAGGGATGTCCTACCTGTTTGCGGGTAAATCGAAGTAACCTCAGAAAATTACCCTATGGGGGAAGGCCTCTAGCAAAACAACCCTTTGCAAATATTCAAGTGGATTTTACTGAATTGCCAAAGGTGGGGAGGATTAAATATCTTTTAGTAGTAGTAGATCATCTTACTCATTATGTGGAAGCCTTCCCGACATCAAGGGAAACCGCACGAACAGTAGTAGAAGCCCTGCTGGAGGAGATAGTCCCCAGGTATGGTGTACCAGAAACAATTGACTCTGACAAGGGGCCGCACTTTACATCAAAGGTAACTCAGGAGCTGGCAGCAGCATTAGGAATAAAATGGAAACAACATACTCCTTGGCACCCTCAAAGTTCAGGCCGGGTAGAAAGGATAAATGGAGAAATAAAAAAACAACTTACTGAATTGGTACTAGAAACAAAATTATCATGGGTTAAATGCATTCCCCTAGCCTTGCTGAACATTCGGACTCAACCCCGGGCGGATTTGGGAATTTCCCCATTCGAGATGTTATATGGCATGCCCTATAGTTTAAAAAAGGCACAGACAAACCCAAATGTTAGTGAACGATACATCAACAAGTATTTAATAGCTTTGATTAAATTCAAAAAACAGCTATGGGAAAAAGGAATGTTGGTTCAGAGACCACCATTAGATCTTGTATTACATCAGGTTCAGCCCGGGGACTGGGTACTGGTCCAAAGTTGGAAGGAAAATCCTATAACACCCAAGTGGGAAGGACCTTACCAGGTGTTGCTTACAACAGACACAGCAGTACGCACTGTGGAAAAAGGGTGGACTCACGCAAGCCGAATCAAGGGACCAGTAGATCCGTCTAAATTCACCAACGACCCCGGGTGGGAAGTGAAAGGCACACCTAGGAGCCTGAAACTGACACTTAAGAAGCGAGTAAGCTCTAATTAAAAAGACAGGCTACATTATTCCCACCCCACCACAGGTATAAAACTTTTTCCACATGAGAGATAGACTGTAAGATCCAACATACTATTCCTTCCTGGCAGAGCTCCGAGCAACAGGAGCACCAGTGGAGGGGGGAAGATCTGCTGAATACAGCAGTGAAAATAAGATGTAATGCTGAAAATTGCTGGGGAAATTGTAACCCTTTTGTATGCTTTATTTGTTTAGTTTGTAAGGAGGAGTGGTGGACCCATTGCCGCAATAGTTACCCTCCAAGGGGAGTGTGTAAAAATTGTTATTTGGACCAAAGGCTACTCACCTCTCAGGTTCTGGCTACCAAAGTGGCTGCCAGAGAACTTTTAAAAGGGTCTGAAGAGTGGTGGAAAATTTTTACAAAGGGGATAAACCCCCAGTTCTATTGTTATCACTCTAATGAACCTGCCCCATTTGTGGCTAGGATAGTAGCCACCCTGTGCAGACGGTGGGTACCTGAACTCAGTTGTTATACCCCTCAAATTAAGAACCGCAAGTGGTATAAATACATAAAACGTATCAAAAAGCATGGGTCAAACACCCCTCCTGAAGAATACTCCTGCTGCCGAGAAGATGGAACTCCCCATAGCTTGTGGCAACCGAGTTGATGGGCAAGGCAGAGGAGACGAGAGCAGTGGAGGGGGGAGCCTGAGCAAAAGGGAAAAATGAGGAACAGGTACCCAGAGCTATCGAGAGTACAGGGAAAGGAAAAAGTCTGAGGTAAATTGGGAGAAAAATAAAAAGAGCAGTTGTGGAAAATGGGGAAGCTACCACCTCCAATTAGGAATCCTATATGTAATGCTTTTGAAATCTGCGCTTGCAAGCCATGAACCTTTTAAATGGTCATTAATAAGGTGGGAGGACCAGAAAGTACTTAGTACAGTGGTGACTTCAGGAACCCCCTTGTTTAACTGCTACCTTTGTGACTTAACCCAAAGGCACCCATGCTTAGACAAGGGGGGATTTTAGAATTTTAGGAGGGAATTACAAAGATCTAGCGAACAAAAGTAATAATATAGAAAAAGGGGGGACTTGTAATAAATAACGAGCCCTTTGTTCGCTCCCTGACATTGAAGGAATGTTGCCAAGACTTATGAGGCCAGGATGTTAATTCTTCTGCTTTGATCCTCTGACAGACAGACCTTGAAAAAGATATCGCTAGAACTTGTTAATAGTTTTGCTCTGCTTGATAGGCCTTAAAGTAAAAAGACAGAATGTGTTCTGCTTTTGCTTGCATAATCACATATTGTTTTAAGTGCCAAGAAAGGAGTCAGTGGCTGAGGAAGACTACTCACCCTCATCCCCTGACCACCAGAAGGCAGAAAAAGACCCCCTAGCAACTGGAGGAGCATGCGCAGAATTACTAAAGGAGGAGCACGTCACCCAAAAACCTAACAGCTTAAAAGGAACAGACTAAGGGGGGTAGGGTGCAGCAGGTGGTGGAGTGGAGACTCCCCTGCTGCCCAGCGCTGAATTTGCTTTTGCTTTCTGTAACCAATAAATCTTTAAATTGTTATTTGATCTTTTATGGCCCATTGCGCTCATTTATAACAGTCTGTTCCCTAAACTAGTCACCGATTGGTCTTTGTCAGACACAGAGGAAGCTCTCAGCAGCTCCTCTCCAAAAAAATTATTTCCTTAGGTGTCTTTTTCCCTCCGCACCAGATGTCATATGTGCAAAACCAGCACAGCTGTTAATCTTCAGTGAATCTTTGTATACAATGAGCAGTTGTAGAGTTTTGCAACAAATTAATTTGTGTTAACGGAAGTTGATAATTGTTTTTTAATAGTGTAGTTGCAATAATCAAATACATTACTTTTTAAAAACTTTAATTGAGATCTGTATAGTTATATGTTGTCAGCGCAGGTGTAGCAATTTTTAATAAATGACATTTGCCAGCTGAGATGGGTGTTGTGTTCTCTGTGCTATCCAAAGCAATGAGCAGATGTAAAGGTGATGGTGCTGGGGGATTTTGGCCGTGGAAATCTCCAGCCATGCCCAGCACGTTCCCCACATGCACTCAGGCTGGGCAAGGGAAGTGCAGATTTGGGATGGCAGCAGAG
Organism: Oenanthe melanoleuca; assembly: GCF_029582105.1. Taxonomy (NCBI): domain Eukaryota; kingdom Metazoa; phylum Chordata; class Aves; order Passeriformes; family Muscicapidae; genus Oenanthe; species Oenanthe melanoleuca. The sequence goes on along the minus strand of NC_079362.1, from coordinate 18,392,367 downwards.
CCACACGTTGGCTGAGAACTGCCAGGCAAAGGCAGCTGAGAAAACTCTGGGACCCCACTGAGTATAGAACTCCAACCAGGAGACGCCCGGGGAGAACAAATCCACCCCCATCCCACTGGCAGCTCTTTAGGAAGTGCTCCAAGTGTCCCTCTGAAGGTCATCCTGGACACCAGAAGCCAAGAGGGATCCTGAGCCAGCTCTGCTGCCTTTGGCAGCACTTTGGCAAATGAGCTGGAGCAAGGGGCAGACAACAATGACTGAAATTGCTTCAGGCTGGGCATGAAGGGAGGATCATGGACACAAGTGCTGAGATGCTCCAAAATCTCTAAGGATACTGGAGAACTGGGGGGCAACAAGTTCTCACAAGCACTGAAATGATGGAAGCCTTTCTGTGAAATTCCCTAAAGGAACTCCCAGGGGAGCTGATGCTATGGTCAATTGTACCAGAAAGCAAAAATGTTCAAACAATAGCTGATGATCTATATGCACCACAAGCAAAGGCTTCAAAAAAGATCAACTATGTCTTTTACATGTTGTATATTTTATATGATATATAGGAAAATATATAATATATATAGCTCAAAATATATAATACATATATTATACAAATGCTGCACATTATTATTATGTATAATTTAATAGGTTTCATTTTTTATTATATGTATTTTAAATATATTTTGATATATTTTCATTTATTATACATTTAATCTATTGGTCTTGGTGGTGGTGGTGGTACCCCTGAACAGCATAGATTCTGATGGGTTAATACATGCTCAGGCTGGGGAGGAAAACCCAGACACCTCCCAGGCTGGGGGGAGTTTGCCATCATCTCTTCAAACAGGTTCTGTTACATCCACTGCAGTCCTGTGGTGCAAAGACCCTGGGGAGCCCTTCGGGGTGTATTGGATGGATTCTGACACCGCCTTAGCTGTCTCTCACAGGAATGTCCCATGGATGTGGCCTTCCTGGGATGCTTTGTGTAAGGGAGGATGGGTGTTCCCTGCCTCTGACCAGAGGTTATGTCCGAAACCTCCTTCCCTCTTCATTTTAGGGAGAGGAAATCTGGCTTCCCTGAGCTGTGGTCTCTCCTGCTCCAAACTTAGCCAGGGAAGAATTCTCTGCTGCTGTGTTTGGCTCTCTTGTGGAATGCGTTCCTCTCCTTCAGCCTTATTCGTTTCTCCCTAGACCTGAGATGAATTAACGATAGCGTGCTCTTTATCCTTCCTAGGTGGCTTAACTTGAACTCCAAAGTTCTTCAGGGAGGCTTCTGTGGTTGTAGCTTCTTAATACAGTTTTTTGCTATGATGGACAAAACTTCATAAGAATGTTTAAGGTATGAACCATTTCAGTCCCTAACAACCTTCCAACCAAGGTATCTTCTCCTTAACCAAGTATTACCATCAATGGTATCCATGTATCCATTCATTGGTGAAATATGTAAATATTTGGTCTTTAAGAAACTGGACAAGGCCACACCTGGCCTTGGCTCCTCCTTGAGCCCTGGTCAGGCTCAGAGAGAAAACCAAGAGGAGAATTAAATCAGATATCCTGCACCAGAAGCTCTGTCACGTTGCTCGTTCAGCACTATCAAAGCCGGGCTGCTCTCACAGCGCAGTCCGAAGCCTCGTGGCCAGCAAAGGTGGAGGCACCGCAGGATTTCCCAGTTCCTGGCCGTGACTCTCAGGGCTTGGCTTCCCCCAGCTGATGTGTGGATATGAAGGGGAAAGGATTGGGGAATCATGTGATGTATCTTTCTTAATCTCTAGAGACACCCTTTCTTGTGTCAATGTATTCAAGTATCAATGATGAGACTTAGCTTATCCTTTTCTGACTTTTTTGCACTTTTGCATGACAGTAAATTACACTATTCCTTCAGCTGCTGTCTGTGTCTCTGTCTCTGATCCTCCCCACCACCTAAACAAACACACAGCCAGTTTAGTACAAGACTGAAGGGTCTGTTCATCTTATTTTGAAAGAGGAGAAAATTGCTGGTCTGCAAAAAGAAACAACCCTTCCACACCTCTTTCCCTCTGGGATTCCCTGGGGTGTGACCCAGGCAGGGGCTGCTGCTCCTACCTGAAACCTCCCCTTCTTCATCTCTGCAAGCCCATCTCTTGGTAAACACTCCTGATCAGTACCTCCTCAAACAAGATTACCATGATCCACCTTCCTTTGCTGCAGGCAAGTGAGAACAGTGTCCACTCCCAGCTCCAGCCTCCTTTGGGAACCAATTGCCTGCAGCAGTCACAACCCTGAAATATCAACCTCCTTCCTTCACCTGTCCACTGGCAGCTCACACCAAGAGGCCTTTGGTCCAAGGATACTCACAGAGGAGCTCAAGGAGGGAGCAGTTTGAAACACCACTCCTTCATGTCACTATTGAGCTAGGAGAGGCAAATAACAGCAACACACTTCTTCTTGAGCAAAAGAAGCACTTTCTTGAAAAACCGACCTGTATTTATAGGATGGGTTGTGAATCTCAGACAGGACAGCAATTCTTTGGGTAATAGGAGAAAACATCCCATGTCACGTATATCATGCACTGTCCCATGGTCAACATCAGATGCTAATCTATGTTATTAATTCCTTTTTATTTGTAAGAATGCTATCATCCTGGGAAAGAATCCTAGCTGGAGCTGGAAAAGTCTTGCAGCCTGGGAGAGAATCTGAGCTGGGGCTAAAGCAGCTCAGATCCTGGGAAAAGGCCTGGCTGAAATTTTCCTAGGCCTGCAGCAGTGTCTACACCTTCAGAGTTTAAACCTCCCTTTATCTAATGAGCACACACCAACCTGCCCCAAAGGGAAAGCAGGCAGCAAGGAGAAGCTCCACTCCCACAACAGCAAGCTCTGTGCTTCCTTCTGTTCCAGCTGGAGAGCAGAGGCCATGGGCTACTCCTCAGTTTGGGAAGGAGCCCTGGGAATTGGCCTTATCTGGGAGCCCAGCAGAGGGAAGTTCCTCAAAGAGAAGGGAAAGATTCTCTGAGAGCAAAAGATTATGGCAATATTTCTGCAGGGAGAAAAAAAAAATAAAAATTTTTTTGAAGCATTTGAAAAAGTTCCCAGATGGGAATGTCTCCCCTGACACAATAACCTTTCAGTCTCTTTGGTCTGTCTGAAAGCTTAGGAATGAACCTGGAAGGCTTGGATGCACATCATTGGTGTCCATCTCCAGAGCACAAGCAGCTCCCCAATAAGATCTACTTTGGAAATCTACATTGGCAAGAGTTGGCATTGACAAGGAGGGGTTTGCATTGTAACTGAAAGGAATAAGATGAATGTGTTTTTTACAAACAGACCATGTGAATCTGCTTGTACATAGGGCCAGGAACTCACAGAGAACAAACTCTAAGTTCTAGAAAATGTCATTAACACAGACTGCTGCTCAGCCAAGGCCATGTTAAATTCCTGAACCTAGAGAAAAAAAAAAACAAAGACTGAATAGAATTACAAATAGGCTTTTCATTCTTTTAAATACAATATGGAGGTGCATATTAGAGGGGGATATAGAGTAGGTGATTTGGGAAGTCTGTGCCTTCTAAGTACCTCAGCCAATGGGGAAAAGGAAGATGGAGATGGAGCTGGGAGCTCAGGATAAAAAGGAGGCTACATCCCCCAAGAATTTGAGAGACCCCATTGGAAATGCTGTAGACAGATAGGGATATTGCGAACGGAAGATTCTCGGGATGTACGGGCAGCCAGGGACCCCCTTCACCTCCACCTTGTGGTCTGACCTCAGCTCTGTACCTGGCCACCCCTTGCCGGATGTGAGCTAGAGGAAATGACCCAAGGACCCCTGTCCTTAAAACCCCCTGTAACTCCTCAATAAACGCCATTTGCTGTCCACCACATTGGTGTCCTGGAGCTGATGGACCGAGTGACCCAGGGATAGGGCCACCGTGCTGGACTTGAACCAGGCTACCAGACAACAACTGGTGCCGAAACCACGGGAATACATCGGGAACCGATCGCCCGGATTTCGGGGTTTCGCCTGCCCAAGATCCAGCGACTGCACCGCTGGCGAGTGCAGTGAGAGGAGACGTCCTCTGGACCCGCGAGGAATATGGAACAAATCGCGAAGGTCGTAAGTGAGATCCACGCGCAGTGGGGTCTGAATTGTAAGCTTAAAGATTTCTGTCTTGCAGTGCCGAGACTTATTAAGCTTGGGGCTATAGACGGCCCGGTAGACATTCTCCATCCGGAGATTTGGGATAAATGCACAAAAGCTTTGGTGGAAAACACCATGACCTCAGGGTCAGGAAAAGCGCTTAAAGCGTGGGGAAAAGTGATGCGGGCGCTGCAAGCCGCCCGGCAGGAGCAGCAAGCCTGGCAAGCTGCCCGAGCATGTCTGTTTGCCGCACCACAAACAGGGATTGGGGCGGCGACACAAACCGCGGAGGGGTTTGAATCGGGCGAGCGGGTGCGCGCAGGAACCCCGGACCCTCCTTTGCAGCCCCCGGGTCGGGACCCACCTTCACCGGGAGAAGGGGGACAGAGCGCGCGGGAGTTGTGGCAAGGATTAGCAGACGAGGCGCGAAATGCAGCCATTATATCGGAGATACAGGCGGCGGAAAAGACCGAGCCGCCTCCATACGGTTTTGAAAATGGCGCCGAGCCGCGTGGTCGAGCATTGCGCAATGATGCGGGAGGCAGGGAAGCCACGGGCGTTCTGAACGGCGCAAGCGCGGGGGAGCGGGGCAGAGGGGCGGCCCCCGGGAACGAGCGTCAGACCAATCACAGAGCTCTTTGCAAATTAGATCCTTATAAGGCAAGGACCTCCCCCAGCAGGAGGCGGGGGAAGCACCGGGGGAGGGAACGGTACGGCCCCCGGGGAACGGGGCGGGGGCGGAGCCCGAGAAAAAGGCTCAGCAGCCCGGAAACGTCCAGTCAGTCGACTTCTGGCTCTGACTCTGACCGGAGCTGGGACAGCCGGTCAGAAGGGTGGTCAGACACTGAATCGGATACCGGCTGGGAGGTTTACAAGAAGGGTGCTGCGGCTTACAGGGCAACTAACCACAACCTTCCGGCATGGGTTAAGGGGACACCAGATACAAATCGAACCCCCCTTACAGATTGGCATAAAATTAAAATAGCATGTGCGGAGTGGGCCCCGTCTGCCAAGTTAGTATTCCCGGTCAGGGTGGGGGGTGCCGGCGGAAACCAGAGAACGTATTCCCCGGTAAACCCGAAGGATGTACAGGCTATTGTAAAAGCGATTGCCGATAAAAGAATCAATTCTGCCATGGTTTCTACACTTATTGACAGCATTTTTGGAGGCGATGATATGCTTCCCTTTGATATCAAACAAACCTGCAGACTAATCTTTGATGGGGCGGGGATGATCGTTTTTAAGCAAGAATGGGAGGATAATTGTGCCAAGCAGCTAGCCTTGGTAACAGGGGAAAACCATCCTCTGCATGGCTCCAGTATACAGAGGCTGATGGGCAGAGACCCAGCCATGCTTACCCCACAGGCACAGGCAGAAGGACTGCGAGCCCATGAGGTTATGACTACCACCCATGCTGCCCGAGAGGCCATCCGTACTGCCTCTAAAGCTATAGCCAGACCATCACCATGGTCCACCATAAAGCAGAGTGAGAGTGAAAGCTTCACTCAGTTTGTGGACCGCCTCCAGGCAGCATTAGACTGCTCAACATTGCCCTCAGAAGCAAAAGGACCTGTGCTAGCAGACTGCCTGCGCCAGCAGTGTAATTCAGCCACCAGAGACATTTTAAGGTCACTGCCACCTGGATCTAATATCGCAACCATGATCAGACATGTTGCAAAGGAAGAACACCTTGCTCCCATTCAAGCAGCTGTTCGCACTGCAATAACCAGTGTGATGGCATGCTCTTTCACTGTGTAAACTCAAAAAAGAGATCACAGCTAACCATAGCTCCTAACACAAAACACAAATGCTAAAGTCTACCTCCTCCCCATGCAATCTCCTAACCAAACCCACCCTTTCCAACCCATTCCTAAGCATGTTAACCTTTTGTGTCCAAGTTCTCATTGTTCCCAGAGTCCAGTACCGCCAGGACGATGAGGTGTGCCACCTGCTCGAGGAACCTGGCCAGCTCCACAAGCGAGAAGTGTTGACAGGCATCACCATCGCAATGCTCCTCGGCTTAGGAGCTACCGGCGCTGCCACAAGTGTCTCAGCCTTGGCAACTCAGCATCAAGGACTGACCCAACTTCAAATGACAGTCGACGAAGACTTGCAAAAGATCGAGAAATCCATTTCATCCCTGGAAACATCCCTTTCCTTACTCTCAGAAGTCGTCCTCCAAAACAGGCAAGGACTGGACCTTCTGTTCATCCAGCAGGGGGGCCTATGTGCCGCCCTGAGGGAGGAATGCTGCTTCTATGCAGACCACTCGGGAGTTGTTAGAAACTCCATGGCCGAGCTGAGGGAGCGACTGAACCAGAGAAAAATGGACAGAGAAGCTAAACAGGGCTGGTTCGAATCGTGGTTCAACCAGTCCCCATGGCTCACCACCCTGATTTCTACATTAATCGGCCCGGTCATTATAATCCTACTAACACTAATCTTCAGGCCTTGTATATTTAACAAATTAGTACTATTTGTCAAAAAGCGTTTAGAAGCAGTTAACATTATGTTCGTTGAACGCCGACAGCTGCTTTAAAGTGTGCTCGTTACTAACAAATTTACAATTTTATACTAACCTTACTAACCCATAAAATTTTAGAATGTCCATATTAGGTAATCTTTATATGATTTTTTACTAATCATGAGGGAGGGGGGAAATGTAGAGAGATAGGGATATTGCGAACGGAAGATTCTCGGGATGTACGGGCAGCCAGGGACCCCCTTCACCTCCACCTTGTGGTCTGACCTCAGCTCTGTACCTGGCCACCCCTTGCCGGATGTGAGCTAGAGGAAATGACCCAAGGACCCCTGTCCTTAAAACCCCCTGTAACCCCTCAATAAACGCCATTTGCTGTCCACCACATTGGTGTCTTGGAGCTGATGGACCGAGTGACCCAGGGATAGGGCCACCGTGCTGGACTTGAACCAGGCTACCAGACAAGAAAATGCTCACGGACTCTGCCTTTATTTGAATAAAGTTACAGGAGTGCTCTGTCTCCTTTTGGACATAAACCTCTGGCATCATGGATGAATTTTCCTGACAGATTCTTCAGGATTCAGGTGATGATGAAAACTCAGCAAAGGCAGAAGGAGAAAAGTAGAGTCGCACCCCTGGGGCACCATTTGTGTATTTGCAGATTTTCTTTGCCCAGGGGCCCACGTGTTGTCCTTCAGACTGTGTCCTTGTCACCTCAGGAGTGCTCCCAGGATGGAGGCCTGGCCTTGTCATTGTGCCAATGAGGCAATTTCTGCTGAGACAAAAGGCTAAGAAAACTCCTTCCTGGATTTGGAGCCCCCCTAGACAGCACTAAAGGGATCCATTTTACCAGGCAAGCAAGGCAGAAAAGCTCCACAGCCCTAAACACAGCTGTAAAGTGTCCTTGTGCCCATAACCCTTGATCCAGCAGGGCTGCAGAGAGGACAAACTCTGACATTAAAACCAAAAGGGACAAAATCTTGTGTAGGGCCTGGCCTGGATGTGATGGATTCTCTCACATGGGCTGATGAATAGTCTCCTAAATAGAGCTGAAGGACTGTTACCTGAGGAGATCTTAAAGGGCAGAGCCATGTTGTGGCTGCTCACAGCAAACTTGGCTCATATCAGCTTACCCTCAAACTAACAGACTCTAGTTCCAAATGAAAAAAGAACTGCTTGCTCTCAGTGATGACAATAGCCAGAGGCAAGAAGGGAGGAGGGCACAGCATGGCCCACATTGCCATGGGTCCTGGGCTCTCTTGACTTGTCACAGAGTTCCTCTGGCCTGTGCACTCTACTTTGCTGGGACAGCAAATCCAGCTCCTTGCTGAAGCTGTGGGGAGGAGCACAAAGGCACTGGCTTCCAGAAACACAGAGACTTGGGAAGTGGAGAGGGATCTCGAACTGTGGGCAGTCCCAGTGGGAGTGGATGGGGCTGGAGCAAAACATTCCCTTCAGCTTCTCCTTGAAGCGGGGACACAACCACAGGGAGAGTCTCACCCAGGGCTGGCCACCAGCACCCAGGATCTCCAAATCCCAGCACTGCCCAGGAAAAGGCAGTGACAGGAGGAGGCATCATCCAGCCACAGGCAGTCCATGCTGACAGGTCCCACCACTCCTCTCCTCACAGAAAACCTTGGCAAGGTGTCAGGAGCAGGGATGACACACAGGGCCATGGAACATAATGCAGATGGACAAGGGAGAGCAAAATGGAAATGTAGAAGTTGAAAATGAGAAAATATTTTCTTCTTTCTCCAGACAACATACACTGGTGGGGACATGCACTGGTCACCTGCTGATAGAGGGTGACATCAGCGAGAGGCAGATTGTGACATCAGCAAGTGTGGGATTGTGACATCTCACCCCTCACTGCTTAAATACAGCCGTGGGCAGAGCTGGGCCCAGTCTGGATCTGGCCTGAGCTCCTACTGAGCATGACTGCAAGGTATGGAGGATCGAGCCAGGTTTGTCTGGTGCTGAGTGGTGCCTGTTCTTGGCAGGTCCCAGTGCCAGTCCCAGACCAACCAGCAGGGTTTCCCCAGCCCTGTCTGGCTGAGGCAGCCAGGCACTGCAGGTGTTTGCAGCACTGAGGGTGAGCTGTGCAGAAAAACATCCTCCCAGGGTGGCCCTGGAGCTCAGGAGGCTGGGGAGTGTCCTTCTCCAGCAGCCTGGCCATTCCATCCTCCTTCTCCTGCAGGTTGTGACACCAGCACTGAGAGCAGCTCCTGATCCTCAGCTCTCCCCATGTGCTGCAGAGGCCAAATATGACTGCAGAGATAGGTGGCAACTGTGCCATCTGCCAGGACACCTGGGATGATGTGGCTTCTGCTCTGCCCTGTGGCCACAAGTTCTGCCAGGTCTGCATCCTGCAGTGGGCACAGATAAATCCTGTGTGCCCACTCTGCAGAAGAACGATAGACACTGTCAGCTTTTCTGACCACACAGACAAGTCTCTGGAGATTGTCATCCCAGCCCCTGAGCAGCTGCCAGCAGCCACGAGCCAGGCACGGAGAGCTCCCGGTGGCCAGGATGAGAACAGCCCTCATCCCCCTGTGCTGCCCCATCCCTCTTCTCCTCAGGAGACACTACCCCGAGCTGTTGGTGGTGTCCTGCCTGAGGTCTGGGCACGACTTTTCCGTCGACAACGGGAACTTCTGGACCCTGTGCGGACTTGGCTGCGCCAAAGGACAGAGTCCGTGTGTGGGGAGCTGTGGTGGCTGGCAGAGAGCTGCATCCTGTACATGCTCTGTGTGTATGGGCCACACCAGGAGATCATGATTGAGGGTTTGCAGAGTGTCCTGGAGGAGCACACAGTGCCACTGATCCAGGACACCATCGACATCGTTGTGAGACACTGCAGCTCGGGGGCCCAGAGGCTGCTGCGCTCCAGTGCTGCTGCAGATGGGAATGACAGCCCAGCAGCCAGCAGCAGCTCCAGCTCCAGCTCCAGCTCCAGCTCCAGCTCCAGCCCCAGCTCCAGCCCCAACAACCTGAGCTCCAGCTCCTCCAGCTCTCAGATGGGGACTCCAGCCAGCAGTAGCAGCCCTGCAGTCTCCATGGAGGAGGAGGAAGCCGCCACAGGAGCCGCTGCCCAGCCCAGGGGGCACAGCCACCCCCCAAGTGTCTCCATGTCCGCAGGGCAGGACCAGCCCCAGCAGGAGCCAGAGCAGGACGTGATGTTGGCAGGTTCATCTGCCCAGAGCACCAGGCCCAGATCTCCTGGTCCTCAGCATCCCCCAAAGAAAAGGGCCCCTGAGCCCCAGGACTCTCCCCCCACCTGCAAGAGATGCCCCTGCCAACAGAACTAAAGGGCCCTTGCAACCCTTTATTTAGGAAAAAATAAAGAAATTGTTATTTCCCTCACACAGTCCCTGGGCACTGCTTCCTCAGCCTTCTGGTGCCTTTGCCCTTGTGCCCCACCATGGCTGGCCCCCATGTGCTGAGGGGTGCTGCCACAGGCCCAGGGCCATGCAGGCCGCACCTTTTCCACAGGAAATCTGCTGCAGCCGAGCACCTGCAGGGCAGCAGATGCCAAAGGCAAAGTGAGCAGTGGGGGTAGCTGGTCTCGACACAGAGTGATTTAGGAGTGCTCCACTCTGGATCTCTCTGCATGCTGTGGAGCAGGGATCAGAGACAGGGCCAAGGACATGTGATGCAGGTGTCTGAGGGAGAATATCATGGAGAAGTAGAAACTGAAACTAGGAAACAGTATTTCCTTTTTTCTCCTGACAACATGTGCCTGCAGGGATGGAAGGCCTACTGTGTGATCACAGTGTTGAGAAGTCTGGAGTGCAGATGGTGACACCACTGAGCACTGGATTGTGACCTCACATCCCTCACTGCTTATCCTGGGGTTCCAAGGACTTGGAATGCCTTTTGTGTTGTCACTGGGGGTGGAGGCTGGTGTCAGAGAGCAGTGGCCTGTGACATCACAGGGGGATGGATTGTGACATTGTGCCCCTCACTGCTTCCATTCAGACACTGGCCCTGCTCCAGCCTGAACTCTACTGAGCGAGGCTGCAAGGCCCAGAGGATCCAGGCAGCCAAGCTCTGGTGCTGGGCCCGGCCTGTTCTTGGCACATCTCGGTGCCAGTCCCGGAGCCATCAGGAGTGAAATGGCCACAGAGACAGGCGGCAACTGCCCCATCTGCCAGGACTCCCAGAAGGACGGGACTTGTGCTCTGCCCTGTCGCCACCGCTTCTGCCTGGGCTGCATCCTGCGCTGGGCACACAGGAATCCCTCGTGCCCACTCTGCAGGACACCAATAGAGAGCGTCAGGTTTTCTGACCATGCAGACGAGTGTCTGGAGACAGCCAGCACCACCCCCGAGCAGCTGCCAGTGGCCACCAGCCAGGCAGGGAGATCTCCCGGCCACCCGGACGAGAACAGCCCCCACGGCCCTGTGGCGTCCTGTCCCGCTGCTCCTCAGGGGACCCTGTCCCCAGCTGAGCAGGGCCCCTCAGGGCTGGAGTTCCTGGGAGGCCTCCTGCCCGAGGTGTGGGCCGGACTTTTCCGTGGACAGCCGCAGCTGCTGGAGCCCGTGCGGCCCTGGCTGCGCCAGCAGCTGCAGGGGATATTCCGGCACTGGTGGTGGCTGGTTGAGGCCGCAGAGAGCTCCATCCTGCACGACCTGTGCGTCAAGGGGCTGAATGCCCAGGTGTTGGTCCAGGGGCTGCAGCCTGTCCTCGAGCACCACACGGCTCCACTGGTGCACGGCGCCATCAGCATCATTGTGGGCCAGTGCAGCCAGGAGGCCCAGAGGCTGCTGCGCTCTGGTGCCATCAGGGACGAGAACAATGGCGCTGTGGCCAGTGCCAGCTCCAGCTCCAGCTCCAGCTCCAGCAGCTCCCAGACCAGCAGCTCCTGGATGGGGGCTCCTGCCCGTGGCCCCAAAGTATATGGTGTGGAGGAGGAAGCTTGCACATCGGACACTGCTTTCCCCAGGGGTCTCAGCCACCCCCCACCTGTGCCTGTCCTCATGGCGAGGGACTGGCCCCAGGAGGAGCTGTGGCAGGAGATGATGACAGCAGCTGATCACTCTGCCCAGGGCAGTAAAACACTAATCTTTGAAAAATCAGGAGTTAAGTAAAAAGCAAATGGATAGATAGACCTTGCCGAAAATAATTAAAAGTTAGAAGTTAGAAGGAAAACTAGGCTTGAAGTAGTTATCTGAAACTTAAATAATTGATTGTCTGTCATCTTATGTTTGCTCAGCTGTGCTTAAAATGCAAAAAGATGAAACTAGTGAGCAGATCCAAAGGAACACAGACAAAGCAACCAGAAACCCATTCTTTGAAAAACTGGGCAATCCTCAGAAATAATTTTTATTGTCATTGATAGAAAAAGTTGAGAGTTCAGGGCAAGGAAGACTGGCCTTACTTTCTCCTTTTAAAATCCCTCTCACGAAAACTACCCTAGACTTAATTTAAGAAGTCAATCACTCATGCTTAATGACTATTCAAGCTAATTACCATAGGAAGCGGGGGATGAGAGGGGCTGTTCTTATGAATATATATTTGTTTGAATCCTTTGTCAAAAAAGAGATTTTGTGATCACCTGTGATTTTGCAGTGCGTATTAGAGGATTACCTCACGCTGCTGCCCAGCGCTGAATAAATATACACTTTCTAACTTTAAACTGTTAGAGAGTCTTTTGTCTGTCACAGTTGAGTATCGGTATTAGACCAATTCTCATATTTTAGTAAATCAGCAGCAGCTTCAACCCCTGCACCCCTGTCCTGGGCTGGGACCCATTGCCGTGGGGACCCTTGCACCCTGTTAAGAGAAGGGTCCCAGCCCCCAGGACTCTCCCCAGCCCTGCAAGAGGTCAACCTGCTGGCAACTCTAGCAGGACTCCCACAAATTTTGATTGAAAGAAAAGGAAATAAATTGTTATTTCCCTCACACAGTCTCTGGGCAGTGCATTCTCCCTTCAGGGCAGTAGATGCTAAAGACAGAATGGACAGCTCAGGCAGCTGATCTCAACACAGGACCATGCCCTCAGCCCAGGATGTACTTAAAGCTCATTACAATGTTTAATGAGGGGGAATGCACATTAAATGCAGTCGGTGGATTGGGAAGTCGGTACCTCTTACTACTTCAGCCAAAGAGGAAATGGAAAGGGCAAGATGGAATCTGGAGTTTAGGATAAAAGGAGTCATCCAAAAACTCAAGAGACACCCCACAGGGGTATGGCCAGTGGATTCTCTCACTTTATTCATATCCTTATTTTTCTTCTAACCTTAGTGTTGCCATGTTGTTTTCCTTCACATGTCCTCACTTCTTCCTGTTCTCTGACAGAAGAAAAACTGCTCCTTGTAGGTACCATTGCTAAAAAAGTTCCACTAATTCAAAGATTCTTGCAGGATTTCACAGCACCAAAACGTTGATCTCATCTGAGTTCTGCTCTGGGAGTTGCCCATCATGTTTCTGCTGCTGGCCAGGTGGCCCTGCCGCCACCATGCAGGCAGTGGTGGCTGCCATGGTGCTGGCGCTGTTTAATGCCTCTCTTCATGTGGGTGCTGGGAAGGAGCAGCCGCTGCCACCCCTGCCCTTCTACCCACAGTGTGACTAGCTAGGGGTGGCCAGGCAGGCAAGGCTCACCGTGGGTCACACTGGGATGGTGGCAGCTGTGAGCGTATTGCTGCGAGCTGCACCTGGATGGGCCCCAGCATCACTGCCTCACCACGCCTGGGAAAAAACTGTACATGCGCTGTTTTGATTTTTTTCTTAAATATGTCATCACAGTGGCCTTACCAACTGTGTTGGTTTCACGTGCTTGGGGGGAGGGGTGGATTCATGGGCAGGCTCCATGAGGCTGGGGAGTGGGAGGGGGCTCTCCTGTCTATGGGAGCTTCCCCTGTGAGCTGCTGGCACCAATCAGAGAGCTGATTTGGTGATGGACAGCTTAGCAAACCAATGAAAAGTTATTATGCTTTCACAAATCACAGTGGATTGAATTGGCACTCGCTTTTTTGGCTTCTGGCCTTTGGAGGGGTGGTGGTTCCGGGCTGGGCTCAGCCTGGGGTTGGGCCCGGCACCCTGACCCCACTCTGTGGGGGGCCCGGCTCAGGATCCCGGCCCTGGCTTGGTGGGGGGGCTGGCCCGGCCCGGCCCGGCACTGGCTCTGCGGGGAGCCCCTGGCTTGGGAGCCCCCTGGCTCCGCACAGCACCTGCCGTGTGGCTCCAGCGCCGGCGGCATGGCTCCAGCCCTGCCGGCTCGGCTCAACTCCCCTCCACGTGGCATGGCCAAGCGGGGGGGATCGGGGAGCTACCAAAGGCTCTCCCTTCCCCCTCTCCCCTCCTCATTCTGAGAGAAGAGGCCTCCAGCTGCCCATGTTGTTTCTTCACGATCTGGATACAATTGTAACTTCTTTATGCCTGGATAAGATGCTCAATCTCCTGAGCTCCCCTGAATGAGAAGAAATGAAAGCATGGAGACTACAGAGGTCAGCGGAATGAAGATAAAGCTCCTGGTGGGAAGAGATTGAAAATATGCAAACTGATAAGTAGCTGAAAACCTTTTTTGTGGGCTAAGGGGATTGTGACTTCACTAAAATTCCTTTAAACTGTGAAAAATACTTGGGGAGGTTTTGGATGCTTAAGTAGATGACTTTTTGCCTTGGGGAAATGGAGCTCTCTCTGTTCTGTGACTGGAATATGAACAGAGACTTTTGATAGTGAAAGAGATTAAGAGAATTTTGTTTTTCAGCAGCCTGCCTTTAAAAGTAATACCCCAAGTGTGTAACATAACCCATTGCACAGCTCTGGAAGGACTGTGAAAGAATGGGAGGAGAGTCATAATCTGCAATATTTTCCCAGGTGGATGTGGATTGTGAAGGTGAAGACACTCCCTAAGTCATAACTAAAAAAAGGGACTTTTCTCTCTTAAGTAAACTGAATTGATTATTTGGATGTATAACTGACTGAAGTGCTCTCTGTATGTTTGTTGGTAAGAAATGTGGAATGAAGGGGAGGAGGGAACAATCTAGGAATCTTATTCTGAATTATTTTTTGTGTAATTAATAAATTTCTTATTCTACCTTTTTAAGTTTAAGCCTGCCTTGTCTTTACTCCTGGGTCCTGTCTCTAAAAGAAAACTAAATATATTAAGGTTGGCAAACCCAAGTCACACTGTGACACCAACCTCTCTAATTGGCCCAGTAGCATGTCCATCTTCAGATTCATCAGAGACTGGCTCCGTCAGACATGGTGGAAGCTCCTAGCAGCCTTCAACAGAAGCTCCCCATCCCATGGCTTTCCCCTGCTACCAAAACCCAAGCTGTGCCAAATCCAACCCAGCTGCCTTTTTCCAGCTCTTTTTCCTTCTTTAATTCCTGACAGCCTCCTAAATAAAATCCTCACCAAAGTGATTACAGCCCTTTGCTCAATCAAAAGCTTAGCAGGTCTTTAGGGCTGAGGGCCCAGGCTGGAGAGTCATGAGCCATCATAAACTGAAATGAGGAGTCACCAGCATCTCAGCAGAAAATGCCTTCAGCTCTAAAGCACTGCCAAAGGGCTGAGCTTTCAATGAACTCATTAGGATCTATTGTGGAAACAGCCTGAAAGATTCTTGGGCACATTTAGGATTCCCAGGGAAAGCAGTTAAAAGCTGTGCAGACTGGAAGCAATAGAGTCCTTTTGACAGGGGACAGCAGGTCATATACTGATGACCATGAGGAGGAGATGTGCAGCAGGAGTTCACACAGGCTTCTGCCAAATCCTTCTACACTCATTTCCACATTTTACAGATGGTGCTTTGGATGCATTTCTTCCACTTCCTTTTTACCTACTTTCTTTTGAAAAAGAAAATTAGAAAAGCAATAGCAAGTGTAAAACTTAGTTTTTCTGATAACCCAAGCACCACAACAGAATGAGTCTCTCGATCTGCTTCAATCTTGTCCCTTTTTTAGCCTGCAGGAATTCTTGGCAGCAAAAATCAGTGCTAGACACCTGTTTTTAAGCAAATGCCTGCTTGACTGTATATCTGAAAAATACTGTAAAAGGGAAAGATTAATACCAGATATGTTCTCAAAAACATGGATAATTGTGTAGCTAAATAAATAGAGAGATACACGTAAAAGCTATTGTTCTTTATATTTCTAAACTGTTATATACAAATTTAATACAATTCTCTATTAGCCCCTGTTCAGTAGAAAATGAAGTGAAAGGAATGCATATTACCTGCATATATAATGAAGACAGAGATCCAATGCCTAGTTCTAAAAGGATGAAGCATGAAGATTACACAGTAACATCACAGTTGCACATTATCCTGAAGCAAAATAAGTATTTTGGGAAATGAGCAGCACTTCAGGAAAAAGGCAATATTTTAGGAAAGCAGCAAAGCAGTGATTAGACTGGGAATTTACTGGGAACACAGATATTTGTGCTAGTATGTAGAGGTATGTTGTTTTTTGGGGGTGGTTGTTAAAATGGATGCAAGTAAAGAAGCAGGAAGGGCCTTTGCAAGGATAAAGATGATGTTTATTCAGCTGCATGCACATGCTGTTCATGGGGAGGGGCAAACAGCAAGAAGCCTTGTGAGGGTCCAGGTTTAAGTACATGGGATGAGCTGGGTAGGGGAAGAAGTATCAGAGACCAATTACCAGGGGACATGGGGGTGTTACAGAGGCAGGTTAGGGCAAAGAGCCAACAGGGAAACAGGGTGGGAGTGACCAAAGACAGGGGGACAGAAAGAGGGGTACGGGGCTGACCCAGAGAACAGAGCAGGGTTGCTATCAGAGAAGCTCCTTGTGTTTCCCTAGCTAGGAAATGCTTTTCAGGGTCTCTACAGGAAAATTTTACAGACGGTACAAGTCTACATTATTTAAATACTTAAATCCACTTTGTTTTCTGAACTTATAAGTGTTTGTCCACACCGTCCCCAAAATTTGCCAAAATGAAAGCACCCCGAGTTCAACTGAGCTCTGTGTGTAGAGAACCTGTCATTAAGGCCCAACCCAACATGCAACCCCAAATCTTTTCTGATTTAATTTTGTTTATTCAGTCAGCTACTTTTCTAACAGGTTTTTTTATTTGATATAAAATTCCATTTGCAAATTATTTTTGTGCTCCTCAGACTGTATTGCTTGGTCAGTAATACTTTTATTCGACTGAAAAGGTAATTTGAGAAACCAAAGGAAAATACTTACACTAACTTATCATTTAAATTAAAAAATGACATTTGGTGTGCAAGTCTCAAATTGGATGGACAAAATGAACAGGTAGTTGATAGTCCAGTGCAGAACCATAATGTCCACATGTGAACTAATTCCCAGAGCTGTTCTGCCACCATTGCCCGTGCACACAAGCAAACATAAACATGGAATGACACAACCACAGCCCATCACAAAAGGAATATTCCTCACCACTTCACCTGTGTTCTTCATGAGAGCATTCTGAGGCACGACAGCTTCCATCTGGGGAAAAAAACTAATGGCAAAGGCAGCTAAGAGGGCTTACTCAAGTCCTGACAAATTAATTCCCTGTTTGGGGTTCTGGAATTGATTCTGACTTCCTGGACAGCAGAGGAAGATTCATCACTTGAGAGAGCAGCACTGCTAGCACAGCTAGGATGTGACAGGCAAGGTGTATTGGGGAAATGAATTAGCAAGTTCAGAATATAAAATGGATTGTTGAAATCATAAAGGGCTCAGATGCACTTTGGATTTCATGGCTCTGTAGGAATGGACAAGCAATGGAAACAAATTCCTTGCTCCAAGTGAGTGAGAGAGGAATGTTTTCTTCTTATGCACACATGTGCATAGGGATATTGTCCCAGCTGAAAAAGAATTGCAACTTATTCTGTGCATTAGGTGTTGATAGTCCAGAGACAGGGAACCGGTTTCTGGTATCAGAGAATTAGAAAACCAGAGAATCATTAAGTCTGGGAAAGACCTCCAAGATCACTGATCACCACCTTGTCAACTAAACCACAGCATTAATTGCCACATCCAGCTATTTCTTAAACACTTCCAGGGATGATGACTCCATCACTGCCCTGGGCAGCTCATTCCAATGCTTGACAACCCTTCTGAGAAAGAAATTCTTCCTGACATCCAACCTGAACCTCTGCAGGTGCCCCTTGAGCCTGTGTGCTCTTGTCCTGTCACTGCCTGGGAGAAGAGGCCAAGCCCCACCTGGCTACTACCTCCCTTCAGGTAGCTGATCTTGTCACTGTCTGGTCACTGGCATTGCAATAACCACAGCAGGAGGAGAAAAATTTTCATCTGCCCTCTGAAGACTGTAAAGGATGGCAAAATCTCTGGTCGTGCTGACAGAATATTGCCAGTTCTCTTTCAAGTCTTTTTGTATCTGCTCCTTAACACAAATGGGCTTGCTGCTGTTGGCAGTCAGCATGCTGGAAGAGGTTGACAGAAATAGATTGAGACACCAGAAGGCTCTTGCTCCATCAGACCAGCAGGAGATATGTAATCTGTCCTCTGGGCTCTCATTTCCTCAGTGAATATTATTTTGTCAGAAATTGCTGGAGGACCTAATTTATACCACAACTTGGGTTTTTTTTTAGCAAGGAAGGGACAGCAAATAAAAAATGTGGGGGAGGACATATCTGTGAGTCCCACCAAACAAAAAGGTCTGGCCTTGATCTGTCAAGGATTGCCAGAGTAGTTTTCCTTATTCCCTAGAAGCAAACTGTTACCCAGCATCCTGCACTTCAAAAAGTCTGTAGGATGTTACCTGGCAAAGCTGCTGACAACCAGTTTACCTGAAATAAAAAGTTAAAAGGGACATTTTTCTCTAGGGCCAGTTTTACTGGCTGGTACTGTCCTTCTCTCTTACATATATGTGTGACACAGGGTATTACAGAATAAAAATCCTGATAAAAGTGTCTCAGTTCCCTTCTCTGTGGCTTTCCTACTTGTGCTCAGTGAAATGTTACTTTACTCTGTGTTGGGGGATGAGTGCTTTTCTATTACTGTGTCAATTTAAAGAATTTTTCCCATTATCATGTGTCCTGGTTTGAAGGACAGGTGTCTGCCAAGAAAGGCAGGAATTTTCCTTTGAAGCAGAGACCCGAATTCCACTGCTCCCAAATATTATAAACGTTTGAATCAAGGACTCTGAGGCAGAGATAAGGGGGTAGGAATAACAGCTCTTTTACTAATATATCTAACTGTACCAGCAGAAACAACAGCAGTTGTTAAAATTACTAACAAAACAGAACAGACGACTCGGTTCCAGTCCTTTCTTTAGCTGTGAGCACGCTCTCTCTCGGCGGGAGCGGAGGCGGGAAGGGGTGGCCGCGGCCGTGCCGGTCTCGGGTGGGAATGGCTGGAGCGGGCAGCTCCTCACTCACCGTTGGTGTCCGGGTGATTGGCTGTGTCCGCAGAGGCAGGAGGCCATAGTAGGGCAGATGCAGGGCAGGTGATGGCAGAGGGTCTGGCTCTCCTGCCTTCGGCCGTGTGGCTCCAAGACCGGAGTGGGGGGAGGCTCCTCCTCCCATCTCGCCAGAAACACGAGTCCCCTCCGGAAGCACGAGAGCCCCTCCCCAAGCCAATCCCACCTACCCTTTTGTCCAGAGCCAGCAAAGTTCCGCGGTGTAACCGGCAGCTCCACTGGCATGGCAATGGGAAAAATTCTTTAAATTGACACAGCAATAGGAAAACACTCAACCCCCAACAGAGGGGATGGTGGAAGGCAGTATGTGATAGATGAAAGAACCTTTTGTTCGCCTGATAAACCTTGAGAAACGCAACCGGGGCTTGTAAAATCAGGAGGGGGTTAAAGACTGCTGGCACCTGTATAATTTACTGCTTTGCAAGATGTCTTGAATTCCAGGAAGTCAAAAGGTAACCTTAAAAGGAAAGGGGTCACACGGGCAAGACTGAGGAGGACAGCTCATCTTCATCCCTCAAGAGGCAGAAAAAGACCCCCTAGCAACTGGAGACACACGCGCAGAGACACCTGAGAAAGAACACATAACCCGAAGCCCTACAGCTTAAAAGGGGTTAACAAAGAGACTGAAGGCGCGGCAGTTGGTGGAGCGGGGACTCTCCTGTCACTCAGCGCTGACTTTTGCTTTTGCCTTCTGTAACCAATAAATTTTTTAAAATTTTTAATTCGATCTTTTATGGCCCATTGCGCTCATTCATAACACTTACTGCAGAAATTTAAAGCTTGTGAGAAATGTTTCCAAGAACTGAACAAAGGATGGGAGGACAGATAGTACCAGAGGCAAGAGAACCTTGAAAATAAAGAAAAATAAAGAAAAGGAAAAATAAACCAAACAACAGCTTTAATAAAAATTTATGCATAACAAGATTAATCTGTGTGATGAAGTTGCAGCAAAGGAACTGCTAGAAGTCCTTTTCTAGAAGGACAGTGACAGCAATGCCTCAGCCTAGGGGAAGGTGAGCACATGACCCAGGGTTCATCAGTGGAATGCTATTTCCTAAGGGTCTCCACGACCTTTCCTTTCTCCTCTTCTGGATATTCAGATGTGTTTGTTTGGGGTTATGGAGGATGTTTCCTAGTGCACCAGCCCTCAGGGTTCTTGCCCTGGCTCAGGAAGATACACAAGGAGTTGCTCCACTGAGTCTACAGATTCAGTCCCTTGGCCTCTATTTAGCCTGCTAATTGGGAAACTCTTCGCTCCTGTGAGCAATGCCATCCCTTGCTAGGATTTAATTAGCATCCAAAGCAGAGCCTTCAAATAAAGCTTTCACTAATCTCTGCTGCAGCTCAGCTTCCATCCCAAGGCTGCACTTCAGCTGCATGTTCCCACCTTGGCAGTGTGAAAGCGAGGGACGGGAAATTTCCTCTCAGGCACAAAGAGCACACAAAAACTGAGGGAAGACCAAAGGGCCAGGGCCAGGAAAGGAAGCAAGATCCAGAGTGCGCTTCTCTCAAGACCCTGAAGGCAGCTCCAGAGGATGCTGCGCTCAGGCGGCAGAAGCTGCCAGCGGGGAGGGAGGCAGCTCAGCACAGCAGAGGCTCCGGGAGCGCCTCAGCCGATGTAGATCCTGTGGAAGTCGTTGGCCCCGAAGGCCGCGTTGCACTTGGGGCACTTGCGCTGCCGGGTGTCGTAGCGCGTCTTCACGCACTCGAAGCAGAAAACATGGAAGCACTTGGTGAGCACTGCGTCCTTCTTGCGCATGTTGCAGCACGGGCACGTCAGGCGGGCCTGCAACACACACAGACACACAGCTGAGAGGGGTCCTGCAGCCCAGCTGCTGTGCTCAGAGATGTCTCAAGATGAAGGTCCTTCCATTCCTCAGAAGGACAGTGTGGTTTCTTCAGTGCCAGAATACACACAAGAGATATCAGATACTGAAAGTGTGCCTACACACCTTCTCATTAAAGTAAAAAGGGAAGTTGACAGACACAGACACTCACCTTGTAATCCTTAATTTCTTCCATCAGGATCTCATCACAGTTGGGAACCATGTCAGGCTTCTTTGTGGTCTCCAGCTTCCTGCGCAATCTAGAAATATCTTCCTGCATAAAACAGGAGATCAAGTGAAGGAGCAGTACATTCTCTGTCAGCTTCTTCAGGGAACAAAGAAAATATGCACCTGGCTAAGTCATACCACCCACAGTCTCCTCCCCTATAATCAAAGAGACAACATGATAATCTGATGCCACAAGTATTGTCAGTGGACAAAATCTGAAAGAGCCAGGATCTGATGAAGCCGAAATCAAAGTGAAACTGGACACCAAGAGCAGTTTAGCTGAAATTTTCTGCAAGCTCAATGTACAATGAGAAGCACACTAAAGCATACAGCTCTTGAAGGATTGTGCATAGGATATATACCTCAGCCCTTTTGAAGTTGAACATCTCTTTCTCTCTAGTTACTCTATTTTCCACAATCTCCTCCTGAAAATCATGTAATTTCTTCTGAGCCAGCTCTAGCTGGGCCTTCAGATCATCTGCAAGCTGGGCTGCATCCATAGCCTGAGAAAGAAAAGTATATAAAGTATATAAAGACCAAACACAGAAGAGCTCTGGTAATTTCTAGTCCCTTGTTACTACCTAATTATCAACAAGTTCTAATCTTTTAGCTTCAAGATTCGTTTGGGCAGAGCCAAACCTTGGCACACTGCAAAGCACATCACTTAGAAAAAGCAACATCAATTTCTCTTCTTAACATAGTTTTAGCCTTTCAGCTTCCATGTTCTCTATCGAACTGCATTGAGGCAGTTCTATAGCTGAACTAGACAGAACTGCAAAATACCTACTTCTAAAAATCTCTCTTCACCAGTTCTTTTGTAACTTTATAATCAAACTCCCTTAATACCATGAACTGTTGTATTAAGCAGGAGTGACATTGCTGAATTCTCCCCAGCTCCTCTTCACAGTGATATTCCTGCTTTCCTTTCTTTCTTTTTTTATTTTATTTCTGCATTTCTACTAAAATTTAACAACAAAGGCAGCATCAGCTATAAGACTTAGTCTTAATGGTAATGCACCTATTTTATTGATCTTATGCATTTGTTGAAAGTCTTCATCTTCCCCAGCTGTATTTTCCTTTTCCTTATCATCCTATCTTTCCTACAAAAGTTTTGACCCCAGTTAACTTCATCTTGCTGCTGTCCCTTTCTTCACCAGTTTTCACAGAAACATGTATTCTTATCAAAGAAAGCATCAGTCTCTAGTACTTTAATCATAATTTTTTCCAGGACTCCTCAGCCTTCTGATATACTCATCCAAAACCAGGGAATACAGGTTCTGTAATGCCAGTGAGAGCTCAGAGCATTCTATGCCTCCCACAAGGCAGCAGCTCCACCTCACAACCAAGAGGCAATGAAGGAATCACTCACCTTGCGTTTGTTCATTTCCAGGGCCTGTGTTCGCAGACCCAACTCCTTCTCTCCTGTTCCAATACTGCTCTGCAGTAGGTGTTCCTTCTCCTCCAGCTTACGTACAACCTGCAGCTGAGCATCCACCTGGGAAAGAGAGATAGGAGGTACAGAAGGAATGAATGCATGCTCTGTGGGTCTTCAGAGCTGTCATTCAAGCTACAGACTAAAACTATCCTGCTTCCCCATCACCAGGAAGCACACCTTCAGCTTGCCTTTTTCTCCCTGAACAGCTGTGCCTGTATCCAGAGAGCTATACCCAAATCTCTCTGGGCAACACTTTAAAACTTAGTAGTCAAATATATGCAATAAAGATGTCCTATTTCTTGGACAGTGGTTTAAAGACTTGCTGCAAGGGAGTGAACAGTTCCACAGTGGTTCGTTCCAAGGATGACAGGATACAGAGTCATAGTATGGCCTGGCTTGGAAGGAACCTTAAAGATCATGAACTCCCAGCCTCCCTGGGATAACTTCCACTAGGGCACATTTGTCAAAGCGCCATACAAGCCTGGCCTTGAACTCTTTCGGGGATGAGGCATCCCCGACTTCTTTGGGCAACCTCTAGGAGTGCCTCATTACCTTCTATATAAAGAATTTCTTCCTAACATCTAATCTAAGCTTGTCCTCTTTCAGTCTAAAACCACTGCATCTTGTTCTGTCACTATACACTCATATAAGAAGCTCCTCTCCTTTCTCCTAAGCCCTCTTCAGGTACTGGAAGGCTGCAATGACGTCTCCCCAGAGCTTTCTCTTCTCCATGTTAAACAACGCCCGCTCTTTCAGCCTGTTCTTGTAGCAGAGGTGCTCATTTCTTCTCATCACCTTTATAGGGTCTTCTGTACTCCCTCCAGCAGGTCCATGTGTCTTTCCTATGCTGAGGAACCCAGAGCTGGATGCAGCACTGCAACTGGGGTCCCAGGAGGGCAGAGCAGAGGGGCAGAATCCCCTCCCTCAGTCTGCTGCCCACGCTGCTTTGGATAGACCCCAGGATGCAACTGACTTTCTGGGCTCCTAGCATGCACTGCTGGGTCATGTCCAGCCTCGAATCCACCAGAATCTGCAAGTCTTTCTCAGTGTTCTCAGTGACCTCTTCTCCAAGTCTGTGTCCATGTCTGAGGCAGTTCAGACTGAAGCACAGTTTCCAACTCCTCCTGCTTGTTACCAATATATACAGGTATAGGTAGACTATACAGGTAGATGCACCATTCCAGTCCAGGACAAAGACTTCCTGCTTTTTCTCACTCATCTGCTCTCCACAGCAGTGAAACCATAGGACATTCTAATGCTCATACAGCAGTGTCAGTTTCTTACAAAGAGAGGCCCCTTTGAAGCCTGATGCATTCCTAGGCTGGAGAGAGGAACATTCCGTTCTGGACTGATTTTGGAGAGGATAGTTAATTCTCTTCAGAGCAGCTCACATGCTGGTATGTTTTGAATTTTGGAGCAAAACACTGTCAGTAACACAGCACTGTTTTAGCTGTTGCTGAGCAGTACTTACACAGCGCCAATACCTTCTGTGTCTCATGCTGCCCACCAGCATGTAGGCTTATGGTGCCTAAGGAGCTGGGATGTCACACAGCCAGGACAGCTGATCCCGCTGGCCCAAGGGGTGGTCAACACCCTACAATGCTGTGCTCATCAGTAACAGCTGGTGGAAAGGAGAAAGTGGGAGGATGCTCAGAGCTGTGTTTATTAAATAACAATAAGGCATGATGAAGCCCTGCCTTCCTGGAGATGACCAAACTCCTGCCTGCCCCAAGAAGTAATGAATTAATGAATTTGTTTTGCTTTGTAAGAGTCCATCTAAAAGCCTCTCGTTTGCTCTGCCCAACGACCCTCGCCTGAGGCCTAAGAAGACCCCTCAAACTGCAGTTTAATGGTGCTGGACAGGGATGGGAGGAACGCCAAGCGATTGTTCTCAGGTGGTGCCCATCGAACCAGGACTGGTTTCTCAGGAGACTGGTTTACGGCCAGTCACGGTGCACTGAACTGTGTTTACTCGAGAAGGCTCCCACAGGTGTGCGAACAATGAACTGGTCAGAGATGGAGTGCCCTGTGTTTGTTTCATTGACAAGGACTCGCTTGGGCTTGTTGTGGGTTTGTTCCCCCCACGGAACCCAAAGCGTCCATGAAAGTCCTCACCTGTTGACCAGTCGCCCGACACCTTGGAAAAGACTATAAAAGACACGCTCAAACTAAAGACCCCCGGGATCTCCCCGGATGGCAACGGACATCAATTGGCTGGTTCCATGAGGATCGTCTGCCCGTCTTGGTAGCTATAATCCCAACCCCTTTTCTCTCTCTCTGTCTCTCTTTCTCTCTGTCCCTCTATGGCACTTTGTTGGCACTAAATAAAAGTGCATCTTTTGCAAAAGTAAACTGTTTTTGTCCCCTGCTGTGTCTTTTGTGCTTTGAGATCCCTAAAAAGGAACCTATCAGGACTCCGCATGTGGTGTGGACCCTGACATGCTTGTATGGACATCTTTAACTGTTAAACTGCCTTTATTTCATCGCACCCATTTTCTCACTTTGTCCATTCTGATACTTTCCCCTTCCCCTTGGTGGGGGAGCGAGCAAACAGCGATGCAGAGCTGCCTAAAACAGATAACCCACAACACCTCCACCTTCCCCACCAGCTCTTGTCCTTTCTCCTTTTTCCATATTACCTGTGTTTTCAGTGTCAAAACTTGGTCTGCCAGCTCCTCCTTTTCCTCTTTTAGTAGTTTATGGATCTGGTTCGACTTGATACGTTCTGACATCAGCTTGAAGTTGGCATCATCCTTCTCCCGCAGCTGCTGCATCAGGCGGATGTTCTGCTCTTGCATATCTTCAAAGGCTTGGCCTGTGACATCCATTTCTGAAAGCAGGGCCTCTTCCTCCTGCAAAAGAATCATAGGTTCTGGCCAAACTGTCCCCTGGACCCCCCACAGTGAACCTGAACATTTTATTCAGAGACATCAAAACTAGTGAAGATGGAGCAAAATTCTTGGCACCAGGGAACATTATCATCCCAACAACCAGAAAAACGTATTCCCTACAAATCTACACCACAGCAGAGATACTCTGAATTTGAAGGTGAAGAGTAAGATGGGTCACCTATCTCTTGTCTGACAGGATCAGCTTTGACACAGCCATTGCCAGAGCTGGGGCAGAAACCAACTCCCAATTCCCAGGAGCTGAACAACTGCCAGATACATCAGGCCAAAAATTCTAGGTGTGGATAGCTTGCAGCTTCCAACTAACAGGCGGCCAAGCTCTTTAAACTCACTTATGGCCACTTCAGCATTGACAAGGTAGAGCAGCTCTGTTCTACAATAACAAGAATCCAAATTCTAAAAAAGTACATGTCAATTAAATGCCTTGCCTCCACCCTGCTGAGGTGGTCCTGCTCTCTCACTGGATTGAGGCCTTTTTTAGCAGAAGGTATGTCCACGCAAACATATTCACTAGATTAACTGAGGAGTTAACTCCTAAAAATAATCCCTTCCCCTAATGGCTGAATAAAGCCATTTCTCCTCTGTGTGCTTCAACAAGGCCACATGCTTAATTATTTATTTAATGTTTAACTGTTATTAAACATTTCATACTATAGACTGCCCGTGGTACCCTAGAACTGAGGGTGGAGGGGGTTATTTTGTTGGCGGTTCTTTTGCTTGTTTTCTTTCCTTTTGGTAAACACGGATCAAACTCCCATCTCTGACCCATACAGATATAAATTCCTTCTCCCTCCCTGGATGTAACTCGAAAGCAACTCTTTCACAGTTGCTCCAGCCAAAAGAGAACTCATCAGAAACTTCTCACCTGCTTAGCCATGGCAAGCTTCTTCTGTAAATATTCAATCTGTTCCTCCACTGCTCGGATCTTGCGGAGAGCATCTTCATCAGCCATCTTTTTACTCTCCTTTTTTTCCTTGTCTTCCAATTCTTTCACCCTCTGTCTCAGTTCTTCAAGCTACAAGAACCAACCAGAAAAGACACTAAACACAAGGATGTGCCTTGAGCATTAAGAGCCTGTTTTCTCCAAAATTCTCTGAAACACTCAGGACTGCCCTCAAAGCATGGCAAAAAACTCCCATGTCATTTTGACAGAGTATTAAGGGCAGATGTACCATTGAGATGAGCTGTAAGCCCAAGATCCTGACCTTCATACCTTTGAAAATTTCACAGCATCTTTTATCAGAATAGGAACATCAGTCTCTTGCAATTGTACACGCATGGGTATGTGGACAGAGAGCATGTGCTCCTTTAAGGATATCTAGTCAAGGACCTTTTTCCATACAAGGAGGAGATATCAGGAAAAAGAGGAGGCAAAATAAAACATACAGAGACACAATCTTGTCAGACAAATAATAAGAGAGGCAGTGATGAGAATGAAACATGGTCAGTCACACTAACTAATGAAAGCACATGAGAGTGTGAAAATGTTTCTTTTCATTATTTTCATTAAGGTTATCTGAGTGTGGTAGAAGGAGAAAACCCAAAGCCCAAAATATATAGAGACACAAACCCGACAAAACAAACACAGAGACAAAGAGATGAAGCAAAGGAAGCAAACTTCTCCAAGTCACAACAGCTGATAGGCTTCCGAGAAACCACTTCCAGGAAGATCAGCTTGGACTTTGTAACTGATGACACTGTAAGCCAGGAATGGCTCCTGAACTGGAAGAGCTCCTGAGATGTGGGAATCAAGAGCTGTTCAAATCCAGAAGCAATGTGCAGGGAAATGGAGATCAAGGATGAACAAACTGGGGTTTGTTCAGACAGAGAAGGGTATATAAGGAGCCAGGCCCATGGAAAATATGGGCAGTCAGTATATATTTGTACTATCTGGCTCAGCCTTGCACGTGATCATATCATCCTGTCCTGTTCTGTCTTCTTGTATGTTTTTATTATACATTTTCTTAAGTATTGGTGTGTAATCTAACTTACCCCATGTACATGTGCTGCACAGAGTAAATGCTGCCTACAGGTGAGACCTTCTTGTAAAGAAGGTAAGAGGGACTTGGAGCCACAGGGGTCCAAAGAGAGAGACATGCAATTACTTAAGGGATCTGCAAAAGCATCTGTGCTTATGAACCTAGAGACTGTTATTTGTATGTGCCTGCACTAGCAACTAGTCCCCTGTTTATCTCCAGGCCATTCTGAGGAGAGAAATGACACAGTTCTGCTGCAGAGTATCTGAAAAGAAGTTTAAGTAACACAGCAAAAAGAAGTAAGGAAATTAGAAATACCTCAGCTTTTGCCTTCTTCTCAGCTGCCATCAGCTGCACTTTGTCTCTCTGCTCTTTGGGGGCAGAGCGGTACATATCTAGCAACAGTTTCATCTCCTTCTGGCTCTCCTGGGCCTTCCTGGAGAAAGGAAGACAGACCAGGATGAAAATACAGCAGCAACGCCATACTGTTACATAGCCAGGACAAGAAGTGGCAATATTCTCTCAAATCTCCCCCATGGATATGGAGTAATTGGTGCCTCATCTGATTCTAGTAACAGAACAGCAGCTGAGTACAGGATGGAAAAGAAACATGTTCAGGCATATGGGTTGAAAGGCAAGAAGTGAGGCTGAGATGAAATATGTATCCTAATAATAAGCTACAAACTATCCAGCTCTACTTTGGGAACCATCCAGGAGTGGGAACACCGCTGTGTCCTCTATTAATAACCTGCTGCTGTGAACTTTTATGCTATTATTATGACAGCAACAAATCAACATTACTTGACCCACACCATGAGGTATCTGGTTTGGTAATTCATGCTTTAGGCTACTGTAAGAAGAACACTCCTACACTGTCCACATCACAATCACATACAGAGGCTGTCAAGAAACTCTCTTGGCTTCAAACTTCAATGATGCTGATCCCATGAAAGCAAGAAAATGTGAACATCCCAGGCTTGGGCACTGTTCCCACAGGAAAATGAGAAACAACAACTCTTACTTGAGCTCAGCCTTCAGCTGCTTGATCACTTCAGCCTCCTTCTTTCTTCCATCCTCATGCTTCCCCTTCTCCTTCTCTTTGGACTCTCTCTCCTTCTCAGATTCCTTCTGCTTCTGCTTTTCCCGCTCTCGTTCCTTTTCCTTCTCTTTCTCTCGTTCTCTTTCTTTCTCCTTCTCCTTTTCCTTCTCTCGTTCCCTCTCCCTTTCCCGTCTCTCCCGCTCCCGTTCCTCTTCATCGCGCCTGGCCTTCATTTCATTAACATCTTCAGAAGGAGCCTTGGGAACAGACACTTGGGCAGAAGGATCATCAGGCTCCTGCTTGACCTCTGTAGGTTCCTCCTTTGTGTCTTCAGTGCTGGACTGGGACTGGAGGAGAGCACTGCCACTGCGAGAGCGGATCTGGCATGGAGCAGCAAGAGAGACGACCAAGAAAACAAATTATTAAGATTTTAACCAGGAATCTTCCTTACCCCTTTCTCCCATGTATTCCCAGATCCATGCTCCCATGCCCCCTTTTCATGGAGCACTACACAGCTATAAAGGAAGAACATTTGTTTGGTCAAAGGAAGCAGTGGAGTGCAGAGCTCCACAGAAAATTTCACTGCATCCTGCACAGCATATCAGAAAGGTTGATATTGCTGGCAAGGATGGCATTTCCCCTTCTCCTGAGCCTTCTGGCATTTCCTGCTCTATTACCTTGCTCAGGTCAGACTGGGCCTCTCTCAGTTTGCGCTTGTATCTCAACACCTCTCCCTTCAGCTGGTGGTTGTGATTCTGGAGGCTGCTGATGAGGTGACGCATCTCCCGATTAATTGGCCCTGCAAAAACAAACCACACTTCTGTCAACCTTCCTGAGGACTTTCATGGAAATGGAGAACAAGCTAAGTGACAATGTCAAACAACAAAATAAGACTGTTACCATTTTGCCACAAAACAGAGTAACACAAAACATTTGCAGAAAAAATATCATGCCAGTTTTATACACAACTGTAAGTCCTTGCAAATTCACAGTCCTAAGTTCCCACTTAACATTATTTTTAGACCCGTGATCCTAGGGGAAATATGTCAGATTACAAAAGAAATCTGATTTAAATACTACTTCAGAAATAATTTATTTCCTCTTATGAAATTTCAGAATTACTGCTTTGCTATCTAGATTATCTTTACAGACTTGGAAATTAATACTCCCCACACAAGTAGTTTTTAATAATGTTCAATATCCTGCATAAACCAAATTGTTAGCAAAATGTATCTAGTGTGCAGCATCTAGAAAGAAGTCAGGTGACAGGGAACTGGCCTCCCAATAAAACAGGTGAAGAGCTTTGTTTTTTGAGACGAAGAGACCTGCCAGACCAAGTATTTAACAATAACAAAGAATCAACCCAGGTGTTCTAGTCACTGTGTGCCCTAATGGGCATTGGTGGGTAGGTGATGTTTGTTTTAGGCACAGCAGAACACCAACATACCTGCTTGCTCATTGGCAGCAAGTGTTTGTTCAAACTCTATCCTCAACATCTCATATTCTTTGCGGACTTGTGCCAGGGTGTCCTCCAGCTGAATCACCTCAGTGCGTAGCTTTTTGTGAAGGCTGACCTCATCCCTCTGAGGAACAAAAAGGAAACAGAACTTGGTGCTTTGAACCTGGAGTATCTCTCACTTCATCAAGACACGGTACTGCAACAGCCTGAATTATTGCCAGAAATGTAAATTTCTGAGCATTTGCAGAGGCACACAGACCCAGCCGTGATGGTCAGTGGCACTACAGGGCTCCTAGGCTGATGGAGCAGAGGTGTTACCTCAATCAGCTCCACCTGGCGCTGGTGTGTGGCACGGGTGCCGTGGAGCAGCGTGCGGGCCTCGTCAAGGTGTGCCTTCAGCTGGAGACTCTCATTATACAAGACAGAAAACTGGGACTGCATGCAGCGATATTCCGGGGTCTCCTTCACAGCCTCTTCCACTGCTCGCCGCAGCTCAACCTAGTTAGAACACGAGAAAATGCCACAAGAAGAAAAGTTACCCCTTGCCTTTGGTTTCTGTCTCTCAAGACAGGAGAACAGTGAATCAAGCTGACACAAGCAAAGACAAAAATAAAACTTCAATAGCACTGCTGTGAAGTAGGTCCAAGTGATGTGCTTCAGTATCAGTTTTAAAAAGTCTCTGTGTTCTCCACATGAACAAGGCTACTCCTCTTGCACAACCACATGATGGAAGTTTTTGACTCCTGGGTCCTGAAATAGTTTCTCTCAAAGATATGAACTTGGAAAACGTAATAAATCATAATCACCCAGATCAATAAAGACGGACACATAGAAAACAATGAGAGAACAGAGAAAATGCATATGCAAGTAGGCATTATGTTAGCTTTCTACCAATAAGACATAATAACTGACAGAAAGAGGAATGAAAAAAATCCAGAGCTACAGAACTGAATCCCTAGAAAAGTTAGCAAATGACTGCAACTAGCAGCAGTGAAACAAGCATGTCTATATATGCATTCACCTTAAAAGTAATTAGGGAGAAAAAAAAAAAGTTGTAAGATAAAGACCATTTCTCTCAAAACAAACTCCTGGGGATAAACAGAATTCAGAGGTGACTCAAGACAGTTCCCAGCATCAGATCTCTGGATTTAGGTTATCAAGACTGACATTTCTTATAACTGGCACTGACCACTAAGATGACAATTCGATTATTCATCCCACCACATGCTTATCTACCACAGAGTCACAGCTTCTCGTGTTACCACCTTTAAAACAGCACAAACTCATAAGCTGTTTCCTATCTATCATTCCCACACCAGGAAAGACAAATTAATTGACTCTTTCAAGATTGTTTCTGCTCTCTGGTTGCATTTGCACAGGATAAGGAGAAGGTGGAAAAGGTATTGGTACCTGTAAAGAAGTGAAGTTTCAACCAGGCATGGTTAAAACAGTCTCAAAGAACAGAATGGGACACAAACAGGAAACCATTACAATTTCCAGCAGTGGCCACACGGTGTCACCAACGCACTGAACTGCAAGTGGAGCCACGACTTGCTGAGTTGTACCTGCAGCAAAGTCTAACACAGCTAAAGAGCAGGCTCAGAATAGACAATGCTAATCAGGTTTTCTGCAGACATAGCATTGCAAAGCTGAGGGCAGCCCATCATACAGAACACTTCATCCTTACACAGCTACATATGTCTCACCTTGAGCTTTTCATTCTGTGTTGTTACTTCCTCAAGATCTTGACGTAGTTCCTCCAATTCATTAAGGCGATTCCCAGCAAGTTCTTTATTCTCTTCCAGCTCTGCATTCATCTCTTCAAACTGTTGGGATAAACTGCTTGTAAATCCTACTGTTGATGGGTCTCCTGAGAGTGCTAATGAACTATCTGTTCATGCAGTAACAGCAATTACAGAGTGAACAGACAGGCAACTTGGCTAAGCGAGAGTCTAATTCCACCAGGTGTTTTTTAAGTAGGAAACTCGTACACAGACAAAATAGCTTTCCCAGAGTCACCCAGATTTATTGCACAGGATCTAAAAATTATCTAAAGTAAGTATCTAAATTCTGCTCAAATTGTGGCCCTTGATCTCCTCAAACTTATTCTTCCCCTTGCCTACAGCTTTGCTCCTGACCTTACCTTGCGGGCATTAATGGTGATTGTTCCCCCATAGAGGCTGCTACCAGCTCCATACACCTTGTAGCCTTTGGAATTTACCTGCAAAAAAACACAAGACCCAGTGAACCACTGGCAAGAGTGATGCAGCAGATCCAAGACCCACTGCAGGTTCTCAGCTCTCGCAGTCCCAGAGAGTCCCAGAGGATGCCCCACCCCATCCAACACCATCCTCACTTCCCAGGTCTCCTGGCCAGCAGGGCAGCACTTACTCGCTCCAGGACATCGGCCAGGTGCCGGTTGAGCCTCTGCTCCCTCTTGCGGATCTTGTCAATGTCCCACTGAAGGTCATCAATCATGGTCTCCAGGACAGACACCCGGGATTCTGCTGTCTCCACCCTCTCTTGCAGCTTGGAGAACTGCAATCAAAGGAGTGCTTTAGCCAGAATACTGCATGGAATCAGCTCTTCCTGAGGCTGCTCATCATCTGCTTTTCATCTTTTGCTGTGATGACAGACTATTCCATGAACTGTCCTGAATTTTACACTGGCCAAATCCCAAGACAAGAACAAAAATAAGACAAAACTGAAAATGGAGAAAGAGTGGGAAGCTGGTAATATCTGGCAGAATAGAGGCAGCCACCTCAGCTTATTCAAAGGCTTTTTTGATTTTAATCTTTCCAGTCCCTATGTCCATCTTCTCTACAGACCACTTCAGTGCTCAGAGGGCTAACACTGAGCAAGACCAGCATTAACACAATTTTTAAATGAACTGAAATCTCTCAAACAAATGCTGTTAATAATGTGAATCCTTTAATAACTGGGATCATCTTGTAACTGATATCGTTCCACTGTCAAATGACACAGAGAAACCAAGGAATTCAGAATGACAGGGATGTCACCTCAATCATTCCAGGTGTCTACAAAGCCACCTCAGCGTCACCTGCCCCCAGTTCTGCTCTTCCCTTTTCTTTAGCAGTTAAATCCATTCAACTCACTGACTTGCTTATATACTTTTCTTTACTGACAAAACAAGAAAATCAATCTGATTTATACAGAAAATCTGTGTACAGCTCTCCACAACAACAACAACAACAACCCTTTCTGCAACTTTCATGTTGCTCCTTTGCCTCTCCAAGGAAATAAGCTGCTTTCCAAACTACAATAACCATAAGTTATGCTAAGCAGGACCCTAAAGCAGATTTCTTTCTCTCTTTTTATACCTCCTGAGACATGACTTTGTGCTTCTCCTGAAGAACATCAGCTAGTTCCTGCAGCCGTCCATTCTCATGAGACAGGTAGGAATTCAGCTCCACTACTGCTTCTTCCATCAGTGAAATATCTGAAAGGTGCACAAAGAAAAGGAAATTAATGGAACTCAAGGAACACTGGTTTTAATTCCTGAACAGCAAAGAGAGAATAAAGAAAGCAGAAGAGGAAAATTCTGAAATTAACTTCAGTTTACTGCACAGGTGCTTTCTGAGGGCCTGGTCTCCATCCACAGAGAGCTCTGAGTTGCACTCCATAAGCAAAAGGCTCTGCAGTTTAACAGTGCTGCACATTTCTGACCCAAGGGCCATCCCCTCACACCAGAAATCACTTCAGCTGCGTTAGTACCAGCAACCCAGAGCATGCCCTTGGAACCCAGAGACACCCAAATGTTGCCTGAATTCATGCATAAACCTGCTACAGTAGGTGGCCTGGGATGACACCGGGCCAACACACCATGACAGCCTGTGACAACCACAGCACCTGGGTGACAAGTGAAACTAGAGCACCTGAGGGCAGGCTCACATGGCACCAATGTCAAAGCTATGCAGTTTATGACTGCCAGCCAAGGACAGCAACACTTTCCTACACCAATGCCAGACTTGATCAGAGCACACAGAAGGCACACCAAGCATGAGCTGATATTCCACTGACGGTTTCACTCAAAACATTAAAAATTCTAATCTTAAGCTAATTAAGTTTTTTGAGCAGTCATCTGAGTGTGAAGTGAATCTGCTACATTAATTTTTAGAAGCTGGTCATTTGGCTTTCTCTGCAGAACTCTGCTACATTCAAAATGGAGAGTTAAGCACACCAAGCACATCACTAAGCACATCATACCATTAGATGGGTACAATTTTGCTCTCAGAACTCAGTGGAAACTGAGCACTTGGTTATTCCTACACCTTCTACTAAACTGCAATATCAGTTTGCCATGCTGATTTCACTTCTTTATTTTTAAGTGTGAAGCCTTTTACATGTGGCTGAGGACAGCTGACTGATAAGGTTCAACTGTGGTCTCTGACTTCTCAGACACATGAACACGGTACTGGCAGAAACAAGATGCTTCTCAGTCCAACACATTGAGCAGAGCCTTCAGCATCCAAATACAGAGGTAGTAGCTACAACACACTTCTGGCACATGGTCCTTTAGTAGAGGTTTTGACTAGAAGAGTTTATAAAGACAAACAAATTCATTTTGCAAAATAAATGCACATGAGAAGGACTACATGTTAATGTCTATAGGCCTAAGGTGGGCGCAGATAAGCATTCTTGAATACCTGCTACCTTGGTCATACCTCCACTATTCAGTTTGTGAGACAGCACATCCACCTTCTCCTGCAGCTTGTCATACATTGTGACAATCTGGGCAACAGCTCGGCGGGAGGACTCCACACGCTCCTGCAGCTGAGACTCTATCTCCTCACTGGTACTGCTGGCTAGAGTGGCCAGGAAGGAGAATGCCGGCTCCAGTCCTTCCCCTGGGAACATAAAGAGGCAAAAAATAGTAAATGTGTTCTACAAGGCGGCATCTCACTGATCTTTACAATCACAAAAAACAGTCTCTGACAGCCCTTAGAAATGGACATCAGCATTGTCCACAGCTGAAATCCCACTGTCCCCAGACAGGTGCCTCACCTCGTTCCCTCTCATCTTTGCGCTCCTGATTACTGTCAGAGTCTGGCTCAGGTTCTGGCACCACTAGTGCTTTTCTTTCAGACAAAAGGTCTCCAAGTCCCTGGTCCAGATCGAAGCGTTTAAGGATGATGCGGATATTTTCATCAAACTGAAGATGGGACAGGCAAGGAATACAACATAAAGAACAGATGTGAACAAGAGGAATGCAGTTGTACAGGAAAGACAAGAAAACAGTGTACATGAAGTAACAAAAGCTGGCACCAACCTGATTCCAGTATCGGTTGATGATCAGCAGAGAGGCATCATCAGTGGCCTGCCGACGCTCCAGCTTCTCAATGTGCTCCCGCAGCTCATCTTCGATGGCCTGGCGCTGGTCCAGCATCTCTGCGAGCTTCCGGTTCTTGGTCTGCAGGGTCCGGATATCCAGCTCCTCCTGGGCACAGGCACATGGGACACAGGCCAAGTCACAGAAGGGCTCACACTGACCCCAGAGACTTTTTCGCCTCCAGATGAAAAAAGACCAAAAGGTGGAGCGGGGGTATGCAAGGAAGACATACCGTTGAAGAAACACCACCAAGTTTAATGGTCTCCACAGTGGTGCCCGGATCTTCAACCCCTGCCTTCTTCTCTGGAGGTGCAGAGGGGCCAGGCTCTCCAGCCGTCCGTTTATTGCCAATTCCAGACATGGTGACCAAAGTGTACAGACTCCCACCTTCTCCAAGTTCTTCCTGAACATTAAAGAACATTATTAAAAAAAAAAACATCAAATGCACATTCATGTGGCAAATTTGATTTGGAGTTCTTAACAGGCTGACCCATCATGGCAACAAGATGCCATGAGAAGATCACGGAACTCAAAAGATTTTGAAAAATAGTTTTTGGGAAGAATGGATTAAAAGTGGAAGAGTGGTAAGGAAGAATGTAAATCACTCAAGTGATTTGCAGCTGGGAATAACCCTTGTTAAGTCAGTGATCCACCAGCACAGGCTGAGTTTAAGGCTGCCCACATCTCTATTACTGCACCTCTGCCCAGGTCTGATTTGGGGATCCCACAAGCAGCAAGATAATAGAAACAAGTCTACTCCTGGTGTTCCGACTGAGAGCTTGTGCCAGCCTCTATTGACTCACACATTTTGGTCCAACATTAAGCTGTAAAAGACACCAGCAGGATCAGCACTGCAAGCAGAATGTTGATTGGGAAAATAACCACTGCCCTGGAATTTAAAATGGAAGCACTGTACCGTATCACACTCTTTGCAAAAACATCTTCATCCAGGGACACTCTCTGTCTTTCTGCATTAACAAAACCAGGTCAGACCTTAGCAAACAACTGAGACAGTATGTGGCAGCAGCTTACTGCACAACAACCAAACTGTTCCTATTGAATCTACACACAAAGCCAGTTGAATCTGACGGCAGCAACACCCTGGAAATAAATGAGCCCTGTGCTTAGAGAGCTCACAAATCCTATGGAACTGAAAATCAACTCAGAGCCAAGGCTTGAAAAGACCCATTCCAAGAGTTTTCCTGTGTACCAGGAGAGATGCAGACATGTTTGAAGAGATCCCATTCCTAATTCAATGGAGTCTGAAAAGCTCTGGACTAAAAGAGAATCACAGACCAGCTGAGGCTGGAAGTGATGACTGAAGGTCACTGCCCCGTGCTTCTGCATGGAGCAGGCTCAGCCAAAGCAGGTTGCCAAGGGCCTCGTTCAGGCAGCCTGAGCATCTCCAGGCACAGAAACTCAGCCGTGGCTCTGGGTAGCCTCTCCAATACTTGATCACCCTCAACATTAAAACAGGCCTTTCTTGTACTTCCCTACAGTACTTCCTGTAGTTCCCTAAAATATTATTGACCAAAATTACAAGTATATCCTCAAAGGGCTTCCAACACAAATGGAGCAGCTGGAGATGAAAAATGGAACCAATTAGATCTTCACTTGTCATGAGCTGCACTCTTCTGCCACAGCCACTAATGCTGTGCCAGTCTCTAAACTGAATGAAACCAGAAGTGAATGAAGTGCAAACCATACCAGTAAAAACTGACTTGTTCCACTTAAGCCTATAATGGCATTTACAGTCAAACTAGGAGTTACAAACTGAACTGTCCAGTTCTTATCTGCTTTAATTGAGCAGATCTACTGAAATCAACAAGGCCAGTGCATTTTGAAGATTAAGCTGGTACACTACTTTGCCAAACCTAGCACTTCACAAGCATCTCAGCTTGGCATTGCCCTTCATTGCATGCAAAACTGTATAAAGATTATTTCTAAGTGAGTTACTGAAATAGCACATATGGATATCCTTTGAGGTATCTTTTAAAAGAAACATTAAATTACATCTCAAATTTACAAAGAAAGACAACTGCCATTGAACTATTTTACTTCTCTTAGCAGCAGCATTGACTTTAGCTGGAATTCTGACACCAATGGAAGGGAACAGCTGTCACTAAAAGCATCTCATCTGTCTCCTGTCAGCCCACCAAACCACCACTGTCCACTGCCTTTCACACTTTTTGTCTATTGACAAAATACCCCTTCCACTGCCTCCTGGCACTGCTCCCTTCAGCTCCAGCTCCTCTCTCACCACCTCCTCACACACTATACACCACACCCCAACCCATTAAGTTTTTTTATGGCCACAGACCCTCTCTTTCACAGAATCATAGAACCATTTAGAATGGGAAAAACCTCTGAGATCAAGTCCAACCTGTGAAGCAACCCCACCTTGTCAGCTAAACCAGGCACTGAGTGCCACATCCAGCCAGGGACAAGGAATCCACCACCTCCCTGGGCAGCCCCTTCTAGTGCCTGACAATCCTTTCTGCTGCTCACACATGGAAGAGGTAAAGAACTCTAAGTATGAATGAACATTTCTTTGAATGTCAGATTTATTTCCCTGATTTCCATATTTTATTCCTTGACACAGAACAGCTGAGCTGCTCTGCTAACTAGTAAGTTTTACTTACTCACTCTATATTTGCTTAAAAAAAGATGGATTTCTGATGACAAGCCCTATAGATAGAAACTCGAACTAGATTTTCTCTTCTCACTTACTACCATTTTAGAACTAAATCCAAAACCTTTATTATATCTGCCACCACCAGATGTTCCTGCTACAGTACAGAAACTACACTACCCCTACATATAAACTTGTATTCATGTACAGACACAGAACAACAGAAATAAAAGCCCTGGGCATATTTAAAAGCCGCTACTTTAGTTTATACTCCCCAGCCGGAACTCCAGTCAAACGGTGTTCCATCCATAAGCCTAATGGGGATTTTTCCATGGCTTCGGGTCTGGCTCAGCAGGAATATCTTATGCCTGGAAAAAAAAAAAAAGGAAAACCGCCAACCCTCTGCTCTGCCTGACCCTAGCATAGCATGGCTGGGGTGCTGTGTCCAGTTCTGGACTCCTCAATACCAAGACAAGGTGCTGCTGGATAGGGTCCGGTGACAGCCACTAAGATGATTAAGGCCCCAGAGCATCTCTGTTATAAGGAGAGTGTGACATCTGGGCCTGCTTAGCCTGGAGAAGACTGAGAGGCGATCTCATTAATCCACACAAGTATCTCCAAGGTGAGTGCCAAGAGGGTGGTCCAGACACTTTTCAGCGCTACCCAGCAAGAGGATGAGGAGCAGCAGCCCTAGAACACAGTAAGTTCCACCTCAACATGAGGGAGAACTATTGAGGATGGCAGAGCACTGGAACAGTGCCCACGAGTGTTGTCGACTCCCCCCCTCTAGAAACATCCTAAACCCACCTGGATGTGTTCCTCTGTCACCTGCTCTAGCTGACTCTGCTTTGGCAGGGGGGTTTCACTGGGGGATCTCAACCCGAAGGATTCTGTGATTCAGTTTCCTCCACACACCAGCCGCTCCCACACCTCCTCCGCTCTCCCACATCCCGCGGGGGTCCTGCCCCTGACCCCGGCATCTTCCACAGCAGCAAACGGACACGCCGCGGGCCCGTCCCTCCCTACGCGACTGTGCGCTGCCTCCAGCCCCCAGAGATTCCCCCCCCCCTCCCCTTTTTCCGCACGGCCACCTCCCGGCTCTCCCCGGCCCGGCCGGCCCCACAGACCCGCGGCGGCCGCCTCGCCGCCGCCACCTCCTCCTCCTCCGCCGCTGCCCAGCCCGTCTCGCCGGCAATGGCCGCCGCCGCCCGCCCCTTCCGGCCGCCATTTCGCCCTCACCCGTCATGGAGGCGCCGCTTTGCCCTCGCCCGACATGGCGGCGCCGCCGCGGCACCGGACGCCGGGGCAGCACCCGCACCAAAGATGGCGGCGCGGGCGGAGCCGGCCCCGCCCACACGCGGCCCCGGCGGAGCGGCCGCCTCCCTGCCCGCCCCTGGGGCCTGGCCCGGCCGGGCGGCGCCGCAACGCGGCGGGGCTGCTGAATGCCGGAAAAACCTTCCGCGGCAGCCGCGGTGTGGCGGCAGGGCACGGATTGTCCCCCCTGCATTTGCCACTGGACAGGCCACACCCTTGCTCCCCTCCGGTAGCGAGAATGTTCTGCTTGCCTCAATATTGTTTGTAGGTTAAATGTGTAAATTGTTTTGCGGAGGCAATACAGCAGAAGAGGGAACAAAAATACAAGAAAAAAATCTGACCGGTAAGAAGAGAAAGAGAGATATTAATAATACTTGTATTAATACTTGAGATACTTTTGTGAAAAAGAGAGCCAAGCAATCCAGTGCCAGTGCACAGGAACTGCAGAGAAAGTCCTGCAGCAATTTGCAATTAGAGTCTACCAGGAGTGTGGCAATAGGGCGGCTTTTTCCTGAACCTCTCAGGTTCAAACAGTCCTTCACTTGCGGTTTCTGTAGGAGAGAGTTGAGCATGGTACAAAATTACAGCTGGTTAAGAATTTGAGTGTCTGAAACAGTGTTTCTTGGAAAGGATGTGCACTTGTTTTTAGTATAAGCAGAGGGGAGACTGATAACAAGCAAGTTACCAAAGACCTAGAGATGAACTGAATAAAAAACGTTGTGTAAGGAACAGACTAGACAGGAGACAATTTTGAGTTTGCAGTGTTGGTGTGCTTGGGCTGTGGCCACAAAAAGACATTTATATGGACTTTTGTGGACTGAATTGCCTTCTGTTAACAAGAAATGTAGAACCTAGAGACCAGGATTGTGCTGAGCATCACCCATTACCTGTTCCAAACCTCTATTCCAAACCAAAAGGACCTGCAAAAACTCAATACTGTCTCTCCCTCAAGCTATAAGAGTTGTAGCATCCATCAATTTGCAATGAAAACTGAACACATGGACATGAAATACGTCCTCTTTGGTAAGGTGGGAGGTAGAGACACAGCATTGTGAGCTATTCACATATTACCCACGTGTCTGCAGATATACAGGTAAATTTAGAGCTTTGGCACACCCAGGAGAGTACCTAAAGTGATATTTGATCCAGTAGAACTGTGCTACTTCCAAGAGGAAAGGCCTTTTGGGAGAGGGTGTGAGAGCTCATCTCTGTCATACCTTGTGAACCTGAGATTTTGGTGAGCAGAAGGCTCTGCCCTAAAGGGCAGATGGAAATTATGTTTTTTGCAAGAACATTTGTGTGCCTGGAATCTGCTGGGTAAAGAGCAGAGCACAGATTCATCCCAAAGGTGGGAACAGAAGAGCTTTGGCCAGTGAGCTCCAGGTGCTGCTAGTGGCAAATGAAGAAAGGGATTGCATGTTGCACACTCAAGGAAAGAGGCTGGACAAAAGGACTCAAGGACACAAGAAACAGCCAGCCTGAGATAACTGGCTGTGATAACTAAGTGACAACTCCAGGCAACCAGTGACTGGGCAAAGCAAAATAGTCCCCAAAACACTCACAGCAGACTAACTGCCCTGAAAAAAATAACCACATTTCAAATTCAATGGAGCAAAGCCCTGTCCATTAATATTTCTGTGGTAAAGGTGTATTGTGTCAGCACACAAATCAGTCTTTCATTTCCTAGGTTGTTCACTGGAAGCGCAGCAGTTACTTTGTGATAATGCAGTGCCAGGCACCACAGGAGAGCACATGAAACACAGGTCAGTGTGTCCTGTGGCAGCTAGCACATCTGTTCAGTGTCCACTAGATCAGATCACAGAGGTGAAGTAAAGCAAGGAAAAGTCTCAGAAGGAAAAAAGAAAAAAGGAAAAACTAGGAAATTCATGTTAATGGAACATACTTCCAAATAAAAGTACCAGATCTGTCATATGTGTGTACAGGTCTTTGACATCAAAGCAAATGTTGCTCTCTTCCTAAAAACAATTACAAACGATAAATAAATAGGATGAAGGGCTTGTCTGAGCTTCCTAACCCCCTTAATTTCCTCATACACTGGCTACAGACAGGGTGATTCTATCTCACTCT
This sequence comes from Oenanthe melanoleuca, assembly GCF_029582105.1. Classification (NCBI taxonomy): domain Eukaryota; kingdom Metazoa; phylum Chordata; class Aves; order Passeriformes; family Muscicapidae; genus Oenanthe; species Oenanthe melanoleuca. The sequence goes on along the minus strand of NC_079362.1, from coordinate 18,351,168 downwards.
GCCATTTTGATCCATGCTGCTTTGAAGCAAAAATAGAAACACCAGTGTCTTAAATGGCTGATTTGTGCAAGAGGCACTTTCATGTTACCAAAGTGTGATAAGCAGTAAGAAGATTAACTTTACAAGCTGACCTTTGAAGTACAAAGCTTCAGTCCTTGCTCAAAATTTTGTCCTTTAGGTTTGTTCTGGTGTCCCCTCCTTGTGGCATGACTTTATCCTTACCTCATTGTAGCTAAGGATGTGCTGTAAAAATACTATAATTTTTGCTTTTCCTCTCAAATATTGTATATTAGCCTATGTTGTTTGTGTGGGCATGAAATGGAATGAAAGGTGATACTGCAGGGTGCTGTGCTATTTACACGTTAATTAGGGACAACAGTGGAACTGCATTTGATAAGATCAAGTACTTTACCTAATGATATCCACCAGTGCACTGTCCAACAGATTACACAAAAAATTTATCACTCTACAACATCCCTGATCTAGCCAACAATTGTTTGTTATTTAGGATATTTCTCGACTGACAAGCTGATTAAAGAAAATGAACACACATAAAGCTGTAGCCAATGCATTTGAACTGAATTCTTGCTTTTCGATTGAAAGAAATTGCAATTCTTCTTCTTCTTCTTCTTCTTCTTCTTCTTCTTCTTCTTCTTCTTCTTCTTCTTCTTCTTCTTCTTCTTCTTCTTCTTCTTCTTCTTCTTCTTCTTCTTCTTATTATTATTATTATTATTATTATTATTATTATTATTATTATTATTGTATAGTTTTTCTTATCTAAGTAGCATAGTAGGATACTTATGACACACATCTGGGAAAAGATAAATTCCACTGTCACCTGACCAGAGTGGACTTGGATAGAAATGTTTCAGTTGCTCATATATGCTGCACAAAAATTCTAATTTTCTTTTGTTTTGTTATGTTCCTTCCCTAGTTGTCTTCCTACTGTAGGGAAACACTTGATGCTAAATGGAGAATATATGTGTGAATTGAAGGAGCTGTCTCACTCCCCTGACACCCAGAACATCCTGGCAGGCAATCTAAAAAAGACAGAATGAAAGATTCCAGTCAGTGAGAAACCCAGGCTGGCAAGTCTCAGCAGGGATTATTAGTGATTGCCTTGCTGTCTCACTGCCCAGCTGTCATAGTGATCAGTAGAAATAAAAAGTCCAGGAAATGGAGCACAGGCTTTACTGTTTTCTGCCCTTTCTATCACTCTCTCTTTTTTGTTTGTTTTTCTTTTTGTTTTAGTTTTTGCTTTTTCCTGGCACCAGATCACCTTAATTTGCTGTCTGTGCACAGAGGATTCCTGTGTTGAAATGGTCCTGGAAATAGTACCATGAAGATTTGCCTGAAAAGGAGCTTATGACCACTATCCATACTTATTTAATTGCAGTAGATGCATTTGAATTTTAAAGACAGGCTCTTCAGAATCCTGGTAAGCTTTTTACTGGTGCATTTAGAGACCAGAGAAAGAAAACAAGCTGTGTTCAAAAATATTAATTACTCAGCAGTGAAAATTTCAGAATTCAAAAAATCATTTCTAGAATCTCTAATCAACTCTTGCACCTTTATACTAGCCAATGTAGCTCTCGTCATTATAGCAGGTTTTCCTTCTAGATCATGGACGAGTCACAGACTTTTATATCTTGCTTAAGTCTAACCTTACTTTCAAACAAAAAATTTACCTGAATGAATTAAAAATATGAACTAGGAGTGAAGTACTTGAGTCTCCATGTTACATCCCTTATTGCGTGGAATGAAAAAAGGTTAATAAAACACCATTCAGCTACATGGAATTAAAACCTCTTAAATTTCAAATAGTGCTGCCTCTTAGAGATTTGAAGCAGTTTTAAAATAATCATAATTTGATATAATTTTCCTGAGAGTCTTCATGTAGTTAAAACCTTGTACATGTGGTACTCAGACTTTCCAGCCATTTCTGTCATGCCAGCATCTGACCATTAGTTCCAGAAGTGCTCACATAAAATTTGGACTGAAAGAGAGCAGTTACTAACACTCTGTGCTTCTCACACAGATGCAGAATTTTTTAGTGAAAAGTGCTCAGTGACCATACAAAATAACTTCACTCCATTTTGCAAGAGAAAGTAAAAGTTTTCCAGCAGTCCCTGGGGGATAATTCCTCCTGATTCTCAGTTTGGAAATCTTCTGGTTTGCCTTTTCACCTCATTCTCTTTTTTTAGCATCAGCATCTTTTGTTAGCAAAAAGTATACTGTTCCAGGCCATTCTTCTATGTTGCAAGACAGGGCAAGTAACTGAGAGCCAATGTATTTTAACAGATATTTTGAAGAGCCACTAGACTTTATGCCTAAATTAAAATGTTTGTCGCTTTCTTAGAAATACTCTGAGGTCTGCAAGAGTCAGAACGTTGGAGCAAGATGGGAAGGAGCTTGGATCACCAGAGCATATGCCACTAAACTGGCCAAGGTACATCCATTTCTCTGATTGCCACCAGGCTTGCAGTATTTCTGCAGTTCCATCATCATTTAACACATTCTGTGTTGGCTCACTCTGTGTTCTTTTAGCTATGAACAGCCTTTTCTAATGGTTTGATAGGAGAAGCTGAAGAAGCATAGAAAAAGGGTATCTATGGTGGGGAGGGATGCCCAATACTCTCTAAAGTGAACAGGACTACAGTGAGTGTATTTCTGTCATCTTCAGATGTGTGCAGTTTGGGTAGAAGCGATTACAGGAACAGTAATTAATAATTCATCTGCAAAATGAATTAGTTATTGATAAGAGCCTGAAGAGTCTGGCTCTGATTGTATATGGGAGACTCCATAGAGAGAAGGCTTGGGAAATATATGAAGGGTGGTTAGTCCTGAAAAGAACCAAAACCAAATGCGCAGACCAGGAAGAAAATGAGATTAAAATATTTCAGCCTTTTTAGAGAATACTAATGTACCCTAGACAAACAAGCCAGCATGAATCCATCCCTGCTGGAGCTGTGTTTCCTCTGACTATTGTTGTCTAAAGTTGGCCCTGATATATAAGCTCATTATGCCTCCAGTAAACAGCAAAGGACTTTGAACATATTTTGTGCCCAATGGCCAATATTGAGTCTAAAAGGAAAAAAAAAAAAAAAGAAAGCCACTGCCACTCTATGTAATTTGCTTATCCTCAATACTGTATTTCTATTCAAAATAGCCATCAGAAATGTCTGCTGCTTCTTACAAAAGCAGAATATATGCAAGAAATATTAATTGGGGTCCCCTCCCCTCATAAATAATTAGCAGAGGAAAAAAAATATTTTAGAAGTTAGCTTTTAAAGTGAACAGCAGATACCTACAAGGAGAATGTATCCATCATGCAGCTGGCAGTACAGGAATAACCAGCCAATTGTTATCATCTGGTATCTGTATGTAAACGAATAGTGCTGCCACTACAGAACTTCTCAGAGTGTTTGTGAAAGAGGTACAGCCTTTGCAGGTTATGTACATACTGGTACAACATGTTATGCTAAGCACATTATTCATTCCTCCTGCTGGCACACTTCTCAAATTTCATTGCAACTGAAGGAGGTAAGCCCCAAACATGTTTGCTGCTGTGTACTTCAGGCAGTGCCTTGCAGAGCAGAGCTGAGTGTGTCCATCCTGCTGAGCAGAACCTTAGGACACCCCGAACAGGAAGCTCTTTGTTTGATTTGTTGGCTGAATAATCAACACAAGCAGCTTAAATCAACTGGGGTGTGCGTACCCTCATGCCCTTGCCTTCTGGTAGAAAACATGAGGCAGTAGGAGGAAAGCCAAGGAATCTGGAGGGGATAAGGAACACAAGCCAGGAGTAAGGATAATTTGACAGTGATGCATAGGGCACAAATAACACAACTTGGAAGACACCAGGCTTCTCTGTTCAGCTCCCCCAAGACCGTGAATTTCTGCCCTGCCTGCACATTGTGTAAGTATCTAAACACAACCTGCCAGGCTTGTCCTGTCTCTGGCACTCATGCTTATGAAAAGCAGGAGCTGTACCTGCTCTCAAGCAAAGAGCAAAAGAAAATATTATTCCCATTCCCCTGCACAAATGCTCAGTGCCATCAGAGCTGTTACACTGGATGGCAGATGGGAAAGGTGCTTTGGCAATGAAAAGTACTGGGATCTGAACAGTTGGGCTGAACCGTTGCTACCTGGATAAATTCTCATCCCAAGATGTTTTTCTGATCATAATTTGTAAGTCCTGTCCTGTTGTTGAACAGGCTAAATAATTTCATAAGTACCTATTTCTTCTGAGCATTTCAGGTAGCAATTCAGTTACTGCAGGAGCAGTCAAGTCCCCAAATGCTCATCTCTGCTTTCCAAAGCCCTCCCAGCTGTGCTGACAATGCTATTTGTGTGGGGAACTGAAGGGATAAAGTGACCCAACTAAGACATAACCCACCAGGAGAAAAAGTTTCTTTTTTTTTAGCTACATCAGTGTCCTTTATGATTGTGCACAGCGGGAGAGAGCCTTGATAAGAATGGATGAGTAGTCAGGAATGACTTCTGCTGTCATTCTGGGCCACTGTCCCAAAATCCTTTGATACTCTTCTCCCTCAGTCTTTTGGGTCTAACAGAAGCTCTTTTAAAGAAATAATTGTTTAAGGATGAAAGTCAAGGGTTCTCTGAAAAGCATGCAAGTGAGCAAAGAGGGAGCTGGGAAGACTGTGTAGAAATCACACAAAATTACAATAACCTAAATATTTATTCCCAAAGAAAAGGCCTTCTTGCCCCTTTTTTTTATTTAATTGCCCATTGTAATAAATTCTGCTGGCTAAAACATCATCCAAAATGTGATCCTGGGTGCAGTGTGGTGTTTCTGCTGATGCTGCTCAATAGTTACTCTCCCACACGCACACTGACACAGCACTAGAAAAAAACATTTTTTGTTTTTCAAATTCTATAACTCTTACCCTGTAAAGAAAATAATAACAGACCTCCTAGCAATGTATAATCTTTTTCTCACCTCCAGTACTCTTTCTTTTCTCAGCTCTGTTCCAGGATCTGCTCTGTTCCCAGTTTCAACTTCTGAAGCCAGAGGAGCATTTAAGTGGAAGGTAGAGTAAAATAACTGTCATTAAAAACAAAAAAAAGAGGCAGAGGTGGTCAGCAAAGAGGGATTTGGGAAAAGAAATCACTGGAGAAACTATGATTTCTTTAGTATTTTGAGAGAGTGACATGCATCTTAGTAAACTGGCGGACCTTCCAGTATGCCTAACCTGTTTCTAGGAAGTCACTACAGGAACCCAACTGTGGTTCTTGATTGTGTGTTTTGTTTTGGGCATTACTGTTCCTCTAACTTTCTCCCCTTCTCCCATGTTTTGTCTGCATAAAAAGCCCTAGATGTGGGACATCTTTTTTCAGGAGGAAGAATAAAGATCACAGGCATGCAAAGCTGATTTCCTTTGTTCATTATGCTTATAAGAGGGAATAATAGAAATTGCTATGTTAAAATTAAAAACATACATCATGCTAGAACCTTCTGATTACAGGACTGGACACTAGCAAAATTCTAGCAGTGCTCAACAGAACATGTTGTTTTACTGAAAGGGCTTAAGAGGTTTTTTTCTTGACAGGTTTTTTTTCTTTTCCCCCAATTCTTCTGAGACATAAGAGACACTTGAGCCTGAAAATAGTTTATATATACGTGTTTATATACATGCACTTGCATTTTCTGGAGCTGCAGGCACAAACCCAAGTGGTTCCTATAATAACAGACAGTAAACTTCCCCTGAAGCATCTTTCAGGTAAGCAGTTAATTAGGTATTATGGTCACAGGGCTGAAGGGGGTGTGTGTGCGTGTAAGAAAAGCAGGACACAGAGAAAAGCGCTGGGGGGCGGGAGAGAGGAGGAATGAACCGGCCAGAGGCAGTCTTGAGGCATTTTGATAAAATGTTTGAATCTTGAGCAGCCTGATACAAATATTTGTGTAACTGTTCAGCTTTCCCACTTCAGCCACACACCTGTGAAGACTTCGCTGCAGACTGAGACAGCAAAGCTTTTACCTGTCACAGGTGACAATGCTTGTGACTCTTGACACTTTCTGCTCGAGTTTGCGGGGCCCCGGTGATTCTCCCCTCCCGGGAGTGAGGCGAGGGGTCCGGAGCATCCAGCAGGTCCCAGTGGGGAAGGGCAGTGCCCCAGAGGCGCAGGAGCTACTGGGGACACCCGGCAGAAGTGACATGAGGCAGAGGGGACACTCGGCAGAAGTGACACCCGGCAGAAATTACACCCACTAGAGGTGACACCCGGCAGAAGTGACACCCACTAGAGGTGACACCCGGCAGAAGTGACACCCGGCAGAAGTGGCACCCGGCAGAAGTGACACCCGGCAGAAAGTGACACCCACTAGAGGTGAGACACGGCCGTGGTGACACCCGGCAGAAAGTGACACCCACTAGAGGTGAGACACGGCCGTAGTGACACCGGACAGAAGTGACACCCTGGCTGGGGAGGGCTGGGGGAGCTGCGCTGCCCCTGCGGTTGTCCCGCTGCTCCTGGTGGAGTGTTCGAGCACCGCAGAGCAGGAATGAGGAGCTCCGGCTGCGCAGCCGCCTCGGCTTCGGGGGTCCTCCTGACGCTAGGGATTTACTCCTGGATCTGCTTCCAGGAACCGGTCTCTTCTCTGGTGTGCGGTGATCCCCACCGGCATCTCCCCTTCCCCGTCCTTCCTCGAGCATCCCTGCGCTGGCGGAGTCACATGTTTGGTCTTTGATGCCTTTAATCCCACCCTCAGCGCCCGAGAGGGAGGAGAGAAATTCGCGGAAGAGAAGTGAGGCACACGCCGAGAGCAGGATCCCGGCGGGAGCGGAGCTGCGGGAGGGAGGGAGACGGGAGCGGCCGCGCGGGGCTTCCCAGCGGATCGGGTAACTCTGCCGCTCGGATCGGGGAAATCGCCCGCTGGAATCGGGCTGTCCCGAGGGGGATACTTCCCCTACCCCTGGGGGATAAAGGGGAAGTGCACTGAGGCTGGGAGAGCAGGGAAAGGGGGGCCACGAAGTTATGGCTGATGAGCAGCCACAACTGCTCATTAGGGCTGGGCTTGGCTGCTGTGGCTGCGGCGCCCGAGCCGGCAGGGAAGTGGAAACCCTCCAGGGATCGAGGAGATGTTTCTGTGCTTGCTCCGGGAATATGCCTGTGACGAGCGAGAGGACAAGTGGCCAGAGCCTGGCCGGGCCTCAAGAAACGGCCCTTCCCTTAGAGAAGATGAATGGAACTTTTAAGAGAACGGGGAAAAGCCAGCCGGGTTCTGCCCTGTGCTTGGTGCCACCCAGAGGAGCCCTTGCCCGAGACAGAAGCGTGTCCAGAATCTCTCTGGTCTGAAATCCGGGCAAGGAACTGAGGGCTGGGCACACTGAAATGCCCTCTGTGTCTGCGTCCTGCAAGGAGGGCAGGGTGGAGGTGGGATCAGCTTTTCTTATCTAACGCCCTCTCCTCTTTGACCATCACCACTGAGGTAACTGCTATTAATCCCGGTGCTTTAAGGGTCACCTTGTGCTACCTGGCATCTCTCCCGAAGGGAATGAGGAGCACCTAAGAAACCCAATGGCCAAAGTCGCTGACATTTAGAATCAAAGGCTGCTGAGGAAATCTGCAGTTGTCCTGTGATGCAGCAAAAAATGAAACTATGCAGATGTACACTACAGGTTCCTGGGCTGGCTTCTCTCCAGCAGTCACTGAGAAAACCATTTATGTACAACCAATAGGGCACATCAGGTTCAGCATGCATTTGCAAGCACAGAAACCAGGAGAAGCACCCTCCTGCACATGTGAAATCTGCTGCTTTCTTTTCTGTCCAACAAGGGACAGAATTATAATTATACCACAGATTATTGTTCAGCTCCTGCATTTACCTCGTTTTCTCCCCTTGGGCTCAAGCAGATCACCAGGATCCCCCAGAACCAGGGCATTCCATTCACCACGCCTTCCTATGCAGAATAAACACTCTGGTTCATACGTTGTGGGGGGAGGGGAAGAAAAGGGTGTATATTCCTCAGGCACAAGTGGTGAATACAGAGAAGTCAGTAATTTAATAGTAGTAGAGAGTCTCTGCAAAGAGGAATGCTTTTCATCAATATGACTAACATTTTTCTTTCAGAGGTTTGAATCACAATACTCTGGTTGTTGCCTTGTACAGTTTTACATTTTGATTGTTACGTAGACCTGTCACAGCTGTAATTTACAGCTTTGTCATCAAAGGCCCTTGTACACAAATACTCTATTTCCTTATTCCTGTACTTTGTTCTTCACAGTCATAAACAACAGTAAAGCTACAACATCTGCAGTGTTAGCAGCCATCACTGCACCTGTTTCCTTTTCTCTCCCTCTCCCCCCATTCATACAACCACAAGTCTACTGGCACAGGTGAATTTTTAAGAGAATTCATCATTGTGGGGATAACAAAGAGGTTTTATTAATGATTAGATGATGATCAAATGATATTTAATGATAAATAAATTGCAAGTGGTGATTAAGGAATAATCAAATTATGATTTAACAGTGATTTAACAATAATTAATAATTATGCTGTAATGAAATGGTAATCAAACCATATTTTTAGTTTCTTATTTCAACAATAATTTAAACCATGATTAGACTCTGCTACTTACTGCACTTGTACACCTAAAGCAATAGCTGGATATATAAATGTCATGAATATAAAACATACATTTAGGCTTAATGCAAAATGTGTTACCTTACTATAGACATCAGGTGCTGGGTAAGGGCATCTCAGCCTCCAGGAGTGTCCTTGAGCAAAGTCCCAGCACACGGGGAGATCTCCACCAGGCCACGCAGGAGAGCTCTGTGGGCTTGCAGTGACCACAGGAATCCACAGCCAGCAGTGACTGAGATAGCCAACACCTCTTTCATGTAGGTGCAGGGGTGCAGCTGTAGCAGCTCCAGTCTTCTCTAATCCCAGCTCAGGCTGGTACCTTTAAATCCTGTAAAACATGGCCTAGACACCTGGGAAGACAGGCCTGGCACAGTCATAGAATAGGGCAGCTTGGAAGGGAGCACAGTGGGTCATCTGGTCCCATCTCCTAACTCCAGCAGGGTTGTTCCAGAGCCTACTGCACAGGATTGTGTCCAGGTTCTGAAACACCTCCAGTGAGATAGACTCCACAGCCTCTCTGGGCAGTCTGTTCAGCACTCAGTCACTGCACAGGGAAGAAGTTCTCCCTCACATTCAGGTGGAGTTTCCCAGACATCAGTTCCTGCCTGTTCCTCTTGTCCCACTGCTGGGCCATCCCCCGACCTCTCACAGCAGACGCTGACAGACATGGATCAGGTCCCCTCTCAGCTATCAGTTCTCAAGTAGCCCCAGCTCCCTCAGCCTTTCCTCATAGGAGACATGCTCCAATCCCTTCATCATCTTCTGGAGCACAGGTAGCTTTTTCTCCAACCTCTCCAGTCAAAGGGAAGGGGGTTTGAAATCTGGCAAACCAGCAAAAATCTGGTCACAGGACTGGTGCCACAGCCAGGTGTCTGACCATAGGAGAGTATGGAGAAACCTGTTGGGACTGCTGGGGTCCTTCTGATACAGAGAGGGAATTTCGGTGACAGGCTCGCCAAGTTGGTGAGGGCCTTCATTTAAAGTTGCTGCAGGAGGGGAACTTCAGTCTCTTCAGTTTAAAGCCAGGGCTAGCAAGAGATGCCTAGAACATGAAGAGAGATCACAGATCAGCAGGAGAGCACCTGAATGGCAACACAAAGGAATTCCAGCCACTCCAACCACTATTTTGCCTTTATCAGAGTCCAGCTTACCTGTCTCTGTGCAAAGGCATGGGGAATGAAGACAGGGAGCGGGAGTCACAGGCACACCTGCAGGGCTGCCAGTTCCTTGGCATCATGGCAACGTGCTGGGGTGACTCCTGGGACTGGAGTGGTGGAATGGCAAGGGTAGGTGGGAAAGATGAGGAGGGATCACCCTCTGTATCAGTAACCAGCTGGAGTGAATGGAGCACTCCCCATGGATGGAAGAGGAGCTGTCCAAGAGATGACAAATCAGGATTAAGGGAAGACAGGAGAGATGACTTTGTTGTGGGGCTTTGCTCCAGGCCCCACCAGGACGACTGAGTGGATGAGTCTATAGACAGATAGGAGCAACCTTGTGATCACAAAGCCCTGGTTCTCTTGGGGCACCTCAACCACCTGTCACACCTACCAAAATCACAGACAGCTCCTCCAAAGTCATTACCTTCAGTCCCTGTGTTTAGCTAATACCTTGCAGAACTCTTCTCAGGCTGCTCTCCACTCCTACTTCAACTTATCTACCTGACTGCTTGGTAGCAACAGAGGGAGCATTGTTTTTCCATGGGATTGCCCTGAAGGGAGGCAGGCAGGTGAAATGGGCTCTGTTTCGGTTTATGTGACAAAGGAAAATTAATATACATGAGAAACAAGACAGTAGTTGGGGAAATAACTGTAATTAATATATATATATTGAGTTCATAGCCTCTTTCATTTGTGGCATAGTCATATCCTCTTAGTTCAAATAAAATGGGGAAAGTCACCTGCCACAGCTATGTCCCTCCTTTCTTAGTTCAGTAGCTTTCAAACTGTGCATCATGGATTTCAAGGGATTTATGAACAACCTGTAAAAGCTTACTACAGTCCAATGAGAATAGCAAGCCAGCCTAAAATGAAATTTACATTCAAGTTTTAATTCTGCAGTTTCTAGTGTAACCCAACTGGACATAATTACACCCTGCATATTTGTGTATTTTTAATGTTCCAATAGTGCTTAAATTCCATCTCCTTGGACAGAAGAGGTCTGTATGTTCACTGACTCGCCCTGAGGGATCAAAACAGACAGCAGTGTCTTCAATTTCTATCTCATGCATCACATAATTTTTGCAAAGGGATAAGTCCTCTGCCCCTCTCTAGCCACTTCTCTTACACTTCAAGCTGTCATTAATCTATTAACTGTGACAGTTTTACACCTTTAGTACACAGACCATAAGAATCAAAAGTTCTAAGGGAGCTGAGAGATTTAAGTGCAGCAGCCCTGATCTTTGCCTGGCTTATCTGATCATAACAGGATAAATGACACTCGTCATCTACAACCAACATAAGAACAACTGCTTTCAGCAGTGCTCAAGGAAGTGAGAGATATATTTGGTACCTGCATTAAAATACAATCAAAGAACAACTATTAGTCTCTTACCATTAAACTTCCTTTGAATGTTTTTAGCAACACAGCTCTTGCTGGGATGGTTTGTATTTTCTAGGGAGCCGGATTCTGAGTTTGGCATGGAAGTGCAGTGATCAGACCTGTGGATGCTTGGCTTCTACTGGACACTGCAGTTGTCAAGGGGGAACAGACACATTGCAGAAATATTATCTGGCACCTGACCTACTAAAAGCTGTCAGAAAACAGGAGGAATTGCAGATGAGAAAAGCTGGCCATCTGGCCCAGTAATAGGGATCAGCTTATGGCAGAGACCTCAGGTTCCAGTATTTGAAGATATCTGTATATTCCCTGTCAGCATGCCTGTATGTTACAGGAGATCTCTATGGTGCCTTGGGAAGCCTCCATTGGCTTCCTCAGATTTGAGCAGGATGTTTGTCACATCACCACAAAGGCCCTGTCTCTGCCAGAGAGGGTTCATCAGCAGAGGAGCTGCTCCTGAGCCAGCAGCTCATCTGCATGATGTTAGGCTGGGGCATAGAAAAGCTTTTCACACAAAGGTTTCAGTTGGGTGCTGCTGTTGGATCAATACACAAGTGTAAGGTACCATTTGTGTGAGCACCATTACTCCCACCACTGCTATGGCCCAGCTGGGACTGAGACAGCCCATGACATTTCCATGACATTTTCTAATAGCCTGCCTTTGTTTCCCTCTTTCATCCCTTTGTAGACAGATCACTTTATGAATCTGACCACATGACTTCATCCAGCTTTTTTTATGTTAGGAAAGAAATGGCTTTTCCCACTGATGCTGAGAAGAAGTGTAGATAGGCCAAAAGGAGTCATTTAATATTGTAATTGTACAGTTGTGTCCTTATCTTATGGTGCAGGAAGTAGAAGGCAGATGGTCTCTCTTACATCAGCTATCCAGGAACCTAAAAATTTGCAGCTTTGAAGCATATAGGAAACTTTGTTCCAGGAACACCTCTCTGTGGAGAGGAGTGTGGAGCAGACAGAAGATCAGCTTTCTCTTTTAAAGCACAAGCACAGCAGACAGTGCTCTGCACCCCAAAGAGTACATTACTTATTTTTCTACTCTCCTCAGTGTGCAAATAGATGAGTTTTCCTGAACGTGTAATTCAGCCTAGTGATTACGAGACTAATAAGGATATGATACAGATTTGGAATTAGGTGTTTCTGGAAGGAATCTTCATCATGAGAATCTAAGAAAAGAAACAAGCCAAATCTACAGCTCTTTAACACCACAGCTTCTAGTTGTGTTTAAGCAATGGCTCAGTTCTTCACAGAACATGTGTAACTCTGGCCTCTACTGCAGGTACTTATATGGTTGCAAAGTAGTTATTCAGGTTTAATAAAGTGGGAGTTTTTAAGGTACTATAAAATCCAAACCTGTCTCTCACTTTTCTCCTCAGACTTTTTTTCTGTCTAAAATGCCACTTGCATGAAAAACAAGCGGGATGTTTTTCTCCCTAGAAGGGGAAAGAAATGAAAATGACAGTACAAAAAGATCCTGAAAACAGTGTCTCCTCTGAAGTCAGAACCATCCTAATGGCTAGAAATCAGCCTGAGTAGAAACTCTGGATTCAAATCCTACAGATAAAAGCAAGCTTCACTTCTGCAGAATTAAGAATTTTTTAATCTATATTTTGAATTCTCAGGTTCCCAATGATACAGACAAAAGTTGGGAAGTCTCTTCCCTCTCTTCTAGATTCTCCAGCTTGTTTTTCACATTAATTGCAGTATTTGACCTGCTTTAATACACTCCTGACCATTTTTAGCCTCTGTGATTATTTCACTGCCCAGTGAAAACAGCCTTTTCCTCAGCAGGCAGAGAGACAAAGAGTGTGGCTGTCAGTGTGAGTGTGAACAGCTCAGGCAGCAGCAGATGTGAAGAGTAGCAGTAGGTATGTATGTGATTGCTGTTTTTTTGAGACACCCTGAGTTGCAGAGCCAGAATAAGTGCTCTATCATCTTGAATTCTGTTACTGGTGAAGTGAAGCAAGGATTAAGTCATAACGCTTGGAATTACAACACAGTGATCTGCATGGGTGGCTTCCAGTCCTGCGTGCTTTTCCAGGAAACTGGAGTCAGGAGGTACCTCCAGAGAGGGTGGTGCTCCCCTGGCCCACCTCACCGACCTGCCCTGAGCCGGGAGCTGGGACACCAGCAGGTGGAGTCCCCACACCACTCTCCCAGCACTGCTGGGCTTTGGACTCCGTGTGAGTCCACCTGTAGGGACCTGGGACATGATCCTTGAACAACATGGGCTGCAGAACAACCAGATGTCACGTGAAAACTTGTTTGACTCATCTCATGAGGCTGCAGCCTTCCCAGCTCTGCTGGCTGCTAAGGACAGGACAACCATTTTTCCCTCTTGAGTAGAAAATGCTGAGGGAAGGAGCTTCCTTGGGTGAGCATTATCATCACAGAATCATAGGATGGTTTGGATTGGAAAGGACCTTAAAGAATAGCTAGTTCCAACTTCCCTGCCAGATGCCACCCACTAGACCAGGTTGCTCCAAGAATTATTAATGAAGAAATGCTCAAAGAATTATTACTAGTGCTTCAATTACATATCCCAAGATCTCATTGCCAGCTCATATGTTTTGTAGCTCAGAGCTTCTGCACAGCTGGAAGATGGAAAGTAAACTTTATTCCCTGAGAACTAAACTACCTTATAGTTTTCTTTCATCTCCTTTTCACACTGTGGTCCTCACATTCAAGTTTGGAGGCTGGCTCAGAGACAGTGCCTGCTATGATGCTTGTATCAAGACAAGGCTCAACAACGTGAGCTGGAATATGTTTCTGCATGCCTGTGTTCTTTTAATGCTTGTGACAGATTAGCTGGAAGGGCTAGGATTTTGGGTGAATAAATGCATTTAAATGCCAGATCTTTGCATCTAATGGATTTCAGGTCTTCACATCCTGAATCCTCAGGACTTGGATCTAGCAGCTGAAGTACAGCCATCACCTTTAGGGCCTTTAAAAAGTTCACTGATGCAATTCAATGCAGCATTTGTGCAACAGGATTGTGTAACCAGACAGGAAAAGAAAGCTATATGAAAAGAAACTGCAGATTCTCATGCATCACCATGTAAATCTGTTCTCAGTTCAATTACTCTAAATCTTGTCTTGAACCTTAAGAGAGGATAACACTGATACCATAGTCTATCTAAGGATGATTTGAGATCTCACAGCATGAACTGCCTGCTCTCTAAGAAATATTTGCAATAACTCTTATATATTTTGCATTAATCTTGTTAAAAGTTTTCATAGATGGCTGTCACATTCCCATATGGCAAGAAGAAAAGGTTCTCCTAATGGTAAAAACAGCAAATCTGTGACCTCTGTAAATAAGGCAGTTCTAAACTATCCCCAGAGCCAGACCCTGCTTCATGTCCTCCTAGCCTTTTCTTAAACAAGATACATTTTTCTGAAACAGAGGAGAAAAGCCATGATTTTTTCCATTCACCCAAATTTGCTTAGGCTGCTTCAAGATGGCAGTGAAGAAAAGGACAAAGAATAACATTTTGGTCTGGAACCACCATTTGATGATCAGAACTTGCTGAAGGCAAAATTGGAAAAGCTCTGCACTGAACACCCAGTGCACCATCAGTCACCTCAGTAAGGGGAACATGAATAACTCAGGGAGAGGGAGTAGGAAATTAAAGGGATAATGAATTAAAAGTGAGACTACTGACATGAGAGAATTCATCTGAACAGACTAACTGCTCTGATTTTGGGTGAGCTTTTGTCAGTCAGGCTGTGAAGTGTTCAGGGCAGCCAGAGAAGCAGATATGGCAAAATCTAACTTCTGTGGATAGGAAGGTGGATATTTGCTTACAGTGAATACAAAAAATACTACATATTTATGTGAATACTGCAGTTTAAAATTAAAGGCATATACTTCTAAATTGCATACTTTTAAATAAGAAGTAGGAGTCAATGGCTCAATTACATGTTCATGTTGCTATGGTCTAGAGAGGAGGAGACATCTGAAAGAATCAGACACACATTACCCTTACCATACATAGGCCCTCAGTGAAATTGGTGTCTTTGTTATATGGCTTCACACTCTGGGGAGGAGAGTGAAAAAAAACCACATTTGGAAGTGTGTGAGCAGCAGGAGGGAAGCATGTGTGCCTCCGAAGAGGTAAACGTTTGTGTCTCCAATATGTGTTGGACTAAGATACAAGAGGTCTGGCTTTGCTTCGTAGCTGTGATCTAAACATTATTATGTCACTGTCACTAGATGGGATACCCGAGTTCTGTTCCTTTAACACAGAAAGGGATTTCCACACATCCTGCATCCACCTTGCTTGTTCTTACATGTTTGAAGCACAGTAATAAACACATAATAACACACAAATAACCTTTTGAGCTTGGTTAGATCAGAGCTCCTATGTGCGAAAAAAATGGCCTTAGGGGTCCTTTGCTGAAAACTTGGCTCATCTGTCCTCAACCTCCCAGAACTATTCTGTGATGCCTCCATCACAATGGATTCCACAAGGGCCTTGTATTTTGGCTTACTCAGAGACTAGTCCCCTGCTTTCTAAATTCTCTGCCAGTTCCTATTTCAGTAACTATGATTTTTTTCTTCCTTTCTAGGCTTGGACAACCTGTGCAGGTTTGACAGCAATGGCACCAGTGGTGCCCTGCAGTCCAGGGAGAAGGATGCATTGGGAGTGAAGGATTGGGCATGAGCAGTGCAGGAGTGCCCTCCTTCTGCAGCAGTTATGTTACACCGATTCTGGCAGCTCTGTGGGAAGTGGTGCCGTTGGTCCAGCCCTTTCATCCATCTCCTCATCCTGACTGTGGTGACTTTTGGTGTGCTGGCACCTTTGGTCTGCCACCGGCTCCTCCACTCTTACTTCTACTTGCGGCGCTGGCACCTGAACCGCATGAGCCAGGAGTTCCTGGAGCAGAACCAGCAGGAGGGCCAGGATGCCCTCCATTACTTTGAGAAGATGCAGATGCCAAATGCCTCCGAGGCCTCTAGCAGTGATGCCTTCCAGCCCTTGCTGCTGATCACCATTATCACTGTGCAGAGGCGGAATGATTTCCACTATGTCTTGCAAGTGGCCTCCCACTTCCACCGCCTCCTCCAGAAATGTGGGGCGCGTTGCCAGAGGCACCGCATGCTCCTCTGTAATGTGGAGTCAGACCCCAGCAACCATCAGGACATCAGGCTGATGAGCAGCCTCTTTCCTGTGGTCAGTCGTGACAGAACTGGAGAGAATCCTGACCCCAGCCTGAACCAGTTCGAGAAGGAGAAGCAGGACTATGTCTTCTGCCTTGAGCAGTCACTATTGATGTACAGCCCAGAGTACATCCTCCTCGTGGAAGATGACGCCGTGCCAGAGGAGGAGATATTTTCTGTCTTGCAGCACCTCTTCTCGGCCCGGTTCTCCAAGCCTTACCTCAGAGACGCTCTCTACTTCAAGCTGTACCATCCTGAGAGGCTCCAGCGCTACTTCAACCCCGAGCCCATGAGGATCCTGGAGTGGCTGGGGCTGGGCATGTTCCTGGGGCCGGTGCTGGCCGGTGCGTACTGCCGGGCCGTGGGGCGGGCGGGCCCCGGCTGGTGCCTGGTGGCGTTCTTCGCCCTGTACAGCATGGCCCTGGCAGAGCTGGTGGGGCGGCACTACGGGCTGGAGCTGCGCCGCCTGCACCCTGCGCTCTACAACGTGGTGCCGGCCAGCGAGTGCTGCACCCCTGCCATGCTGTTCCCCGCCACCTCCGCCCGCCGGGCCTCGGGATACCTGCGGGGGCTGCGCTGCCGCCAGGGCTTCGCCAAGGACACCGCCCTCTACTCGCTGCTGCGCGGCAAGGGCGAGAACGCCTTCGTGCTGGAGCCCAACCTGGTGCGGCATGTGGGCATGTACTCCAGCCTCCGACTGAAGAGCAACCCGAAACTGCTGTAAGCTGCTTCTGCCTTGCCGTGCAAAAAACACCCAGGGCACTTGTCGCAGGGCAGAGGGGCAGTGTGCAAACTCAGATTCTGTGCTGCTTGCACTGTGCATCCTGTGTCCCCATGTGGATAAAGAATAATTCTCTCTAAAAGTACAAGTTTTCTTATAATCAGCTTATGTACATAGAGACCCTATCTAATATGAACTTGGAGCTAATCACCATGCACCGCCTGGGAGGGGAGTGGAGGATTCCAGTTCACTCTCCTTAGCAATTCCCAAAGAAAAGCTCTCACACCAACATGCACAGCTTTCCTGCCTACTCTCCTGAACAGTCGTTATAAAAATCCTTGCCTTAGGGCAGCAGAAATGCTGGACAAAGTGAATGTTTCAAATTCAAGCTAATGAGGAGGGGAAGACCTTATTTCCTCCTCCTTACTAAAGTCTGATCTCTGACCTGTCTCTATTCCAAAGCTGTGGTTTTGAGCAGACCCTTCAAAAGCAGAAGTGGTTTGCAGGAACTTTCTCACAAATTCTGCCTAAGTACTTCAAATTTATCAAGTCTCTTTAGTGTCTCCCTATCTGCACCTCTACCATTCCCACTTCTTTTGCTTCAACCAGAGTCTTAAAAACAAAACCTCTGCTGCTTCATTAAAGGTCACCTCTGAGAGTAGGGATAGGAAAACAGAATCACAGCCACTGGTGTTGCACAGATGGGTCACAAATGCACATTTTCATTGATACATGAGATACATTGTACACAATGATTGCTGTATTGGTTGGAATCATCACTCATTGTACTGGATGCACTAAAAGAGGTTTTATCAGCCACTGAGTGAACTTAGACATTCAACATGAATTTACCTTGACTTTCCCTCAGCACAGAGGAAAAGATTAGATCAGGTGCTGTTGTGCAGGATCCTTGTTCATTTTGGACCTGTAATTCACAGCTCAGCTGGAGTGGTTCGTTCACTGCTTCTGGCAGAAAGCAAAATACCTGTGGGAAACAAAGATGTCTGTTCATAAGAAAAAGCAACAATAGCACAGCACATCAAGAGGCCGCTCTGACAGTGACAATGTGTCCTGGTTGTTAGGCATCTGGGATAGGTACTTTGCACCACGGCTGTGGGCACAGTTAAATATAAAACCTTGCACATAACAAGAGACTTCACACTGAATGAAAACAGGCAAAAATTGGATATATCTTATGAAAAGCCCACTTTGGCTTTACTGAGCTTTGAATCAAATTCACTTAGAGGTGGCATTTGTTTGAACTGTTTTTAAAACCATATTCCTTGCTTTGGAATGAATCAAGTAAATATTTTTCGTTGAGTTTAATCAGTGGGAGTTGTTTGGGTTTTTCTTTTTGGTAATGGAAGGGCTCTGCTTTGAATTTTCTTCTCCCAGCTCTCTCCCAGGTGACTTATGCCTTAAGCTCTTAACAAGTCTGATTATAGGTGAGAAATACCTAAAACTCCTAAGAGATGAAACCAAAGAACATGGCAACCCTCCCTCTGTCAGTGCAGTGGGTATCAGTTACACACCACAAAGGCACAGTGCAGGTTAGCTGAGAAACAGCATCACAGCAGTGCTTTGCTCTCCAGTAATCAGCTGGATACTTTTAGAACATCTTTGGAAATTAGAGTGAGTAAAAACTGCATGTGAGTTCTGTACCATTCCAAAGGCAAGGCAATCCTTCCTGGCAGAGGACACCGGAAAAATGGCACAGGCAAAACCACATTGTATTCCCAGCTGCTGAAAGCCCTGGAGATGCCATGTGGCAGGTGGGCAGACCTCTCCTCTGGCTTCACTGCAGTGGGGTTTGGGTGTCAGGATTTGAGTGTCACTGTATATTTATTCCACAAAGTGCCTGCGCATACACCTAGTTTCTGTTTCTTCAGCTGTGAATATTTCAGTGCAGTGGGCTTGCTCTTCTCTCTTTTATATCTTTGTACTGTACAAATCCAGGACAATTCCCTGTTCTTTTCATGATGTTCTATTCATATTCATTCTTGCAAAGAAAATCTCTCAGCCATGTACAATAAATGGGACAGGGAATGGAAAAAGGAAGAGGGGAAAAGAAAGAAAGAAACCTTAGAAAAGACACAAATTAACTACATCCAGTTAATAAATGTTTTGATGTGGAAAATGATTTATCCATTTGTCTCAAAGTTATTCTCCTGTTTGTCCAGTAGTACTTTATTTGTCATACCAAAAGTCCAGGGGAGGTCAGTAATTTCACTGAGCCTCTTAGCTGGAAATTAAGAACATGAATCTGAGGCACCTTTTCTAAACTAGAACACAATTTTCATGGCATGAGAGATCAGAGAATTTGATTGTGAGACCAAACAATGTGCAGAGGGCCCATTTGAACCAGTGTGAGAGTTTCAGATAAACCAGCTGAGAACAAACTCCTTTGTGCAAGAAGCAGGTTAATAAATTCTTTATGTCCTTCTGCGACAATTTTCTTAAGTGCACATCTTGCCTTCACAACAGAGGTGCTGCTTTGTTGAGCCTGCAGGGAGCTGTTCTGAGTTACTCAGTACTTGCACAGTGCCCATCCTGCCAATGGGACATCCCAGGAAAGGATCCTGCTTCTGCCTTCCAGTCTTCCAGAAACAGATTGAGCCTTGTTTCTGTGCTGCATATTTTACTAGAAATTAGAAGTCAGAGAAGTGCAAATCACCCCTCAGAAGAGAAAATGGGAGGCTATGTGAATTCTTAATTCCTGTTGGATTTTGTTCTGCAGTTCAGGCTAAAAACGCAGTTCCAAACACCCAAAAGCTTTATCCCTCTCTTTTCTCTCTGGAGCTGAGTTGCCCCATCTCAGACTACAGAAGTTCAAAGCATGGTATTAGCTCTCTGAAATGTGGCCTTAAGAGCTTGGTTTCTTTGACTTTAAAACAAACTTAGTGACTGTTTTTGAAACAAACAGTATGCATTTGGTTGGGTGTTGGTGTGTTCCAAATAGTTTGAAGACTATTCTTCAATGCAGCAGCTGCTGATTGCAGAAGAGGAGTCTTTCTCGATGGGCCATCAGCAGGACCCAAGGTTTTATTGTTCAAGACAGTTCAGGTGGAGTTATTGACTTAAATAAAAACTACATTTGTTTCCAAAGCATGTCCAATATAAGCATGATGACAACAGAATATGGGATAAACTGACACATCTCTACTAGATTAGAAGCCCAAGAGGATTTTCTAACTACAGTAGGCATCAAAGTCTTAGAGAGAGAATGCTCCATTTGAAGAGAGAAGAGAAGAGAAGAGAAGAGAAGAGAAGAGAAGAGAAGAGAAGAGAAGAGAAGAGAAGAGAAGAGAAGAGAAGAGAAGAGAAGAGAAGAGAAGAGAAGAGAAGAGAAGAGAAGAGAAGAGAAGAGAAGAGAAGAGAAGAGAAGAGAAGAGAAGAGAAGAGAAGAGAAGAGAAGAGAAGAGAAGAGCCTTCCTTCCTGTGGTGAGGGGCTGTGAATCACCAGATTGGGTATTTCAGCAGCAATTTGTCTGGATAAAGGCTTACAGGCTGAATTGTTTTGGTGGTTTTTTGGTTTTTGTTGGTTTTGAGGTTTTTTTGGTTGTTTTGTTTTTGATTTGTTGTTTGTTTTTGTTTGGGTTTGTTTGTTTTTGGTTTTAATAAATTTATTTAACAAGCAACATTCCTACAAAATAAATAATCTTTCTATAAAAACTTTGCTAATAGTCTCTTCTTTCTGTGTCTCACTGTTTGTTTTCCTGATTGGCAGATCCACCTTTCCTTACCATATTTGACAAAGATATTCTCATGTTCATGCATTGGCACAGATGTTATAATTTTGATTGAATCCCCACTCAAAGTAGGTCTTATTAGACCAGGTTTCTCAGCCCCTTTTCCAATCAAAATCGAGGCATTTTAACAGGGACCTGAGGTAAAATCAAGCTCTGAGTGGTGGAATTTAACTTTGGCTTACTTTTGTATAAAGAAGGTACATATTTCACAAAATAAAGAAGGTAATTTTCTGTGAGAGAGAGCTGTAGTTACAAAGGCACTAGCAGTTTCTTTCCCGAAGTCAGAGTTTCATTTTGTGTATTTTAGCACCAGCCTTACAGACATCGTATTCAAATTCAGCAGATGGCAGGGCCCAACATGTGGCTCTGAATAATCTTCAATTAAACACACACCTGCCAAAAATGCATAGAGAATCAGATACTCCATGGTCTGTGCTTCTTCATTGCATGTCTCCATTCTGGAGTAACTTCATTTCTACTGATTACCTGTCCTGACAGCCTTGGGAGAATCCACCCCATCAGCCATTTTATCCATGTACCCTATAGGCAGCAACATCAGTGTCCCTTCCCATGACTTTGTTCTTCTTTGGCAAGTTAGGAATGCCACTTTCCCAGCTGTAGAGCAACAGTGATTTTTAAATGTTGATGAAGAGTTAGATTTTATTGTTCTATTTGCAAGCCCCTGGGCAGTTTTGCCTACTTTCTCTTAGAATCTGTCTTGGTGTCCAGTGTTCCTGACAGAAACCACATCTACAAATGGTCCTGTCAGCAAGTGGTCCAGTTCAGACATCTTTTGTTGTTTGTATTTTGAAAACTTAATGCAAATATTAACATGCAGCACCTAATTGTGCTTTTGTGGAGGACCATGTACTGCTCAGATAAACAGATAATAAAGAGTTAAATGTCTCCCTTTGTAGAAGCCAGGTGTTTGCCTTCTTGCTTTATTTAAAAACAAAATGTCAACAGAAAGGCACAGGGACCAGTGTCATTACAGCATTTACCTTCATGTCCTGTCACAGCTGTTTCTCACAGCCCAGGAAAGTTGCCACAGGCAGCTCGATTTAAAGTTGTATCCTTGTTTACTATACCCACTATTGAAATTAGGGCAAAGATCCATGTTTTGATAACAGCAGTGTTGCGTGCTTGCCTGTTTTTCATTCCAAGTAATGATGTTTGTTGTAGCCCAGCTTTAAATTGCACAGAATGCAGAACAAAGCAAACCCTTGTGCAATCTCCTTGGTGGTCTGAGTCTGTTCTGCCCAACACCCACCAGTCCCCAGAATGTACTTTTCTGCAGACTCTGCTGGGGGCGTTTCTTCCAGTGGGGTTAAACAGCCAAGATCCTCACACTGGGGCTGAGGGCTGTAGGTGACTGGGGAAAACAAACCACTTAATAAACAATACCACTGATTAGATAGGGATGAACAAGCTGGACTTTGAGATGGTTAAGCAAGACTGCAGAGTACAGAAAACAGGAAACATCCAGCACGGTGGGGAGAGGTAGGTGAGAGGCAGACTCCACTCTTCTCGAGCCTGCTCAGATTAGACTTCAACCCCATCACGCAGGCAGCAGCCTCATGGAGCAACTGAGCCA
Organism: Oenanthe melanoleuca; assembly: GCF_029582105.1. Taxonomy (NCBI): domain Eukaryota; kingdom Metazoa; phylum Chordata; class Aves; order Passeriformes; family Muscicapidae; genus Oenanthe; species Oenanthe melanoleuca. The sequence continues at coordinate 18,328,755 of NC_079362.1, read as the reverse complement.
GGTGTTTTTCATGTGGATGCATATTATTCCTGGAAATCCTTCCAACTCCCAGTGTTTTTTTCCATTCCATTTCAATCCATTTTACAGGTCTGACCACATCCAAAAGTAGTATTTAAGTGCAGAGAGAAGCTGTACATTTTTAATTTTTCTCGTCATGACCATATAATCTCTGAAGTTACTTCATTCATTTCTTTTTCTTCATTCTTTCTTTCTAAATTTATCTCCCTTCCCACTTACTAATTTTTTTATTTAAAATGCTAGTTCATTTGAGTAGTTAAAGGCCAAAAAAATTATCAGAATTATACTGCTGGAAACAGACAATAAAAATCACAATCTGGAAAATCATAAGCACTTAAAATATTTTTATCCATTGTCTTTAAAACAGGCTTTCTGTTGATTTTAATATGTTTTATCCAGCAATTCACCATTCACGTAAAACTGTCAGATCCTTTGACAGCAAGGCTGGGTATAACAAGGACAGCAATTAAATTAACTTCTACTACAAAAATCCAGTCCTTGCATTGTCAAATTTCAAAAAGTAAACTCACAAATTAAGACCTCAGTAGTAACCCATGCCACATGTGAATACAGTTTTCAATGGTCCTTAATATTTTTAAGTGCATACTTCTGTCAACTTTTGTATGGGAATTCCAGATGAAAAAGTTGACACCCAAAAAATCTCCAAGCCATTCAAATAGAAAATTCACGTTTGTTGTGACATATTTCTTGTGTTTTAACCTAAGCAATCTCTTTTCTAGCTACATTTTCTGTTTCTATGTTATGAAAGGCTCAACAGTGAACATTTAAGCTCTGTAACTAGTTATGTATCTTGTTTGCAGTAATGTTTCAAACACAGGTATAAAGTTTTTTATATTGCAAGACCATTTATATCAGCTTTCTCATGAACACATAAAAAAGCCATAATCTGTGCAGAAAACTCCTGGTCATTGTATTTAGTTAGATATGTATTTAAGCAATCAATTCTCAGACATCCAAAACTCAAAACCAGATAGTCCTTTCTCTAATAAATGATTTTAAAAGTGTGTCAGCAATCACTGCAATAGTCTGTATAACCATTTTTAAGAATACAAAAAACTGAGAGTAGTTGTTCTTTAGTCAGTTTAGTGCAACTGACCTCCCTTCTTGTTCACCCTATCTTTATCCTTGTCTAGGATCTTTGTCCTATGTCCTCCTTCTCATGTCAGAGGCAGAGGTGGATGAGGAACCCCAGGGATGCAGAGGAAGAATGGTTTCATCTCTGAAACTGAATTCCCACTGGGAGCCGTGCTTTCATTGCCACTGGAAAGGTGTGACTTCAAACACTACCTCAATGAGACAGAATTACTGCTTGCATAATACACCAAATTTGCCATGGAATACTTAATGCAGGCAGTGATTTGGTACTTTTTATAGGCCACATTATTTGTTTGGTAAATGCAAGAACACTGCATACCACTCATGATGCAAGCTTTTTCCTCTTACTATTATTTAAGAAATGATACTACTATAACCTCATTTTAAGAGGCACAAGTACAGCCAAAGCATGATTATGTGTGATGGAAGTATGTACTCTTTTCCAGTGTCATTTTAATATCACTGTAATTTCTGCACAGTATGTTCAGTGCAATGGGTCTGCATAATAACACCTTACAGTGACATCATCTACTATGACTGCTTGTTCCATATTCTTTCCTGAAAAGGCTCCTGTTCCTAAATCAGGTGAAAAAGATTAAGCATCTTGTCCATTCATCTTTTTATCTCCTCTGTCCTCAAAATTTCTGTGACAACCTGTAATCCTATGCTTGGAGTGCTGGATTGAGGGGTTAGAAGGCCTGGAAAGGCACACAGCAGCAATTATCCATCTGGAAATACTTTTATATACTTCTGAAGAGTTAAGAATCCAAGGTGCGCTGCAGGGGACTATTTAAAGTATCTAAATGTCTGACACTGCTTTTTTTCAAGAAGACTCCCACGTATTTTCTCTAATAGCCTTGTCAGACCATATCACAGATGAGACTGGGCATAAAACACTTCCAAGGAATTCCCTACTCTGTCAGCTTCTAGCCAAACCAGGAACAACAAACTCTGACTTTGAAGAAGACCACCATTATGACACCTTCTTGGTCTCAAGAGGATCTTAGATAAGGTATTTAAAAGTATTTGTAATCTCTATTAGAGGCCTCTGTTGTGGTAGAGAAACTTTAATACACCATGGGGTTTGTCTGTCTGCTAGAATGGGAGAAATTGAATGTAAAGCAAACACTGTAAAGCAGGGAAGGTTTTATGTCCATGTTATGTGCCCCAGCTTCCTTCAGCAAGAAAAGAATGGATCAGGAAGGGCAACGTAGAAGAAAACAGAGGCACACAAGCACAAGGCCTTCAAATGGACTGCATTGTCAGCTCCTTCAGAGGTTTCTCTGCTCACTGTCTGGCTGGCAGGTTCCCAATGTTTCCTACAAGCGCTGACCTTGGCATGCAGCTGCACAAGAGAGGCTCAAGAAGGAAGCGCCATAAGGAAGACACTGTTGTGGGGAGAGAAATCAGGTGTCTCACCTGTCCATGTAAAGGCCAAAGGGGTCACTGCAGGAGCCAAACAAATGGAGAAACTACGTCATTCTTCTGGCAAACACATGGTCTCTGTGGTAAAAACGTGCCAATGTCCAAGGCTGCAGAGTGTGTTGTTCCTGAGAGTTTGATGATTGTCCAATAGTCCTTGTGCTATACTTCCCTGCAGGAGTACTGGCCTGCAGGATGGAGAGAAAGAAAATGAAGCAAATAATCAAATCTACAGGCCTAAACTTGGTGTATGATTATAGTGTGGATTCCTATGAACTGCAATGTTGATACACCATTTATACAGGATCAGTATTTTTCACTGAAAAATTCTGCTAAGCACCAGAGAAGTTTGTATGCAATATGGGTGGGCATCTCAGTGGGATTTGGGGGGAGAATTTGGCTTGTACAAATTTGAGCTGTACATCTCAGTGTGGTCATATGTGGTCTGACAGCCATTAATTTCACAGGTACACTGTTACAGGACATCAAAACTTGCTCTTTCATTAAACCTGATAATGTAGCATCACATTTTGCATTTCCATATACCAACTGGAAAAGGAAAATATGTTTCCATGTTAGACTTTCCAGTGAGGAAAAGCAGTGTAACACCTAGGAAGCCACTGGAATGATATACCAACTCATGCCAGTTAAGGATCTGTTGCATTGTTTCTGCATTTTGTTTTCTGCTCTTTCTTCCTGCAGTTTCCTAAGTATAAGCTGTCAGAAGATCTAACCCTAAATGATAAAGTTGTGCCAAAGATACCTGTAAGCAATTTCCATGGTTTCTCTTGTAGTTCTTTTTGGTCTGTTTTAGAAAGAGGAGGAATAATTTGAAAAAACTGGAAAACATTTCAGTTTTACTGCATGAATGCCTTATATACACAGGGGAGGGGAAAGGGGAGGAACAGCAGGAGCATGACCAGGTCCCATTGGAGGTGTTTGGTGGTGGTCTGATAGCCAGTGACCGACCTTGAGCAGTGACACCTCCCTGGACAGCTTGCAGGGGAGGAGGGACAACAAAGAGTAGAGGAGGAGGAAAAAGAAAAAAAAGCCCCACCAAGAATTTTATAAAAGTTAGTGATTAGAAGGACCTGGTCTCTTTGCCTGCAAACGCCTCAGCAGAAGCTTGTAGCAGCAGAGACACTGCCCACAAACAAGTAAGTATAATAATTTAATTTCTAAACTATTAAGCTGGTACATATATCAGAAGCTGAGACCTGGTATGTTTATCTACAGTGGGCTTGGAAAGTTGTTTTACATTTTAATTTTTTTTTGTTGTTTCAGGAAGAGTTTGTGACCAATAAAAACACAGCCATTCTGCGGGAGTATTTTATAGTTTTCCATTTACTGCTAACACTGGCTTTCTAACTTAGCTTAGTCACTCAGAACTCCTGTAGTGAGTGAGTGAATCCTCTGCCTAAAGGGACTAGAGCAATAATATACCTGCATTGCTTTCTGTGGCTTTGTTTCGTGTTTATTTTGATTGTGGTGTACATAAATTTCTGTTTTGCAAAGAGAACAGAGAATGACTGGAGAAGGCAGCTGGTGCTGACAAACATCAGTACTGACAGAAATGCAATTATGTGTGTTTGTTGTGCAGCTTCTTCTGAAGCATTAGTGTAATGGTGCGGATAAGATTACTTGGCAAGGGAGTATAAGGTCTGCAGTGCAGGAAAACAAAGCCTGTTCTTGCATCTGTAGGCTGTAACCTTTCAAGCTGTGAATAGCCAGCTTCAGGAAATTTCTTGACCAACTCAAATCCTCACTGAGTTTGTGATCCTCCATCACTTATTTAACTATCCCTTGTGCTTACCCAAAACTACTTAGTCTGCCTGAGACTCTCACCACTGCTGACAACACAAGACTTGAATTCTCATGCATGTCTATCAGCAATTTTTTACCTTTTCTGAGAAAAGTCCAGTCCTGAAAGAGAAGTAGCTTCTTACTAATTATACTTGCTTCCAAGCAACCATCTTCTTGCCACCTCAGACAAATCTAGCCATTCTGAGTGCTTCTGCACTGACTGTAGAGGACAGGTCTCTGAGCATAACCTCCTTTCATAGTTGCTAGGGAAATGAAATAGGGATACATTTGCTTAGGGCTTGAGTACAGCTCTGAGGCTAACATGGGAATCAGCACAGGGATCTTCAGATCCTTCACCTTGATTTTGAATCAAGGTCTCTAGACAAGAACATGAAGATAGTAAAAAAACTCAGAGAGCAAAAACAACCAAGCAATTTACAATCATATATGCCCCAAAGGACCTATGGAGATGGTGACATTATCATGTCAATCAAAAACATCTGCCACTTTTTCTAGGTGACAGAAGTATGAGTATCTCTTTATGTCGCATACCCTTGAGAATTTTTAGAATCCAGAAATGAAATATTTTGCTAACCCAAAACCTTCTTCTCAGTGCAAAGATGATGGGAGAAACAATTCTGTTCTTTCCTGAGAGGTCCTTCATACCTACCAGAGGCATCACTTCCACCCTGACTCCTTAAGACAGGTGATCACAGAGAGTCACAGGGTAATTCAGGCTGAAAGGGACACAGGAGGTCTGCAGTCCAACCACCCCTTGCCCAAAGAAGGGTTAGACATGAGGTCAGACCAAGGTGCTCAGGGTTTTTCTCAGGTGTGTCTTGGCAACCTCCAAGGATGGAGACACTGCAGCCTTTTTTGTCAATCTCTTGCATCCTGTTTTGTCAATCTCTTATATTGCTTGGCTGTCCTAACAGTAAAAAAAAGTTCTTCACATCCAGTCTGAATGTCTTTAGTTTCAGCTTGTGCCTGTTGTCTCTTGTTGTCCTATCACAGTGGCTCTGAAAAGGCCAGCTCTGCCTCTTTGGTCACACTCTGTAGGTACTCAGGACTGAGGTCAGCCATTGCTGCTTGAGGCTGAGATCCAGCCCTGCAGACTTCTCACAGAGCAAGTGCTGCAGCCACTGGCCTTCCTGTGGCATTTGCTGAACTAGCTCACTACAATCTGTCAGTGGTTTTCCTGTACTGCAGGGGCCCAACACTGGATGAAGTACCCAGATGTTAACTGCAGAGTGCTGACCAAAGGAGGATAACCCATCTCTTCCCCTGACTCTCCAGGCTGGACCCTGCTCACACAGGATGCTTGGGCCCTTGCTGCTGGCCCCCGGTTCAGCTCGCTGACTGACAAAACCTTAGGCCATCCCCAAACAGCTGTTGCCTCATCCCACTAGTCCTGGGGGAATGGCTGCAAGGACTCTGCATCCCAGGCAATGTCTGGGCATCTGTCTTGACCAGACTGCATGGTGCTCCTGTTGGCCTCTTCCCCCCGTGTCCAGGCCCCTCTGGATGGCTGCCCATCAATCAGGCATATCAAGTAGTCCTGCCAGCTCTGAGTCTTCTCCTGCCTAGATAAGAATGTGCTCTGTCAGCAGGATGGGTCCAGGCTTGCCCAGTCGTTCATACCCATCTGTGTTCCCCACACTCAAGGAGCCAGACATATTTAGAAACAGGTTTTTAATGGAAGTTCCTTACTTCCACGGAGAAGTGAGGTCAGTAAACACAGATATCCACTATATGTTGCCTAAGTCATTATGTGTCTGCCTCCTGTAAGCATACAAGTGTAAAAGAGAAGTAAATTCAGTCAGGCTGACACTGTGCCTACATGCAATAGGTTAAATTTTGGAATACTTTTCATTGTCCCTACCATCATATTTATCTGTTTATGTATTCAGCTGCTTCTTCTTCAAACCCTGTTCTTTGGAAGCAAATCTCTTGTGTGCAGTTTTATATTGCTGACTGTCAGAGATGGTGCTGAAGGGCTGTGTTGAAGAGCTGTGTTTACTAGTAATTGAATAGGACACAGCCACATGTGTAGGATACAAACTGCACTTTAAAACTTTGGTCCTGCACTTTTGCAACCAATTTTACAAAAGAAGACAGTGAAGAGACCCAAGAGAAAAATTTAGAGATTCTGATCCAGTCTTTTCCCGTCTGCAAACCGGGACTCAGGTGAGCTTTTAGATTAGAAGATGCCAGTCACATGAGGATCTTGGATAGAAAAGACACCAATGATGTATTGAAGTTTCTAAGATGATTGGAAGCGAAATGTAACATTGTTCCTTCTGCTATTCATCTTGAGTCTGCTCTTTGGTTCTCACTGGTAGTATTAACAGGATCAAGTGATTGTGCTGCCATCACACATTTCCCCTCAGCCCTTCTTTCCTTATGGTAGTTGAGAAAAACCCAAGATTTCAGCATGACAGTATTTACTTTACAACTGTGCTGTCCCCTGTTGCCACTTCCCCACCTCCTGCTGGCCACAGGGTGGGGGCTGAGCAAAGAAGTTTGTTTGCTTAAGGAGCTGTTGAAGCCTGATAAGCACTCCAGGTAGCTACAAAGCTGGTAGGTTTGTGCAGTTTTAGTCCTTTGAGTTTTTTTTTTTTTTAATTACTACTTTAAAAAAATACGTAAGCAGATACTACAAAGAGAATGCATTGTATTCATACAATGTAAAATCAATGTGAAATCGCCTGAGCTTATGGCACTTAGCCCACAGCCTAAAATGGGTAAATAAAAATAAAGCTTCTTGAAACACCTTAGTGGTGTGACAACTCCCAGTTACCTTTACTGAGATCACAATTCATTAGAACTTTTTTCTTCGTGGAAACGTTGCCAATTTAAACAGATAAATCAGATAAAGCAAATAGACTTTGTTCTTGGAGGACTGAAATGAGCTGTGCAGCTCTGGCAGCCTGGGCACAACTGCTTTTTTGTCAGGACCTGTGAAGTGACATATCCAGCTCTTTAAGAGGGGGCATTAACGCTTCTATGGATATGCTGAGAACTTACTCTTTACAGGGTGTCTGTATGAAATGTTATTGAAGTATAAGACTTCTCCACTCCTCTTCTGCCTGCTCCCCTGCTCAGAGCAGGACCTTGGCAGCAGAGACACCCTTTCTGAATGCAGACATGAAGATTCTCAGAAATTTTTCTTCTCACGAAAGAATCACAGAAAAATAAAATGCTAAATCAAGGGTGCTAGAACATTCTGCACCTTTGAGCTATTATAAGGTTTACAATTGTTCTTTTGCCCTCATTTCTTCACCGTTTTGGCTAGAAACACTGTGCCTTTTATTTGTCCCTGTAGCTCAGCAGAGCAGCTGGGAACCACTCACCATGGTCTTAAAGATCATTTTGAGGAAACTTAGGGCAAATCTCCACCTGCTCCTCACTCAGTGAGATACTTGCATAGAAAACAGAATTTGCTGTCTTCCAATCAATCACTCTGAAACTACACTTTGTTTTTTCAGTCTCTCAGAGTACTCACTTGGAACAGCATTATTCACTGAAAACTCATACTTCCATATTTTGAAAATTCGCCTTGCAGGCTGGTTTTGAGTGATAAGTGTCTACTTGTTATCTTTAGGCAAACACTAGGAAAAAGTAAGATAGAGCAAACATTAGTCTCATTGTTTATTGAATTGCTGGAAAGGAAGTGCACTCATCATAACATGACTGGAGCAACTGGTGATCTCGCAGTCCAGCCAGCTGGATTCAATGTTACCTTGATACACCTCCTGGTGCTGTAACACAGCTCCAAACTGCAACTCTAAAATCCTAACCCTGATTTAGCAATTCATTAGCTTTGACCTTGAACAAGATCATATTCTTGCCAGAGCACAATTTTCCAGTCTTCTCGACAGAGACTCAGAACTACTGGACTGATTCCTTATCATTTTGCATAACAACTTGTTTAATAGTAGTGTGGCTTTAACTGAGGTGCTCATCACCAAACTATTATTACAGTAATCATAGTAACAAGCCAGTTTCCTCTTTTTAAAACACATCCAATACAGAAAGCAGGTGAGGGATAAGGAGAGTTGTAGATGAACTTAAGTAGCTATGCAGCATAAACCACAGATTTTCAAATTCTTCTGAGTGAGCTGAAAAGGCCAAGAGCTGGGAGTGATGGAGCTGTGATCACCACAGTAGAATGATGGTTCCCAGAGTTCTGGCCACAGGCTGGCATACTGAGCGAGGGGTTCAGCTAAGCCTATTTCACCAGGACCACTGCAAGAAGGTATTTCAGCCCTTTGAAAGGCAGGGAACTCTCTCTAATTTGGCTAAGTCTTCATCCTGCACTCCTTCATCTTCCCTCTAAACTTAAAATGACTCTGTGGCATAGCTTTCAGCTATAAAACAGGGATATGAATTTACAGCTGTTACCATACTGTAATGGCATTTTTGCCAGAAAATTTTGGCACCATTTGACATGCTATATAGGACTCTGTACCCTATCCTGAGTAGCAGACAGACTATTGTTTCTCCCCATTATGCCTTTCAGAAGGAAGGATAAGACAAGGATTCCCTGGCAAGACAGCATCTGTGTGCAGGGAAATAAGAAGTTGGACTTGACTGCCTACATGCTTATATAGGGAGAAATATTCTCTTGCCATCTCTGATGAAATGAGAAATGGCATGTTCTCACTCGTCTCTCAGGCAGAGTTTGGGAATAGAAAATGCAAACATTGTCCAGAGACCCACCCTTTTGGAGGCAAACAAGATATTTGAGATCTTATATATTGTTTTTAATTACCTTCTGCATTTATCATCCACTGATAAAAACACAGGTGTTGCCTTAGCTATCACATATGATAAACCGAAGCAAGTCTGAAACAGAAAAAAATATCTTCCAGGTCTATACGCTCAGAAAAGTAACTTGGATTATTCAGATGATCAGAGAAACTGTAATTTAAGGCGAAATGACCAAAACTTTATTAAGACCAAGACCAAGACCAAGACTGAACCCAGATGCAGTAGTTGCAGCAGGTAACCCCTTACCACAGCTAAAAGGATAGAAATGAAGGGTAATTCTCCTAAGGCCCCATATCTTCTGTAGATAGAGGAAGCAATGCACTGCAATCTTCTGTAGAGGACGCAATGCACTGCAGTTCTGAAAGCAGCCATACAGAGAAGAATTACAAACCCAGGCAAAAAGTTGGGGATGGAAAGTCATCCAGACTCAGCAGCAAATACTGCCAACAGAGGCAGGAAATAGAAGAGAAGCAGTGTTAGGAAACGTGTAAAGGTAAGCAATGGCATTCCACTGACAGGAACCAAGAAGTCTGCAGAGTCAGCAATTTGCTTACTTGTTACTTGGTGCATGTTTATATGACAGACTGACCTTCCTTTATTTTCTGAGCAAATCCAGGTAAAATGCAGAGTCTTTTCCAGTTTGGTTCTAGAAGGATGCGGCAGGATGTGTCTCCTGCATTTCTTTCTAGTTTTTACAGACACACCAAGCCTAGAAGAACTCAAACGGATTTCTGGTCATATTGCCTATGATCACATGGACCAGACAAGCACCAAGAGTCCTGCAGGGGAAACACCCATTTGGTGTCAGTGGTTGACAGTCTCCCCAAGAATAACTTGTAACAGTAATTCTCTTCCACAGCTAAGTCAACATGACCCACCAGTTCCCAGCGCTGTCTCCAGAGCAGAAGAAAGCTCTTGCAGACATAGCTCAGCGGATTGTGGCATCAGGAAAGGGGATCCTAGCTGCAGATGAATCAGTGGGTAAGTTTTGGACATCAAGCAGTTAGCAGTATGCAAGATGTTTTTTCCTTTTAGTTTTGCTTCATATTTGAAATCAGTGGAGTAGGTGAGAAACACTTAGAAAGTGTTGTCTGAGCAGAAACAATTCAGCCAGGCTGGACTGCAGCTACAACAACAAAAGCTTACAAAGTATGAGTTAAGAAGGGGAGCTCTGAACTGAAACCCCAGTTCATTACTACTTATTGGGACCAGAAGGCCAGCCAAGCCTAGAACCTCTTTGTCTGGCCTTTGTCCACCTCACTAGGTACCATGGGGAACAGGCTGCAGAGGATCAATGTAGAGAACACGGAGGAGAACCGCCGAGCTTTCAGAGAGATACTCTTCTCTTCGGACACTTCCATCAACCAGAGCATTGGGGGAGTGATCCTTTTCCATGAGACCCTCTATCAGAAAGACAGCAATGGAAAGCCATTCCCAGCACTCATCAAGGAAAAAGGCATTGTAGTGGGAATTAAGGTAAGTATGTGCTAGGCTTGCACCATAATCCAAATCACATTCCAGAGAAAATGATATTTGGGGCTGCATTCTCTCCTGAAAAACAATGCCAGTCTCCTCCCCCCCCGACCCCATTTTTGTCCTCTGTTTTAAAATTCTCTGTATTGCTTTCGTGCAACTAACTAGAGACACATTTGCACAAGATAATGTAACTTTTCATACACCAACTCCCATCTACTCATCATCACTGCAAATAAGTCTCTCCAAGCAGAACCCCAAATCTAATTCTTTCCACATGTGATGGAACATGAGTTCTTGAGGCATTCCCTGCAGGCATCTATATACACACTGCCCCTTCTCTTACGCAGTTCACTCCTTTTTCTTCCTCTTTGCTCCAACATTTCCTTCCTTTGCACCTTGAGCATGTTAAGGTCCACACATTACTAATAGTCAACCTTCAAAGGCAGACTAGACATAGGTAAGAAGGTAAGAATTAGACCAATTCCCACCTTTCTGTAACTCTTTCTGTTTTTTTTTTTTTCCACAGCTGGACAAAGGCACAGCACCTCTAGCAGGAACAAATGGAGAAACCACCATCCAAGGTAGGAGAGATCTAAGAAGCCTAAGCTATAGCCCATGCAGCAAAAGCCATAGGGAGACTCACCTGAGACGCAGCCCTGGCTGGAGTCACAGTACTTTCCAGAGCTGAAGAGCAGCTCTCAGTGAAACTTTGTTCTCCCTCTGCAGGGCTGGATGGGCTGGCTGAACGCTGTGCCCAGTACAAGAAAGATGGTGCTGACTTTGGCAAGTGGCGTGCAGTGCTGAAGATCACCAGCACAACACCCTCTCAACTGGCCATCCAGGAGAATGCCAACACTTTGGCACGCTATGCCAGCATCTGCCAGCAGGTACCTCTCCTCCAGCAACCTTTCCTGAGATGCTGCTGCCCCTTCTCCCTGTTCCCTGTGATAACACACTAGGTAGCTTGAAAGGAGAATCCTTGCAAGGGTTTTGGGAAAGACAAGGAGGAAGGCCAGCACAGCACAAAGAATATCACCAAAGTCAGGGCGAAGAAGAAGAACAGTTTTACTTTCATAGCCCTAAAGAATCCCCTGTCTTTCTTTTCCTAGCATGGTTTGGTGCCCATCGTGGAGCCAGAAATCCTGCCTGATGGAGACCATGATCTCCAGCGTTGTCAATATGTCACAGAGAAGGTAAGAAGAGATTCCTCCATCTGTGCTCCCCCTCAAAATCAGCAGCTAAACTTTGTGCAGTTTGTGCTCACAGATCCCAAGGAGATTTGACCAAAAATGTCCTTCCTAACTGCATGACAAAAATGAGCAGCTCCTAGGCACATAACAAACTAATAAGAAATCCAAGTGTATTTTCCATGCTTTTGGATTTTCACTTCAATGACAATGTAAGCATTCTCAATCTCAAAAAGATGTAACAGGACCAAACCCAATTACCTCAATCTCATCAGGGACAAATCCCTTAAATATGAAGAGTTGTATCCTGGTTATCTCAAAAGGAGTGGGGTCTCCACAACTGCAGCCCTGGAGATAAATTTCATGAGAAAGCAAAATTCAGTTTGATCTTGCTACAGTACCAATAAATAAGCTGTCTTTTCACAGCAGGCTGAGATGAAGATCTGAGCAGAGGTCTGTTTTCAATCCTCCTGTTTTCAGGTTCTGGCTGCTGTCTACAAGGCTTTGAATGATCACCATGTGTACCTGGAGGGAACACTGCTGAAGCCCAACATGGTGACAGCTGGGCATTCCTGCTCCAAGAAGTACACCCCTCAGGATGTTGCCATAGCAACAGTCACTACTCTACTTCGCACCGTTCCTGCTGCTGTTCCTGGTGATTCCTGATTCATTCCTGTCTTTCATTCCTGCTCTCTCTTCTACCTCTGACATGCCTGCTCCTCTGGCAAGTGAAGGTCAGGGATTGAGGTGGCTAGAACACTCTATTTCTAAGCCTCAAAACCTCTTTCTTGCAGGAATCTGCTTCCTGTCTGGAGGTCAGAGTGAAGAGGAGGCTTCTCTCAACCTGAATGCCATGAATCAGTCCCCTCTGCCTAAGCCTTGGAAACTGACCTTTTCCTATGGGAGAGCCCTGCAAGCCTCTGCCCTGGCTGCCTGGTTGGGCAAAAACGAGAACAAGAAGGCTGCTCAAGAGGCCTTCCGCAAGCGGGCACAGGTATGAGGCTTCCCCCAGCACAGAGAAGAGGTGCTCTCCATGAAGGGACACATGCTGTCACCTTCCTAAGACTGCTCTTGATCCCACCCCTCCTGGCACTTCACGTTCACCAGAGGTGTTTCTCTGTTATTTCTGCCTTGCTTGGTTGCTCCTTACACATCTGCCTTTCTTACCACATGCTGATTGTTTCCCCCTATTTTTTTTTCCCCTTCTTTTTCAGATTAACAGTTTGGCTTGCAGGGGACAGTATGTCCTGTCTGGGAAGACTGATGCAGCTGCCACGCAGTCACTGTTCACTGCCAGCTACACCTACTGAAACTGCAGGAGCCTTCCTTCCTCCTGTCTCTTCTCACACAGTGGAAGATGTTCAGAAATGATAGAAAAACATAGAAATCTAATTTTCCTTCCCAACACCAAACTGGAGATAGAATGGCTTAGCTTCCTCTCCACCCTTCACTCCCACAATTTACCAAGGGGATATTCTTTTTTCATTTGCACATTCCAAGGAAAGGGAATTCTTTCCAAACAACAAACAACAGCTGCCAATGAATCATGAAGCCACCATCCCTCAGTCTGAAACTCAGCCACTGGAATAGCAGGCAGATTCAGTAGTTCCCTAGCAATTCAAATAGCTACCCCTGCCCATAACCACATTTTACAACCACAATCCTCAATTATAAAACCTGAATGTGTATTCAATCATGTCAATAAAACAGTAATTGAAAAAAAAATCTCTACCTCCCAATTCTTTTTGTTTTGTGTAAACTTTACAATAACTTTCACACATCAGTGGTTTTTGGTAGTCCTTGCAAAGACTGAGTCACAAAATGTTACAGCTGGTGAGCTTGGGAAACTCTGAGGATATGAAAGGGAGATAACCCAGTAGTGACACAGCTGGAGAGGTTAATCCTGCTGACAGAAGTCTGGCAGACACTGAAACACTTTGGATATGTAAACAGCAAGCAGTGCTCGGGAATCAGGCCACAGAAACAACACCACCTTCAGAAGCATCTCATGTCTCTGGAGAACCATCGTTGGTGAGATGAGGCTGCTGCGCACTGTGTTAGGGTTGCAAATGTTGAGTCACAGCTGTGCAAAGACTGTCCTTACAAATCACCTTTACAGTGGTGTTTTCCATAATAATTAACACAAAGCATGCATGAAGGCATCTTGGTCTACCTGTTGTGTAGCTTGAATAATGAGGCTGATGTTGCAGACCAATGGTTTGACCTTTGGCAAGTTGCTGCGTCCCTGTTAAAGGCATAAGCTTTATTAGCTAAAGTCAGATGATTGTCATGAAAAAAAGGCACAAATGGCAAAAACAGCAAGCCTAAGATTATGTAAGAATATTTGCCTGGCTACAAGCTACACCAATCAACACATGAGGCCTTGGAGCAGCCCCCTAAACAGCCAGGGCTAGGCGTTTTTTCCGGGTCACCTCTCTGCTGGCTGCTCCTCTTGGCCACTGGCACTTGCTGCTCCTGCCAACAAATAGAGGGAAAACAGGCAAAATCACCTCCTCTTGGCCTCTGTGTTAGTAACCAGTGTGTCACACAGGCAATAAATAAACAGCCAAAATCCATCATGTGGATCCAGTCACTGCATAATTTAGTCTCTCCTGACAATGAATGAAGAGCAAGTGATTTGAGCTGTGGTCCTCTGGGCCTCCACAAAACTGAGTTCAGTGAAACCTGTGCTCTTGATGAACAGCATCCTACTGATACTCTGATCAAAGGTCAATCTCAGAATAATTTCCATTAGAAATGACTTTAAAAATATTTTTCAACCTATCCAGTTCCAACCTCCCAGGTATGGGCAGGGACAGCTTCCACTAGACCAGGCTGCTCTGAGCCCTGTCTGAATCTGGCCTTGAACATTTCCAGGAATGGGGCATTCCCAGCTTCTCTGGGCAACCTGTGTTAAGGGCTCACTGCCCTCACAGTAAAGAATTTATTCCAAATATTTACTCTTCCCTCTTTTAGTTTAAAACTGCCTCCCCTTGTCCTGTCACTCTCTGTGTTGAAAGTCCTATTCCCTCTTATTTATAAGCCACCACCAGCACCAAGATTACCAAAATTTTCCTCTTACTTAGTTATTTTAGGAAACAAAGTAATTAATATTCATTGACTACAAGTTACCTATTTTTAATAATAATTAGTATCCTGTCTGCTGCTGGTTAATGATCCTCTCGCTTCTCATGCTAATTAGTCTGCATGCTCAGTCCTTCAATTTCTTGAATTGTTGCACAAGTCGATGGCCTTGATCTGCCCCTTCTGCAATCATCTTTTACCCAGCCAGGGCTGATTCAGCACAATTGGCTTTGTTAGTTTGTGCCTTGTCTTGGGGGTTCTGCCAAATGTCCTTGTGCTCATCAATTCTGCATTCTTTGTGTCCTCCATCAGTGGTACATTTGTGCTCCCAAGCCTTGCCAACCCCGCCTAAGTCTGAGGTCACTGAAGCCTGTCAAGACCTTAACCTTAAAAAGGCATTCAGCCAACAAGTAATTTGCTTGTAACTACTTTCTGTTACACGGACAAAATCTCCCTTCCAGTCCAGAAGGCTTGAAAGCCCACAAAGACCAAGCATCAAAGAACGGCTTTTCCTAAGGAAATTTTCACGCGTTCCGTTTACCAGCGAGGGGACTGGCCTGAGGGGACGGACTACATTTCCCACGAGGCTTTGCGAGGCGCAGCAGGAAATACGTCATCCTCGGTGGCCGCGAGAAGGCGCTTGGCAGCCCCTCCAGCATGGCGGCGGTGCAGGCGCTGCGGATGGCGGCACGGCGGAGGACAGGGCTCGGCCCCGCGGGGCTCAGAGCGTTCTGGGGCGGCCGCAGGTACCCGCAGGGCACGGGGTTGGGGGGTGGCTTCTGGCCTTCTCCGCATCCTGGGGCTGGGCCTTCACCGGGCCATAGCTCTCTGGAGGTCACTTAGCCCGAAACCCCCTGAACAAGTCCCTCAGGATTTGTCTTGCTAAAACGGTTTTTACTCAGATCAGTGATATAAGGTGGGTGGGTGATTGCTCTGCAGAGGCAGCCTGTGTGGGGAGCAGCACTTGGGGAAAGCCTGTGCATTTCTGGATAACAGACCTGACGAGTCCATGGGATGTGTGAAGTGTCTGAATTGAGTCTGGTTTAAAACACCACAAATACAAAAATGCTCTGTCTTGGGTAACCCAGAGGCTGAAAATGATTCTGTTCTGTTGCCAGCAGGAAGGAGGAAAGAGAAGTGGAAGCAGATGGAGCAGTTCCTGAGAAGGAGGAGAGGAGCGAGCCCAGTCTGATCTGTCCCCTGCCACGCAGCCGGAGTTACCGCCCTCCCGAGGGCCTGCAGAGCTGCCTCGAGTCCCACGTCAGGGAGGTCTTTGGGCCCTCTCTTCCCGAGGACTGGCAGCAGACTCCCCTGCAGGAGAACAGGCTGAAACATCGCCTGCTGGCCCGGCTGGCAGCAGAGCTGGGACACGCTGTCCCCAACTCCCAGCTGCACCAGATGCGCTGTGCCGGAGACGTCCTGGGCTTCTATAGCACCCCCGTGAAGGACGGGAGCAAGATCGATGAACTCGCGGCCGCAGAGCTGCCCCCGAACCTGAAAATTGTCTGGCAGCACTGAGTCCCCCCATGGAGCGTCCCTGTGGCGCCTGGCTTGTGCTGCAGGGCAGCAGCAGAGCCCTCTCGTCGGGGTGAAATCTGTGAATTTCACTAATAAAGGTTCACTGAAATCTCTTCACTCAGTAGAAGTCTCCAACAGCCCTATAAAATCAGCTGCTGTCGAGGCATCTTGTCCAATTCTACAATGTCTGTTAAGAGCGTGTTAAGAGTCTGTTAAGTTTTTTAAGTTTTTAAATTAAAGGTGTTAGTTTTTCTTCCATGTTGGCTATCTGCTTAGTTTTTGTCCCTGTCTAACTGGTGATGTAGGTCTGCATTTAACCAGAGGAGGCAAGCAGAGAAGTCAGGAGGATTAAGAAATAAATGATCTGAGAAATGCATAGTACTTTACAAGTGTTTTCTATGAAACGTTGTTTTCAGTGAGGTTGAGAGTCTGTGTGATTTTTTTCTGAGAATAATCCAGAAATGCCCTGGTTATATACCACTTCATGCCCTGAACCCTTGCTCCTCTGGTTTCTTTCAGTGTGCAGATATCTGAAGCACACTCAGGTACTGCTGCTTCTGTGTGTTACAGTGCTCAGTTTCTTAGCAGACTACTCAAGTGCTGCTTTCTTCTCAAAAGCTCTGAAGAAATTTAAGAAATACTTTCTTTTCTCCTTTTGACTCTTGAAGAATTACAGAATAGTGTAAATGTACACCTACAAGTTCCACTGTGGGGTGAACTGGGATGAGTGAACTGGGGCTCTTTCACTGATCACCATAGAAGGCTGAATGTTCACAAATCCCTCCCCTGTAGTTTATGGGAAACCACAGTGTGACAAATGGCTAATTGTCATCTTGTTGGCTTCAAAGGCTATTTGGGAGCAATGAATATTAAGTTACTTTTTCATGAAATTATGTCCTTCCATGAAAACCAGAGATACCTGCACCTCGTTACATCTTTAACCCTCACTATCTAAGAAAACACTGAGTTGTAGTTGCACTTTGTGCTCATTCTCCTTTCTGTATCTCTCCCAGGATGTAACTTTGATAGCTCATGTAATGTGATCAGAACAGAATGAAAAACTGGACTGGGAATTGGGACAGGCAAGAAAGGAGCTCGACAGCTTGTCTCATGTTTTTCTGTGTCTGAGTTGAGTCAAACTGCCATTTCCCTGATCTCAGACATAACAGTCCCTCAGAGGTGCAGATCTCATGCTTCAGGAAGCTGCAGGGACTGGAGCACAAGGGAAGAGGATCACACATAGGTGTTTGAGATGCAAGCATTTAACTGCTTGTAACAAGCTGAAAAAGCAGAAATAAGACATGACATCAAAGTCTTGCACACAGCACCTGTGCTGTGGAAGGGCAAAACTTCCAGGTGCTTAATCACTTTATCCCTGGGCTTTTAAGTTTGTCACTTCAGTTGAATTGAATTATAAATAAATAAAATCCCTGCCCATGCATCTTTCTTTGTTTTAGGCCAAAGCAGTAGTGAAGATCAGAAGAAAGTGTGTAAAAGCCAGCTTGGCAGGGTGTTTTTTAACAAAATGATTCAGAACAGATTTTTCCCTTTGGAATTTTGATTACAGCTGTAGTGAGGGACCCAGAACACTTAGCTCCTCATGATTACAAAAAGCATGGCCCAAGTTTGATCCTTATATTCTTTAGCCAGAAGCAGACATCAGCAGAGTGAGAAGAAGGAAGAAACACCACAGGACCAGACACAGACATTCCAGATTTTCTTTGTGTCATAGGCAAATGAAAGACTGGCTCACGTGTTTGCTTTCTTGATAATTTTTTTCTTGATTCTGTTTTGGAAAAAATATACAAAAGAAAGCCAAGAAGAATCAACATGGAAATGTGAGGTAAACATTCCAGTAAAAGTACAGAGGCTCCATTCTTTAAAGGACACACACAGCAGTTATCACCATGCTAGAAGAATGAGATGCAGGAAAATCCTAGAAACAGTGTAAAATCATTTAATGAAGCCTTTGGCCCAGTCCTAACCACTGCAAATGGGCTTTTTTTTTTGGTTGTTCTTCCCATCCCCAACCCATCCTTAATTGTCTTTATAATGCTTAGACAAAGTTGTTAAATCGTAAAATAGCAGTTTTGATAGAAATTCTGTATGGCAGAATTAACAAAAAATGCAGACTGCTATTACAGACTCAGCTTCTTTCTTTTTTTCTCTCTCCTTCCTTTCTTTCTTACTTTCATTCTTTCTTGTCTTTCTTTCTGTCTTTATTTTTCCCTTGACTTGTCAAAGCCCCTCAGGAAAAAAATACATTTTGGGTGGCAAAACTGGTTTCTTGGCTATGCCAATCTGAATGCCAAGAAATGCTGCTCTGGTGAAGGAGTGGTGTCACTTTTCCTTTGCACCAGTGTCACTAGTTACCCCACAAATCTATGATGAAGTGATAAAAACTTGAAGCGCAGCCTCAGCCCCGCAGTGGTGGCTGTATATCCCCATAGTCAATTCCTGAAGCCAGGTTTCACTGGGAGCTTTAGCTGGGCCTCGGGGAGGAATGAGGATCTAGGGAGATGTTATAGTCAGCTCACATGCTATCAGCTACTACGGTAAATTTTGATGTCTGGTCTGTCTATATTGCAGACCAAGGATGCTGTTTTAGTTATTCTTCAATAACTTGCACAATCACCCACACCAGAACAATCAGGCTTTGATTCAGTGAGGTGTTTAAGGACATGCTTCTAGTCTGGAAACTGGGTGGTAACTGAAATCCATTAACTCCTAGGGAACACTTAAGCAGCTCACTGAATCAAGGATGGATTTTTGTTTCTTGTCAATAGAATCATTCAGGTTAGATTCCTGATCGCTGTTATTTTAATATGAATTAAATATATGCAATTACTTCAAATCCATGCTGAGTTTACTCACATAAGAATCTGACTCAGCACTTCTTATGGTAAGAAAAGGTAAAAGTGAATTTTTTTCCCCAAGATATATAAATTTGAAACTGAGAAGAAAAAAAATTGTGTACAAATATCACATAACAACATCAACAATTCCATAGATGTAGTTTCTCAGTGCACACTTTAAACAAGAAAAGGGTTTTTTTTGTTATTTTTCTGTTTTGCTTTTAAAGTCTGGCATAATAATATTAAAGCTGACAAAAAATCAGGGCAAGCTACATCACTTCCTCATACAAAAAAAGTACAAAACATTAGCCTCTAACTAGACATAACATAATACTGGTCATCACAGTTAGACATTTAGTAACTGTGTGTCTTGGAATATTTTACTGGAGGGTAGTAAAAAATAGCTTCAGCTGCCGATCTCCCATCTCAGGTTACTTCAGTCATAGAGGCAGAGTGATTCTGCAAAGAGGAAAAGGCAAACACATGAATGTTTGTATACAACAGTCTGGCACTGACATACCCTACTAGTGTGCAAATGGGAAAAACCCTCGCTCATAAAACCTGCAGTGGAGATGTACGGTCAATAATTATAATTTAAGAAAATTATCTTGCTGATTTCTGGTGAACATCAACAGCTAAAGTCCAGTCCCTACCTGCACTTCACAGTCCAAGAGCTGACTGGACTAAATTTTTCTCTCAGCTCATGAATATTTTCACCTGCTCAGCCCTTCTGCCTACACAACACAATGTGGATATGTAAGCAGCACTTACTTGCTGGACTACAAACCCATCGAGAGAACATGTAATGCACACAATTCTGCAGATTTAGTAGAAAGTCTTCCAGTAAATCTTTGCCTAATAAAAATTGACTCTTCAATTAAGCAAAGTATTTCTGGACATTAGAGACACTATTTTCCCTATTTTCTTAAAAAATCCTCTTGTCAGAGTTTAACAAAAGTTGCTATTGATCTTGCCACACATCATATGTGACAGGCCATCAATAAAGGAAATACAATTTAAAGACCAAATAAATTACACCAGTGTATTTCAGATAACTCATATACTACAGTTTATCCTTGTTCCCAGAATTTCTTGGCAGGTTGCATTTACTTGTCTATTTTGAAAGGGCTGGGCATGATGCAGTTATACCAACACAAGCCATTTAAAGTTAGTAGTTTTAACAGAAACACTATCAATATTGATGTTCCCAGAAGCTATTTTTTGCGGGCTTGAAAGAATGCTAATATGATGACTTAGAGATAGAAAAGTGTATATTATTTCTTCTTATTATAGAAGATAGTGAACAGTAACACGGATAAAAAACCTAATCTCTGTATTATTTTTGAGGACAGACTAGTTTATCCACAGGAAGAGTAAATCCTTCACAAATCCCAGAAGTTTTCTGGAATGTAATCAGGCAGAATTATTTTTATTTTTCTCTCAGTTTTTATTCTTCTAAGCAAAAGTTTGTGAGGTGTGTGAAATCCTACTTCTTTAGCTATGGATATATATGGGGGCAGATGATCTACAGTATTTGGCAGTTTCAGGGATAAATGCCTTAAAAAAACCTCTGCCGTGATACAGATTCACTCTGTTCAATGGGCTTGAAATGAGTCCTGTGTAGTCAGGTACAAAACTACTTTTTACTCTGATACAACAGAAAATATGCTTGGTGATGGTCTGAGTAAGAGCTTCACAGTACCTGTGCACTCAGTGTCTCCAGAGGACTTTCCACCCTGGGAAAAGCCATTAGTGGCATTCCTCGTGGGTCTTCAGGCTTCGGTTTAGAAGGAGCTGCATGACTGCCCTTAAAGTTATGGACAACACATATCCCCTGTGTAATGCAGAAAAAAAACACAGAGTGAGGTCCTCAGGAAAAGCCTAGAGGGAGAATTACCAGGTGGGGCACAACTGAAAGAATTTAACCTGGGTTTGGTTCAAGGCATCCTCTGTGTCAGCCCTGGGCTGCAGTGTGTTTACTAACACAGCTGGGCATGATGGACTGCCTTGGTGAAGAACTATTCTCAGCCTTTTTACACTTCACACTGGACACAGCAGAGACCCCCATGTATACCTTATCATCCCAGAACAACAGACTACCCAAATTATGCCCTTTACTGGCCAAGTACTCCCTTCAAACTCTGACTTTGCCACTTCAAAACAGTGAATGTGGATGGCTGAATCTTCCTCATGTGGATGACACCACTGAGCACCACTCCTGCATGCTTTCAGCACCTCCACTGTAGTGTTTATCCTACAAATCCCCTGCTTATGCATGACCAGACATTACCCACATGGTGATGGTGATGCCAGTAAGAACAGCCATGCATGGCAGTGGGTAGCTTGAGGACAAGGGGGAAAAAATGGTACACAGGAGCTGTCACGGTTTGCTGGTGGAGTGATTCATGCAGCCAGCTCCTTGCTGGATGTTCCCCTTCACTGCCACAGACCCAAGCAAGAAGCAGGTTGCCAGCAGGACTCGTGCCAGGGATCTGACAGTATCCCTCTGGGGAGACCCCTTCCACCAGTCTGAAATTCAGCTTGTGACACTTACAGAGTGCCAGAAGGTCTGCAAGGTCAAAATACGGCTGGGGACAGGCTGTCAGTGCCACCAACAGGTAGTGGGAGCACAGACACTGTCCAGGCCTGATAGATGCCTCTTAAACAGCATGGGTGAGATTTAAATTACCCTTCCCATTGGGAACCAGACAAACTATTCACATTAAAGTCAAGGAGATTCAGGTCAGAGGCTGTAGATGTCTTTTCATCTGAAATAAGCACAGGAATAAATGACGCTTGAAGGTCTGTTGTTGTTGCTTTTTCAAATACAGACTAGAAAAAAAATCAGTAACAGGACAATCGAGATTTAAGGGATCTTTGAAACTTAATCCCTCCTGATTACAGGGATAAAGTGTCTGTTGCTATGCAGTGGATAGTTTTGAAGCGTTTTTGATTAAATGGAACCAGGCACATTTCTTGGTAATAGTGAGAATGACCTGGACAGCTTGTGTGAGTAAATCCTCAACAAGAGACCCATCACCAAACAAAACATTTAAACCACGCAGCCCACAGGAGAGCCAATTACACCCAGAGTTTGGAGAGTCTCCTCCTAGATTTTGTGGAAAGGCATTTGATGCATTTGAATACGTTTGGTTATGCTTTGAGGGGCCGACAACTTAAGCTTGACTCTAAAAGCTGCAATTTATCCTGACCTTGCCTTCTATTACACTTCTTTTGTGGTCTGAAACAAAATGGAGAACCAGGATCACAGCACAGAAGCCCCAGAAACACCCTGTACCTCACATTTTTGCCAGATATAAGGCACACAGAAGGGTTTGGCAACACAGAGAAAGAGTCTCAAGTACACTCTCCTTTTGATATTGAAATCTACACCACCTTTTGCAGCATTTTCTGGAACTGATCAAGTAACAACATGTAGAGTAATTAAAATAATTGAAATATATAAAATGCACAAATGCTACCAAATTAGACTTACCAACTAGTATAAATCTGATTACATATTAGGATTTTCTTTGATAATACTTTTAACTAGATGGGGCTAGAATTAGATCTTCCAGGCTACAAGTGGTAACAATTTGTTTGTGTGTTTTTTGTGTTTTTCTTTAAACTGTGATATTTTAAAAGGAGCACAGAAGGACTGATGGGACTCACCAGAAACAAGGCTACAGCACTCCCCAGGATGAAGCCTGCGATCACATCCGAACAGTGGTTTCGATACTCAGACACTCGATTTAGCCCGGTGAGGAAGGCAGCACAGAGGGTTCCCAGACACAGCACAGGCTTGGCTAGCCTGCTACTCTTTGTTTTAATTGTGCTTGTGATGTACATCTGTAAGAAAAGGCGAACCAAAAATAAAAAGGGGTTCCACCAGAAATGCATCTTTCCCACCTGGACAAATCCTAAATCAAACCCCACGATTCATTTAAAAATTAAAAAAAGGCACTGGGAAATGGAGGAAGACGTTTCAGGTAATTGAGAGAACGCTTTTAGGAGTACAAACTGTTAAATGATGTGAAATATCCTCTTGCATTTATATACTGGACATTTTCTGAGCAGTTATGCACAGGCTCAGCTCTAATGATTTTGTGCAAGTCCCAGCTCGTATGGTGGCAAACACTAACTCTGAATGCACATGACTAAATGTTTGCAGAAGGACTCAGGAATTCATGCTTATACTCCTGCAGAAACTGTAAAGTGCAGAAGATGGAGTGCTTAGAATCTGTATGAACTAACTGCTCCAGTTTCCTAGATAGTGTTAAGTTTAAGGAACAGAGAACACTTGAGAGAAACTATTCCAGCAATTTCCCCTGCAAGATGAAAGGAAACACACAGTATGGGAGTTTCTTTCGAAACAAAGTTGATCTTGAGAATGCATTTCCAGAGCATGAAGTTTCACTGTTCTCCAAATATTTTTTAATGAATCCCACACGTTTCTGGCAGTTTGTTGGGATTTTTTTTTAATACATTCCGACAGAGAGTAAAAACGTGTGGGTCACAGTTAGAAGCCTGTCGTTAGTTCCAGAGCCACAAAGTAACAAAGATGAAGCAAACTAAACCCTGATGGCAAAGCAATTAATTAAAATCCTTTTTAGCCAACAAGTATGTGAGCCCGCATGACTACCAAAGCTTTGACAATTTGAGATGTTCATGCTTGCTTTGTTCTTTCCACCTGAACCTGCCTGCAGCAGATGCCTTGTGACAGCTAACAGTGAGCACTAGGCGGCAACCTTGCCCCAGTCTTGGTTGGCAGGTTAAGCTGCACTTACCACCAAAACTCACATTAAGGTTCTCTGGAAACAATAAGGAAAAAAAAGTAAAATCATTGACACTGCGTGAATAATTACCACCCACCCTTTCGCCCTGTGAACTCCTTCTACTCAATTCACTCGAGCAATAGGGAGCCAGATTGCTTTCCTGCTCCCCACCGAAGCACTGCTGCTGCTTGCAGGTCCACAGGAAAACCCATCACCTCTCTGAAGAAGGAATGCAGTCCTGCTGCGACAGCTGCAGGGAACAACCCACACCTGCTTGTTTGCTTACAGGTATGGGAAGAAGCTGGATCCCTGGGTTACCCACGTGGGAGGGTTCTCTTTGTCACAGATGGGAAGTATCCGTAATTGGAGTTTCACACGTCTCGGCAAGAAAATGTAAATTTGTAGTAAAAAGAGTATTTTTAGCAAGGAGGGTAATCAACGATGCGAACAGATTGCTGAGGGAAATCTGTTAAACCCTCGTGAGGAGGGTTTCAAACAAGACAAACTGTTTTCCCAGAAGGTGGGCTCCAGCTCATCCCTAAGTCACTGACCATGTTCAGAAAACTGGGAGAGCTGCTCCATTCTGATCAGACTTCCCAATCACTGAAGCTTGACCTTTATCATCCAGGCCCAAAAGCCAAGATATTTTTTTAGGATTCCCACAGTGTCTACCCACGTTTAGAGCATGGTTTCAGAGATTTGTGAAGAGACCAAAGTCTCAGTCAAAGCTACTTACATTTGGCTTCCTCTGTACAGCAAGTGTTTTTGAGGATTTCCCACAATGCTATCCATAGAGTAAATTTATTTACAGAATTCTAAATGTTGAAACCAGAGAGGAGGAAAGACATGAATATAAAAACATGTCTAGAACATATTAAAAATAAGCTACACATGATTTAACTATAAAATTTGCCTGTTCAGCTTTTTTGCTGTGATCTTATCAGTACATTCAAGCAATGCATTTAGCAATGCACAGTGTGTGATAGCAGCATTCATGCCATGTGATTGTTCTCCCATCTTTTTCAGAGACAAAATCATAGACAAGGAGTCTTTTTTGTCTACAAGTTTAAAACAGACATATATTAATTTATATATACAAATATATGCATGTATTTAAAACATATCTATAATGAGAAAGGTAGAGTGGAAGAAATCTGTCTTGCCCCTTCAGTGGAAAGTGAGGAAATTTGTGACAGTTTATTTTTCTTAGAAAATTAAAGATTTCATACCAATACTGCAAAAAGTCTGTGTCCTAGAAGTTTTATGGGCAATCTTTTCTTTTACCACAGAGATTCCTACAGTAAAAGAGTAACAGCATTTGACAATGATGCTCAGTGCAGCTGCTCATGGTGCCAAGGCCTGGAATTAATCAGGATTGCAGCACTATTTGCTGTAGTGCCCTCTGCTATTCAGAATTTCCAAATCTTGGAGGGTTCATGTCCAGGTGCAGAGATCCAGAGAGGCTGACTTCAGTCATGGGGTGGATTGTGGTGGTGCATCTCTCCCCTCCCCCGGCTGCACAACGAGCTGAGAAATGCTCATTAAGCTTTGGCCTTGACAAACTGCACCTGGACCAAGTCCCTATCGAGTGTATCAGAAACACTGTCTGCTCCCCCGATTAAACAAGCACCTGTTTTTAATGAACAGCCTTGGAAACTTGTTTTTCTTCCTGCTTGAATAAAAACCCAAGTGGTTGTTATCATATTTTTCTTAAATGAACCTTCACAGAAAATTACTGACTGATATTGTGTCTATGATGGAAAATCATCAGAACTAAAACCCACTCTTTTGGGGTCCCCTAAACAAAGGTCCAAAGTGAGATCTTTTTGAGCTCATGACTCCCAGAAGACAAGTAGGTAGGAAGATAAAGGTTTATGTCTCAAACACTGATAACCAGATGGCTGTGGAACCAACCAAGGACTGGTGGAAATAACAGACAAGAATTGTTGATAATAACCAAGGACTGTTGCTATTAACACAGCCATGAGAAATATCATGTTTTGGCTGGAGAAAGGGGGGCAGAGATAGGGCATTTTTCTGTGACAAACAACAACTACACAGCACAGGAAATGGGCACAGACTATGCTAGGGTGGGATTAAAACTACCCAAGACCCCTGAAGCCCTCCACCCCTTTCCAGAAAGACTGGAAGAATGAACTGCACATGATAATTAATTTACAGAGGAAGTGAGAAACCCATCTTTGAGGTGAGGAAACCTGCCCATGAAAAAGCAGTGCCCCCAGGACACTGGACATCTCATGGGCTGGGCCAAAGCAGGTGGATCGATGCTGAAACCAGGATTGGCATCCCATCAGCTGGATTCATGCTGGAACCAGGAGTGGTGATCTCTTTTTCTAACCATTTATTTTTCCTTGGAAGAGGAGCTTGAATTCATGTGAGTGCACAGCAGCTTGCACTAGGTACAGTGGCTTCCATCTCTTCATTCTGAGAGACTGATAAATTTCTTTAGATGACATTATTTTTTGTAAGTATGGAAGCCAGGGCTGCAAGGCCTTTTCTCTTTCCCCTACTTTAGGCATACAAGATTCATTTCCACCTGCAAAGATCACAAAAGTGATGCTTTGGGTTCTCCTCAGCTTCTTTAGAAGGTGACAAAGAAAAGTCTAGTTGATTAAATATAAACCTGAGATTATAAAAAACCAAAAGCAAACACCAAAAAACCACGAAGCCAAACCAGTCACAGAAGGAGTGTTTTCCATAGCAGATTAATGAAAAAGTGAGTACAGAGACATCTATACAGGGTACTTGAGGTCCAGTGAAAGGAAGAGATTCCCAGATGTCATAAAACATAAAATGAGAACCATTTCTGTGCTGGTTCTGTTCTCCAGCCTCCTCATGTTGTACCTGTTCTATTTTTCTTGCTCCATGGCTCAGTTCTTCAGCTTTATGCAAAATACAGCTATTACTAAGCAAATAACCTGTGTTTTATGTTCAGTAGAGCACATTATAATGCATATTAGAATCAGCAAGAGACTTCTCAAAAAACTGTGCACAGCACAGTTATTAAGCAAAGCAGGATATGAACAATCTATTTCTTGTGCAATGCTCAAGTTATTCCCAGCTGACAGACAAAGAAAAGAGGAGTGGCAACTTTTTGAGTTCTAGAAGGTGACTTCAGGCAGAGAACTGGACTGAAATTGGACTGTGGAATGAAATGCTTTAAGGGCAAAATTTCATGACCTTGTGGCTCAGAAGGAGTTCCATGTCCTGGCTCCATCTGACATTTTCCTATGTGACAAGTGCAGGCCCATAGCAGATAATCCTGGAAAACTAGAGCTCAGAAGCACTGAACTACTTGGGGCTTAGGCTCAGGAGGGAAAAACAGTGTTACCCTTCAGCTGTAGAAGTCAGCCTGTTATAGAAAATTTGCCTTCCTAGGAAACAAAGGAGGCTGGGCAGGGAAAGTCCATGGAAGGATGTAATTAGCTTAGGACAGAACCAGGACTAAGCCTGGCCTTGGAACTTCCACTTAAAGAGTTTATCATGGTGCAAACAGCTGCTACAACCATGTTGAGTATATTGTGAGCTGTATTTTACACATGGTTGCACATTGTTCAGAAATAATGTGCACAAAATGTTACAGGCTTTCCAAACAGTTCCCAACAAATCCTGATCAAAGGAGTTACAGTTTATTTCTCTATTTAGTCACACAACATTCAGCGCAAACAGATGGATATTGAAACAGCAGTGGGTGGACTCTTCATTTGAAAAGTAATAATATGGTGTTTCGTTCATCTGCTATCAAAAGCACAGGGCAACATACTCAGTAAATACCCCCTCTTTAATAACTTTAAGGCTTTTTTTCCATACTGATGACCAACAGACAGACTCTGACACTACTCTGAATTAAACTAGGGAGAAGAAAGACCTAGGTAAATGCACTTTGAGATCAGAAACAGGTTAAGTCCTTGGATCTTTATGGCAAAACCACCAAAGTTTTCTGCTTTGTTAGTAAGATTCTTGGATCAGTCTTGGATCAGAAACTTTAGCCAGAGAACACAAAGGAGCCGTTGATGTGTTTCATCAGACTTTGTAATTTCCTTCCTGACTGCATGGCAGCCTCACCCTGTCAGTGTGTCAGCTGGGGTACATTTATCTGTGATAACAACAAAATTCTGGCACTGAGTTTTATTAGAACCCTCCTTGCAATGTGAGTTCAGGTCCTAAACAAGGGAAGCAAAATTCATCCTAAGTTCAGACCCCCACTGAAAGGGCACAATTTGAATTTTAAATGTTCAACAACACATAGTCTGTGAACAAATGAAGCGATCCAGTAGCTTTAAGGATCAGCTTCATTTTAATGCTCATGAGAAAGGGGCAGGGAGAAGATTGAATGAGAAAATCAACAACAAAGACAAGCTTAGGACCTCACGCCTCCACATGCAGTGCCTCAAAAGCAATGAGTATTTAATTTGCTTGTACCAGTATTGGTAAAATGGAGAAAAAATGGGATCTTCCCCTACTGATAAAGCAAAAATCTCCCCCTAAAACAACCCTCTTTGTGTCCAAAAATCCATCGTAAGAAAAACACCCCATCTAGCTGCACATGAGAAACCTCTTATGCAAGTGAGCGGTCACCACTGGCACCCACCGTGGCATATAACGCTGAGTAGATGCTCAAAGCAGCATGTTTGGATGGAAAGGACCTCCTGGCCTTCTCAATCACCTCCACATCCCCCGTGCAGATGTTGCCGTTGTTGATGAACTGGTGGTGGGCCCGACAGTCGTTTCCAGTGTAGTTGGGCTTGCACACAGTCAGGAAGTAGGGAGCCAAGTTCCCAGTCACCACCTGGCCAGCGTTTACAAAGATGTCAGTGGCAAAAAGTCCAAATGCAAACACTCCTGTGAGGAAAGGTTACAGACAGTGATTATTCAAACAGGTTTAGAAAACATCACTATAACTGAGAGGGAGAGACATAATGAGAGTGGTATAATGTATTTTAAACAAATTTGTGACCAAAAAATAGGATCTCTGAACCTGAAAGAGTAGTGTAGTGCTGAGAAACAATACTTCCCTTATCTAACATAACCACCTAGGATTAAGTACCTTTTGGATTTTGTCTATTTTCCACCTTGATGTTGCAGATTTACAATCCTGGCCTAGCAATATTCGGCATGTACTTTTGGAAGCAAGCCAATGCTTTGCTCTGGAAGACAACTGCAATTCAGCTCATGTCACCAGGAGCAAATCCTGTAATTCACTTGAAAGCAGAACTTTTCCAGGGCTGTGAAGCAACTCTTGATCAATACTGCAAAGTCCCATCCTTTGCTGACTCCCCTTGAGTGTTATCAATACCTGCTACAGCTCCTATGAATATATGAGGGTCTTCCAGATGCATGTAATGCCTACAAAAAGCTACAGAACAGCAGGTTTGCAAAATTTCCAAACCCAAGTGTTCTAAAAGATTAAATCAGCTCTCCTCTTCCCCTTCTCATCACTAAGGTTGATTAAAGCGTCATAAAAACATGGAACAAATAAATGCTGACTTTTGATATAGGAATATTGAGGGTCATGAGTTTTGCTTTCTCCCTTCTGTAGCTCTGTAAGCAAAAGTCATTAAATTATAAATTATCTTAGATTGTTATGTTTTTAAATATGACCAAGAGCTAGAGCTCCAGTGAAATAATCTTAGGAAAGCTGTCATAAAATCTTAAGAGCTGGCACCACCATGACTGTAACATTTTCAGTTTCACTGCTTATCTATACTGAGTTAAAAAAAAAGATTAAAGGGCTGCTCTAGTCTGAGACACAAAAAATATGATGGACTCTAAATAATGCAGCATGTACTGACAGTAACATAAAATAAAATTATAACTAAAATGGTTTTGTTGTGTAAGTGTTGAGTGGGGCTTGCCTGTGCCAGTTGGTCAGAGACATGTTTGGTGTCACTGTGGCACAGATCCCTGTCTGGGGTACTGATGGGAAGAGCCCTTCCCTTGGGAAACAGCCTGGAGGGGCTGCAGGACTGCAGAGCTGTTCCTCCTCACCATCCTTCCCAAAGGTCTGCAAGGGGCATCAAGCAGTAAGATGATTCTGGAGGTTGAATGCATTACTGTACTTCATATGTGTTTATTTTTATTTATTATTAATGAATTGGTATTTGATCATGGATTTAAAAAGCCAGTGGTGGCCAAAGAAGGAGGCTGCCTTCCTCTGGTTTTAGGCTGCAGGACTGGCCCCTATCTTTTCAATGGTGTAACTGTTTTCCTCCCATTTGTCTTGCTAAGTGTGTTTAAAAGGAGACAGCACAGAGACTGCTCCTTTATCTCTCTGGTAATATTTCAAACCCATGGTTTTCCATGGCCATTAGGAACTTCTCACGTACATAATTAATGCACAAGCAAGTTCAAAGGAAAAAGGCAGATGTTTTCAGCCTGGTGAAACAGCTGAAGTTATAACAGAGACGAACCTAGTTTTATATACATCATCCTGTCGAAATTTAATTTTTTTTGGCACCACTTGCTTTAAATAGCAACTTTCTGATGTGCTGTGCAAATTACTGGGAGTGCAGTGAGGATTACCACCCAGCCTTTACAATAATTAGAGGAAATGTAAGTGTCAGGCAGTCTGGCTCATG
Organism: Oenanthe melanoleuca; assembly: GCF_029582105.1. Classification (NCBI taxonomy): domain Eukaryota; kingdom Metazoa; phylum Chordata; class Aves; order Passeriformes; family Muscicapidae; genus Oenanthe; species Oenanthe melanoleuca. The sequence goes on along the minus strand of NC_079362.1, from coordinate 18,298,129 downwards.
GTCTTTATCGTGTAAGTACAAGCCAAGAACCAAGACATTTCAGGAAAAGCTCACGAGCTACAAAAAACTATTTCCATCTCAGGAAGTGCATATATACAAAGGTACTTCTCTCCATTAAGGAAAGAAGTTTAACACCTGCATTTTCTTAAAATTTGGTAGCACAGAAAGTGCTACCTTTCTGGAGAAGAGCAGAGCAAGCCACAGCTGAAACCCTTATCACGTTCTGACTGTGGTGCATTCTGGCTGCTGCAGTTCCTCTCTCTCAGGTGTGCCAAGCTGCGCCCTGTGAAAATTACAGCACAATGAGTCTGGCTGGCAGGGGTGAGACCCTCACAGGCTGATTTAGCCTCACGTCTCTGGAGACATGGAACAAGGGTTGGCTGTAATTGATTTAAAAGCTGTAATGCCAGTGTGCCTGGGCAGTGCTGGATAGTCCCCTGATGGTTTTTGTACCTCAGGAATCATTCTCTTCAATGGATTTGTTCAATGACCTACAGCAGCTAAACTCACTGACCAGAGCACAAAAATGCAGTGATGTGATTGCCAGCTTTTTAGAGGCAGACAAATTGCTCTGAAAGGCTTCATGGGAAGGGCAACTAGCCCCAGCTCTTCGGGGTCATACAGCTCACGTCCGTGATACAATGTCAGGGGGAAAGAATGGGAGAAGATGTGCCTCTTCCAGACTTTGATACTCAGGTGTAAGGGGGGGGTGGTGCCATCCTTTATTTCAGCATGCACACTCTGGGCTAGAAAACATGGGAATGAACTCCAGTGCAGAACTTGGCATATGCTGAGAAAAGATGGGAACAGTGCAAGCTACACGGGAGGCAGACCTACAGCTGCTCACTAGCAGAAAGAATAAAGGTTAACTGCAATTACATAAAGCCAATCTTTCCCCTCATCCACTCATGTCACATAGTCTGGCTGCAAAAAGAGGCCTTAAAGAAGAGGCAGAAGCTATGTCTGGAAAGGCCTCCTGACTTCTTCTCACTGTGCTGACTACTCTCAGCTGTGTTTGTGTCTCTAGAGCAGCTAGAAAGAGGAGCCTGGAAGACAAAACAACAAGTAGCATGTAACTGGGAGAGATAGCTTATACCAGATATAAGAGGGCAGCCTGTACCCCCTGCTACTCTCTCAGCTGCTCTACAGAGATCAGATTTTTAACATATCTTTACCTCCAGTGAGAAAGACCGTAGACAAAGTAAACATTCAAGCCAAAAAAAGAACAAACAAGAAAAGTCCTGTTGAAAAATGCTGAGGACAGACAAAGTGAAGCTTGACTTTCCAGAGTCATCTCAGCTGAACATTTGCCTTGGCAGAAAAGTCGAAGTATTTAGCAGTTTCAGTTTTGAATGCTTAATTTTTAATTTCTCCACATACACAACCCTCTGAATGACTGTCAAAAAGTCATCCATGAACCCCTGGCTTCTGGGCTCTCACCCACATCCTATTCTCATGTTCTATCTCCCATCAAGCTCCTTGTGTGGCTGTTCATCAGTGTTGCCACCTCCAGGTCTGCTGCTTTTTCTAACAGAGGCATCTGCCCTGAAGAAGAATCCAGATCTTCTCACTCACTGCAGCCTCAGTACAACCCTCTGTCCTCCCTGCAATTCATGCTCAAGCTCTCTTCTTCCACCCTGAATCTACGTAACATCAGTCACTGCAGCCACTTGCTGACTCCGTGGAAACTCTCACTATTAGAGGCATTTAAAATGCCACTGATTTGAAAAAAAACCAAATTACCAAATCACCACCACAATAAAAATCAACAAAACCTGCCTTGGGACTTGTAGAAGAGCAGCTGAAAAGACATTGGGAAGAGACAAGTGAGACGCCAGTTTGTGGAAATAAGAATCGGGAAGTAGAAGGTTTTATTAAGGAAAAATTATGAAACCCTTAAGTAAAGTGACAGAAGGAACAATGCACTGAAGGACTCATAAGACATCAGATGCTAGGCTCTTCAGTAGCATATCATGTTGTCTACTAAGGATATTTATTTAGGTACTCTTCTCTGTCCCAGTCAATTCTCTGAATTTGTCCCTCTCAATCTAACTTGCTTGGAAAATATTCCTATTTCACATGCACACTCACACTCACCTAAACCCTTTCCCACCCTTCTGTTTTTCAAGGAAAATTACAGTTTCATGGGAGAGTGTCCCTGGAAGGACTCAGAACTCTATGGGAATGATGATTCTCAACCTACCTCTGAATGTTCTGCTCTAAGAATCCTGTGCATCCAATAAAGCCATACATTTATAGTCCTGTGACTCAGACTCTGCTCAACTACCCTTCATCACTACATCTTAGAGGGTGTAAAAGAGACCTGTATCATTAATCCATTTTACAGTAGCAGAGATGGAGGTTGCAGGGGAATTTATTGTCCTGTTGCCATGGCATCAGGAACAGACTCAACATCAAGCTTCTGAGCACTCATAACCTCATCCTAAGATCGGCTTTGATCTTTCACTGAAGACCCCACAACGCTCACTACTCCAGGGATCTACTACTCCTGAGTCTGCCTGCTTAACCTGTGTGTGTCCTGACTGGATACTGTTCTCCCCTGACATAAGAAGGAAGACACATGGTCTGACCATGCCAGAAGAAATTCAGTTCCCACTGCAAAAGTACTCTGGAGGATCAAGACTCCTCCTGGCAGATGCACAGGGTATCTTCCTTCCTCACTGCTTTCACAACCACCAGTTTTCATGGGGGCAGCTGCCAGCTCAGAGCCTGGCATCAAAGAGAACAGTAAGGGCTGATTTGTCCCCAGCACAGAGACCAGTTCCTCACTGTGGAGGTTCTCCAGTAAAAACATCTCCAGTAGTTCAAGCTGCTGCAGCCATTTAGGTTCCAGGCAACACCCCAAATACAGCTTGAGCCTTGTGGAAAGGCAGCCAGTTAATGACAGAAGATGCACTGTTTCACAGTGAACTTCAGATGCAGGCAGACAGAAGGACAAGGTCAGGGAAGCTGTCTTGTGCAACTGCTCAGGGAATTGACAGAGCTCTGGGGTATATCTATCCTACTACAATAAACCAAATGTGTGTATAAATCTTGTAAACCTTTATTTGCCGAACTAAAGTCTTAATTTGCTGAAATAAAGCCCTAATTTAATTATTTAGCTGCCCACTGTGAAGTGTCACCATGCTTTAGATTAAGTTGTCAACAGAAGCTGATCTGCACCATTTGTTAACAGCAAATTATGTGCATCTGAAGTCTAAGCCACTGGTAACAAGCTGATGAAGCATGCTGAATTTCTAGATATCTGAACTAGAAAGGGGCTGCTTGCACCTTATCAGGGCTTTGCAGGTAGACAACTTAATCACATGGATTAGAAACCGAATATAATGAAATGCAACACAATACATGCCATAGTCACCCTGTCAGACTGGGTCAGGGAGGTCTGAATCCCTGATTCTGGGGGTGTGATAGCAGCTGTACATAAAAAGGCTAAAACCTTGACTGAAACCATTCACTAAAATATTTTATAACCTCTATTTGCAACACAAAGGATTTAGTAGAACACACAAGCAAATGCAAGGTGGAATGATGTTAACAAAGAGCTGAATGTGAAATTACAAGACAGAATGAATATAAAAAGCTGTGTACACTCAAGTTGAGAGATAAGGAGAAGAGGCAGAGGCCCAGGAAACAGCCACCCTTACAGATTAGTTTCTCAAAGGTTCAGCATATGGACAAAAAGTTTTGGCACCAGAAATTGATGACAGAACTGCTAGGAAAGGTAGGGAGAGGAGAGAGAATGTGCTTAAAGTAAAGCAGTGCAGCAACAATATATTAGAAAAAACTATTCTGAAGAAATTGCACACCAATAGTTTGTCAAAAAAAAATAGTCAAAATCTTTTTCTGAAAGAAGTCTGTAAAACAACTTTAAAAGATAAAGAGGAAGATGGAACAAATTGAAGCATACATCAAAGTCTTATGTTTTCAAGCTAGGCCAGCTTTCTTTCACTGATAAAGAAAGTGGTTTTCTAAATATAGGGAACATAGCAGGCTTCACCAATCTAGGCTGCAATACAGGACTTGATATACACTGCAGCAAGGTGAGAGGCAGTCTTTTGCCACAGAAACAAATGTCTATCAGCATGAAGGATGCTTGTCTGGGCCAAGAAGCAAGAAGAAATTGTGGTTCTGCTTCACGTAGACAAAGAATTAGGGAGAGATTTAAAGCAAAGCTCAACATTCAGAGTCATGACTAAACTCGGGCTCTTAGAAACAGATGTGTGCTGAGACCTTGAGGAAAACAAGGAGTGAATCAACAGAGAGCACAGTAAACAAGATAGGAAAAAACCAGAAAAGAAACATGGGGCTTTGTTAGCATTCCAGAAAAGCTGTAGGTTTTTTGTTTTGCTCTACTTTCATAGAGCAAAAAAGTCCTTAATTCTGTATACATGAAAGAAAAATAAGAGCAGAAAAGCTCAAATCTAGCAACCAAAACCCAGAAGATCCAATGGAGATTGTATTACAAGGGTCTCTGTCCTTCACAGGACCAAAAGACAGCTTGAAGTCTCCCTTTTTGGGTCTCTCTGCAAAACATAAATTAACGTTCATTGAAGTATCTGTGGCTTTCTGCTTTTTTTGTGGAAAGCACATTTAGGCTACAATTCTTAAAATCATGTCTCTTCCCAGCAAGTTCCATTACAGAGCTGGGGGGGAGAAAAAGCCTCTTTGCCCTCCTAAAATTTGGGACCAGCTTTCAAAAATTCTCCATGATGTGCTTGAAGGTCAGACAGTAGTGTTCATTTTTCCTGACACATGAGAACCTAGACACTCGGCAGGATTTTTCTCATCCTTTTGAATAATATAAACTCCAATGCCTTATAAGGCAATTTTCCAAGGAGTTAGGTAACTGCTTTTTGCAGGTACTCAATAAGACTTGCTCAAATATCTGGGTACCAAAACTAAATTGGCAGCAAACCTTTTTGCAACAAGCCAAACTGCTTGCTAGGGAAGAGAACTTACTTGCAAGAGAACTTAGTTAATCAGCTCTGTAACTCTTGGCCCTAAAGTTTATCAAGAGAAGGCACACACAGAGAAATCCATGTGCAAGCAACCTAGCTGTCTTTGCAGAGCCAAGCACTTGGGGAGCTTCATTTTGGAGTAGGCAGCTGTGTGGATCATCTAACTCCTCTGGCTCATCCAGGCACAGGTTACAGCTACTCAATCCACGCCATGTTTTCAAAACACAGGTGAAATGCAAAATGAAAAACATGTAGTTATCTTCAGTTCCTTTCATTAATTATTTCATCCAGCAAATTCTACTTCTCTTTCACTGCAGAGGCAGTGAAAATGTTTCAGAAGAAAACAAGCACATAGTGCAGTTTTTGACAAGACAAAGACTTCAAGCCTTTCCTAATAATATTAACTTCATTTTTCTCAGGAAGAAAAACACAGGTGCAAAACCAAGATTCATTTCCCTAGCATGGCTTATGTCCTGCTACACTATGAGAGTCCACTGTATCATTGCTACCTCCTTATCTTCCACCAGAGGAGAAACAACAGCAAGAATGTTTAAGAATAAAGCCAACTGCAAGAAAACATACTGAGGAAATACTTAACCTCCATGACCACAAGAGTGTTTGTTTGAGATTTTGCAACATGCCAAATGTGCTGAAACAGTCAAAAAGCCCTGAGTGGCCCAGTGGACATTGGTACCTTGCTTCTCTCTTAATGGCAGTTGACTGTCCATCAATATATCCTGGGGGTTATGTGAGTGCAAGGGTGTTTTACTTCAAACTGCATTTCTGTGTCTTTTTGCTCCCACCAGCAGCACACAGACTGAATAACAAAGCACATGTGGTTTGCTTCCACCTCCACAGTGGCAGGAGCCACATTTCACTCCCTACCTTCCATGTATAAAGCAGGAGGCACAGAGAGAGCTGAAGGAGAAGGAATAGCACGGTTACTCCTCCTTTGCAGTGTATATTTGCTGCTGATGAATATGCTAGCACAGGGTAAGGCCTTCAACTCTGTGCTCTGGGGAAGTACCTCTGCCTGCAGCCAGGGCTGTGCCCCATGGAAGCAACACAACACTTGCCACAGCCACAGCAGACATTCTCATTCCAGGTAAAGCTCAAAAATTCAGCAGTGACAGGGAAGAAGTGCCCCAGATGCTTTCAGCTTTTTTGTCCCCACTGCCAGTTCCAAGTCAGACCATGAACTGGGGCTCAGCACTCTGTCAGAGGCAGTGTGGGAGGGTGCTTCACTTCTCAGAGTGCTCAAGGAGGGCACTGCTGTGGTGGTCTGTGGGCAAAGCCCCTCCTGGCCAGTGGGGAGCCATCTGAGGAGCCACTGGCCCATGCCATCAGCCACACATCCCATCCTACGCATGAACTTGGGACTCATCAACAGTGTGAAGAAGGTAAAGCGGTTTGCAAGCACCATATAAAGCAACCTCCAAATGGTTTAATGACAGAACTCCATTTCTCAGCAATTAACTCAATGAAAGCTCTAAGAAAAAGCAAATACAATGAAAATAATAATAATAATAATAATAATAATAATAATAATAATAATAATAATTTAAAGTGAGGTCTGGCTTTTTTACGCTGTGTTCAGCTGAACATTATGTGGCAGAGCTATGGATGTTAAAATGAGAGCTGAAAAGAAAAATGCCAGATAGATGAGCTGGTGAGGATAAATTTGTAACTAAGATGGGTAGCTCACATAAACTAGCAATGATGGATATATTCATATAAGGATTTGATTGGTTTAACCTTTGTTTAGGAGTCTCAAAAAGGCATTAAGCTCAGCAGAATGTGATCTAAACCAGCTCCAGCCAGCATGATATGGCAAATTTTGAAAGTTACCTTGGAAATCCTGAGGGGACTATCCCTCTAAGGTGGAAGATGCCTGTAAAGATTTCACAGCTTAATTAATTTTGTGATGTACTTTGTAAGGGTGTTTTGTCCTGGTTTGGTGCAAGCAGGGTCCAAGCCTGCAGTGCACAGGATGCTTACCTATAAAACGTATTATTCTCCGAAGCAGTGGGTTCAGGTAACAGCACTCTCCAGTCAAAATAGTTTTCTCTTGAATAATGAGAGTTTCTCGGGTTGACTTTATGAAATACATGGATATCTCACCAATAAAAATCTGCCAAGAAAACGGAGAGAAACAGGACGTTAAAAATTACACGAGCGAACATTGAAACTGCTGGGTGACTGCTTGCAGCCCACAGACAGTGCTACACAGCCATGTGTTTTGGGGACACTGTGCCTGCATTGTGGGGCTCAGCATTACTGAGAGACACCCAGCTCCCACCCTGGAGAGGGATCACTCCTGCACTCAGTTGTGCAGAGACCCAGAGAGGCTGACTTCAGTCGTGGGGTGGATTGTCGTGGTGCATCTCTCCCCCTCTGCTGGCTGCACTCTGAGCTGAGAAATGCTCATTAAGCCTCAGCCTTGACGAGCTGCACCTGGACTAAGCCCCTGTTGAGCATATCAGAAACACTGTCCATTCCCAGGAAATCTGCTGTCTAATGAGCACCTGCTTTATCACGAACAGCCTTGGAAACTTGTTTTTCTTGTCTGAATAACAACCCAAGTTAAATAATATTTTTGTTGAACTTTCCAAAAAAGCTACCAACTTGAATTGTGCCCAGGGTGGAAGATTACCATAACTAAAGCCCACTCTATTGTGACCTTCTAAACAATGGTTCAAAGTGAGATCCTTTTTGACCTCTCAATTCCCAGAAGATAAAGGGGTAATGTGTATGTCTCAAACATTGATAGCTGGATGGCCATGGAGCCAAACAAGGACTACTGGAATTAACAGACCAGAAATGTTGGTAATAACGAAGGACTGTTGTTATTAAAACCCTGTGAGAAAAACCAGTATTTAACTAAATGTTCTATTACCAAAAATGAAGTCTACAAGAACCACTGATCATGATGTTAGACATGCTTATGTATTAGGTATTTTTATATGATCTGAACATTCATGCTCTCTATAAATGTAATTGCTGCTTCCCATAGGAGTAGGATCATTATTTCTTAAGCACTTAGAACTAATTTAGTTCTGCTGCACTGAGCCCTATCTACCCTTACTAAAGCTAGACAGAATTTAATCACAGGCTTTAGAGGCAATGATGGTTCACATACAGCAGGAACTTCTGAAAATACCACCCATCATATTCTGTTAGCAGGCTTTAGAAAGGGAAACTGGGACCCTTTCACAAAGACAGAGTTTGTAATTGAAGTCTTTAATATTAAAAAAAAAAACCCACCAGGGGTGGAAGAATGGGCTTTTAAAGGGGAGCACTCAAAATTATTAATTTAATATATTATTACAGGACATACACAAGAGGGATTATTAAGGGACAATCAAGGAAATACATAACAGAAGTGTTTGTGTACGCACACACAGGGTGACACAGACACCCAGAGTTAGTATAAATGTCACAGAAGTCACCTCAGTTTACTCTGACTGATGGAATGGTGTGTTGTTTCAAGGACAACAATTTATCCTTATTAAGCCAGATGAGTGTCCTTATTGATTATTGACATTCAAGCCAAGTATGCTCAACCTCTTTATAATTCTGCCTGCTGATGGCAAGAGATGTGGAGCTCTAAAATGCATGTCGATAATGGCATCTGGAGGGGAGCTGATGCATGGGAGCTCCACTGAAATATAGCCTTTATCCCGTTTCACTCCATCTGCTCTTAACAGAATTGGCAAGCAGTTCAATAAGCTCAGCTCACTAACGATGGGGCTGGGAATTAAGAAAAAGACCATCTGCACTAAAGCAGTTTGAAAGTGACACTGTTTCAAACTGGTTATTATTTGAATTATGATGATGTTCAGAAGTTTGAATTACTGCTTTGGCTCTCTGTCTGCCCAGGGCTGTACATACACACTGAGAGACAATTCACAACCTGGAGGAATTCCACTCTATGAACAAAGGGGCTACTTGACTTTAAAATATCCTAAACTTTTCAAATCCAAGAGACTTAGGTATAAAACATACTAATAGTCCTCCGTAACAATACATCCATCTTTAAAGTTCCTTTACATCACAAGTTAACAGAGTATTTTCCCGCTTCAATTCCCACCTTTGTTTCTATAAATCTAGCTGCCTGGCATATCCTAGCAAAGCCCATATGCATAGATTAGTTCCACTTAGACTCAGGAGTAAATTTTGCCAGGCTGTAAATCTGTTCAATTCTGTTCCACCGATTTAAGCAGAATTATCCCAGATTTGCTACAGCGTAACAGTTCAAAATTTGATTTTTAAAAATGAATACTGCCTTTGGTCAAATGCAGAGTTTAGGTATATCGCAATAAAGCCATGTTTATGTGGAGATACAAAGTGATTCAACATAACTGGACCACTCTTGTCATGTCATCTCTGGCACTGAATTTAGTTGCTGAAATATTTTTTCTTGTATGCTTAATATGGGCTTTCTAGAAAGTCAGCCTTGCCATTCCCTAAAAATTCAAGGGGCAGTTGGACACCTGATTCTGAAAGCTAATCTGTCTGTATGCAGTTGAATGTGATATGAATAGCTCTCAAAGAACTTGTTCTATTTTTTTTCCCCAGGCATTTCTGAAATCAAGCAACTCCACTGATTCTCATGATTTAAACCCTGATGATGCTGCATGAGCAGGGTCCACATCCAGCCAAGTTCTCCAGCTGGCCTCCCAAAATCAATCACTGGCACTACTGAGTACCTCAGCTCCTGCCAAAGCAGAATCAGCACTCTAGGAATGGGGACAAATCAGTTCCATAGCTGATCTCTAAATATAGACTCTGTGTCTAAATATGGGTGGAAAAAAACACCCCTAAGTAAACTGCTTTTATTTATGTTTGGGAAAACAATACAATGTTACTGAACTTCTGTATCATACTAGCTTAATTAGACAAGAAATGTCAGGAGAATTGCACAGGATTGAAAGCACAAGAGATCTGCAGTCTGGCAGTATAGGTAATAGGGAAGCAAAGGTAGTGCCCTGGATGTGTTTTTGTTCTCAGCTTCCTGAATGCAATAGCAGCTCATCCACACTCTGAGGACATATTGTGTGAGAACTCTTGCTCACATTCCATTTCCTATTACTAACAGGTAAAAATACAAGGATGACCCAAAGCCCCAGTACGAATTAGAAGTACCCACCCAGCAGTCATATTTCCTCTGCTGATTTCAACCTCTCCAGTGAGAAAACTTCTCCAATTTTCCCTGCCTTCCCATTACTGGCAGTGTCACCAAATATTTGCCCTGCAATGTTCAGCTCTCAAAGCCTTATGCTGCACACGCTTTACTTATTTCCTGGCTCATCCTGACCCAGCAGATGATAAAATTATCTGTCCATTTTCCTCTTCAATAGTCTTTTATCCATGATAGTCCTTGAGCTGACATTTTCAGACAGTGAAATGTCTCATCTTCCCTTTTCAAGTTCTCAGCACAGCATTAGCAGCTGATACTCCCTGCACTCCTGTACAGATTACCGACAGTTCGTAATTTAATTATCAATTTAATCAACAAAATAATGGAACTGTTGCTTTTAAAGGGACATGTAATCTTTTTTCTTCCTATAGCACTTTCCAATAAGCTCACAAAATGGATCATTTACACATCTTTGTTAAAAAAAAATTAAAATAAAAAAATATTTTAAAAATATTTAAAAAAGGATGTAAACATCAAGAAGACTTGTTTCTGTGAGGATGAAATAAAATTAATTATCCAGGAATGTGTCTGTGGTACAACCAAGAGGACATTACAAAACAGTGGCACCTTGGAGATGCCCTCCTGTGGTAATTGTGCAATGGGACAAGGGTGGGGAGCCACCTTAAAGAGTTGTAATAAATTTACAAGAGTAAAATTATTGATGGTGCTGACAACCATGGACGGGCCCAGCTTTTGTTCCTTTTATCAGTTTTTCTTGGCCTCCTACCTCAGTTCAAGTGCTGTAGCAAAGCTGAGGAGGGCATCCCTTCTTCATCCCCCTGCCATGCTTTTGCTTACTTCTCCAGCAACCATTTCTCCTTGGTCATGTTTCTCCAAACTCCTCTGCAAGAGTGCCACAATCTCATTCCTCTAGTGATCCAGTCACGTTGCCCCAGTCTCACCTCTGTTTTCTTCCCTTTGAAAACCCACTACAGATTCACTGCAACTCCAGCTGCTCACCTCACCTCTCCAGAAGGATCTGCCCTGACAGCCTCCCACTGCTGCTGGCAGAGGCTGTACCTCATGCTGGAAAACATCCTAAACATAACTTATTTTATAACTTTAGTAAGTTTGCACAGAATCAGAGAATGAACTAGGTTGGAAAAGACCTTTGATATCATCAAGTCCAACCTATGTTTGCCTTCTCCCTGGTGGAAGGGAATTAAGAGTTTCTTTCCAGGGCATCGTTCCACCAGGTGAAGGTTGGATGAGCTTAACATCTCAACAGACTGGGAGCAGCACTGAAGATACACAAGAGGTACCAGTGGCCATCAAGGACCATGAATAGACCATCAACTCCAAACAACACCCCTGGCTGGGAAAGGAGTGAGAAGAATGAGGACCTGATTAGAATGAGAAATGAAGATATCTGTAAGCAATAGGAAACCAAATACTAAGACTTGGAACCAATGAACATTAAACCAATAAATATCTATGGCTTTTGACTGTATAAAGTTTGAAAAATCTAGTAAAATATGCGATGTGCATGTCATGGAACGATTTTCTCTGCACACCCGGGCTATGTGAGGATGCAATTATTTCTGTTGCACATCCTGACCAGAAATAAAGTAAAGCCTTGATTCTCTAACACTAAAAATGTCGTTGGAGAGTTTTTGTTTTTCCTCCAGTTTTGGTGACACTCACAGCTGTCCTGTCTCCCCTACACTCAGTCAGTCAGTCAGTCAGTCAGTCAGTCAGTCACTCACTCACTCACTCACTCACTCACTCACTCACTCATGACAAATGTGAAAAAAAAATTTTTGCAATTTTTTCACACTTTCATTGAACACTGGGGTTGTGCGGAAGTTCCCACTGTTTTAATTTCGCCTGCAATTCCACACAGACAAAGGGGCACCAGCCAAGGTGCATGGTGGAGATGCAGGATGCATGACCATGCCCACAGTTTGGGACTGCCTCGTGTCTGTCTCCCTGTGAAAGTTACTTCCTTTGGCTGCTTTTCCTGAAAAAGTACAAGTAATGTAATTTCCCATCACAGCAAGACAATGGAGTTCCTATGCTAGGGAGAATTATGTCAAGTGCAGACACAACCTGCCTTTCCTAGATATTAAATTGACATTATTCTGATTTCTGTGAGCTTTTAAATCCTTCACCTTGTTTACTCCTAACAGCAACCTTGTGGTACAGTCACAGACCACTGTTTACACTGAAACCCCACTCAGGGACATGCTATAACACAAAAATCTCTGCAGCAAACAAAACTGAACTTGGATCTTGGGACACTGTTGCTCTCAGTTCTGGGTAGGTTTCAGCAAGCCATGTGACATTTCCCAAATCCTGTGCAAGGATGCATGGGGCTGTACTTTCAATGTCACAAACAGAAAGAATCAAATTAATCAAGTGTCCAGCATTCCAACAGCAGCCAAGGGGAGGAGTGGATATGAGGAAGGCACTGTCTGCAAGACAGTCTGCATACCGAGCACTGAAAAACAGAGAACAGCAGCAGATGAGGTTGTGGGGCTCTCAACCTCAGTCAGCCAGCTTCAGCATGACTCCACACACTCTCCCCTGGGAGAAGCAGGACTCTTCACCAAAAGGTGACCTTTACAAAATATTCCAGAGGGTGTTTCGTCAGCACTGGCTTGAGCTGGGCCAAAAGCAGTTCTGCCCATTTGCACTGACATGTCTCTAAGGTTTGTATTGGAACAGCTGCAGCCAGGAGAGGAGGCATGTTCTTCAGGCTCTCCAAGGGAGCTCATGTCTTCAAGGACAGAGATCCCACAATCTGTGCTTCAGTGCTGGCCTACCCTCATCGTTAAAGTTTGCCTAACTTTTAATCAATTTCATTTTTTGAAGCTGGTGTCCCTTGCAAGATTGCCTCTCATGATCTGAACAGTCTATTTTTCCCTCTTCTCCACAGTTCCCACTAAGAACATGGCTTATACTGACTTTCACTTTCTGCTGTGAGTTCCTGAATTCCTTAGATCTTTCTCACATTTAGCCTTAGTCCCTGAGGAATACTGATCTGCCATTCTATCTGCTATCCTCAGGATCCAGTACTGACACTGAGACATTCCAAACACAGGTGGCAAACACTTAGCAGCACTTATATTGAGAAAAGGCACCTTAGAAGGCAAGGGGTGGCTGAGGTCTGCCTTGACAACCTAGCCAAGACACAGGATTTCTGCAGTGATCCACAGAAAGGGCCCTGAGGTTTTCCCTGATAAGATCACTATCCCTGAGCACAGGGACCAGCTGAGAGCTCCCTCAGACTCTCTCTTGTCTTTGCCCTCACACCCTGGACAGGTGTTCTCAGACCCCAGGAATCAATATTCTGCAAAACTATACAAGGCAATGAAACAGTGTCTTCAGCTGAATGTTGCAGGCTCACTAATTTTCCAAGGATACAAACTCAATGATTCAATCTGCATTCAATTAGTCACCTCATTCTGTTTTGGAGTGGGTGGTTGCTGTTGTTGAATGAAAACAACAGCAAAGAACAGTTGTAAGTACTTTTCCAGAACAAGAAAACTGCTTTGTTGTTTTGTTTCTTTTTTCTGTATTTCAAGTCAAAAGGGCTGAAATCCACAATTTATATTCTAGCCTACTCGAAAACCGAAACTTAGTGTTGCGCTCAAAAGCCTAATACACTGCGGTAAAACTGTCTAAAATAATTGAAGAAAACACACAAAATCCCAAATTTTGTTAAAATTTGTTTTGTTAAAATAATGAAGAGAACACATTTTCCACAGGCCCGCATTGTTCCTCACAGACTGGTATGTGGCTGGGACCACCACAGGGTCCTGGAGACAGTCAACAGAAGTGCCTGAAAATGATGCACGAGACCAAAACTGTATTTTTATTGTTCCAGAAAGGTGTGCAAATAGCAGAATACAAACACTTAGACAGGGCACACCTTTGGCTCACCCCTTTGTACCCCAGCTCCTCATTGACCAGCTCAGGACCTGAGCCCTGCAAGACTCCAGAAGAGGGAGGCAGGTCACTGCTGGCAGAGGACAGAGGCTGCTGTGGCAGCACAGGAGTGAAGCCTGGTGGGCAGGAGGCTGGGGCAGAGCAGGTTGTGCCTCCTGGCAGCACCATCACCTGCACAGCCTGGTGATTCCTGCCTCAAGAAGCTGGAAAGCAGCTGCTGCAACAGGGCTCTGAGCTGTGTCAGACGTTCTTGGTTTTCCTGGCATCTGGTGCTGGGCAGCCAGAGGGGAATCAGCCACAAGGAATCATTCCCTGGCTTCCCTTACAGAAATAAATCAGTGTAGTAACATGGCTGTGCAAAGTCAATGCCAAGGAACCAAGACAGAACAGGAGAACCATCTAGAAGAATGATGTTTCTGAAGTTTGAGAGGTAAGTGCAGATTGTAGAGAGAAGTAGGAACATTTTCCTCCTGCTTCAGATCAACACTGTAATTCAGCTTCTAATTCATAATCAGACTGGTTTGGTTTGACTGATTCCAACATTATCTGAAAATATTCCTTTGCACAAATGAACAGCACTGGACAGTTAGCAGGCTACATGCAGGAATCTGTTCCAACCTGGAAACAGAAGGAAAGAAACTGAAGTTTGTGTGAAAATAGTGGCATGTTCGATTCACTTTAAGGCAATGAAGAACTGTGAGAACAGTGCCCTTGAAGATTTCTGCCACTGTTCAGTATTCATTTCAGTCAGCTGGCTCTATTCCTAAGCCTCTCTGCTTCTCTTGGGTGGGTAGATAAATCACATTGGCTGGAGCAGAGCAGGCAGCAGTGCTGAACTCTGGAAGGATTGTTCAGTACCAGCTGGGGAATTGGCTGCTTTGCAGTAACCTTGTAACAGGGAAAGCTAGTCTTCAGGGACATTGGTGAATACGGTGGAGTCATCCCAGAATATATTTAGAGAAATATTTCAGAAACAACAAATAAAACTGCATAAAATCAGGCCAGTCACATTTATTTTACCACTGAAATTGCAGGGAAGTGCAGATACAGTGGTACCAACCCACAGCAGCACTTCTGCAAAGTGCTCTCGGAAATAAAATACATGCATTTGTTTCCCCATGCCTACTCTTGTAGCCAAATGACAGAGACACAAAGATATTCCATTAGGTTCACAAAGATGTTCCCTCTTGGCTTGCAAGCACTGTAACACCTCAGAGCTGTGCTGAAACCATGGCTTTGAGTCCTCCCCAGACCTATGCACACAGGACTGCACTTAACGCTGCTTATGTCTCAGGTGAGGGAGCTGGTACAGATCCCTGGGATAGGGGATAGCAGCTTCCACAGAAGCTTTCATGGCCCTTTTAGATAGTGTTATGAGCTAGTACCTTGCTGCTGCTGGGTTCCACCAGTAATCACTCCTCTCATGTCATGAGGTGTCAGGACAGTAGTAATGTGAAGGCAGCCAGAGATCAGGTTTGCTGCTGCATCAAACCATTTGCCATTAGGAAGTGAAGCAGTAAACGTGGTGCAGAGGAGAAAGAACTACTTGTAGGAGGGACTAGCATTACCTTTGACTTAAGCCATGTCTTTGTGGTGGAGCTGCACAATGTTGGTGATTCTTCCTGAGAGCAAAGTGTAGGAAGCGAAGCTACAACTTAATTTTGACAGTGAATGCACACAGTGCTCCCTCCCACGATGCACGTTTGCAGGGCTCTTGTGTGTGTGGAGGTTTTTGGAGGGCTTTTTAAAGAGTACAAATCGTCACAGTCTAAACAGAAATGGCTGCATTTGCTCCTTGCACTGAAATCCCTGGGACATTCAACTGGATCAAGTATCTCTTCCTGGGCTGTGGACAGACTGAGTGACAGGCAGCACCCATTTGGGCACAGGATGACAGCTGAGTACACTCACACTCTGAGTGGACTAATGAGCAGGGAAGGGCAATACAGAGTTTAGGGAGAATCTGAGCTCACTTTTTGTCTCATTTATAAGCTTTTATTGATGACCATCACCAAAATTCGGTTTTCAGAGTCAGCTACAAACTGAAGCAAAGTGTGAAAATAACTGTGCAAAGAGAAGGTCTCTGAGGAAAAGATGGGAATGAGAAATAAAGTGAAGTTACTCCTATGAAGATTTTGTGATGAGCACTAGTCAGGAGCATAGAAAAACATATCTCTGACATATGCTCTGGTTGAAGATTAACCCGATATTAAGTAATAAGACATTAAATAATTGAATTATGTATTAATAATACAATATAACATAATGATGCAACTGATAAAAAATTGACTAAACAATGCATTAATAAAACTACATTAAAAATGGAAATAAAAATGTTTTGCCAGGGAAGTTTGACCTGCTGTCTCCTTGAGCTTGCACCTAGAGATCAGTGGTGCTAAGCAAGGTGTCAAAAACCCTGTGCTGACTCTGACCATGTCTTCTCTGTATGGAGCAATGTATCCAGTGTAGCAGTACAGCACAGCCCACAAAGCAGAATTTACCATTTATACCCAGCCCTGGATCCATTTACCCAGGGTGATGGCTGTCCTGATGGACCCAGGCTAGCATTCCTGCACAGTCTGCACTGGATAGGTTAGTTCACACAGTCTAGCTCCACACAGCACTAAGCTGAGGGTCTCTTCAGCTCCCAACAGCCTTACCTGCCATTCACTATAGCCTTTCATTCTTTGTGTTTAACATGGGCTATGGAAACTACAAATAAAACACTCTCCATAGAATCAAAGAGCTGCTCACATTGGAAAAAGACTTTAAGATTGTGAAGTCTGACCACTAACCCAGCATTGCCAAGCTTCTTGGGTTACTAAAAAGTAAAGAAATGCTGATTCAGTGAAGCAAAACTTGAAAGGTTTTAGCATCAAACTTTGGTAGAGCAAGGATTTAAAGAGAAGATCCAAATAAAGAGCAACACTCATTACCCAATGTTATATCAGTAAACAAGGGACAAAACCCCCAATAATGTCATTGCTCTGGAATCAAAGCATAGTTGTGACTCTCCATCTACTTTTACAAAAAGTAGCTGTGAAAGATATGTCCCTGAACTTTGGCACTATGCTGATGGGGGAGTTCCAAAATGTGGGGGTTTGTTTTTTTGTTTTGGGGTTTTTTTTCATTTTCAAGTAACCTACAAAGTAAAATGAAAGCCTTGACATGCAACAAGATCCAACACACAAAATAACTCTGTTACTGCAGATGTTTTTTTATATGATGTAATCCACTTCAAAACACCTGGTTATTTTCAGAAAGGGTCCTATACCAAAACCTATAGCCTGTTCTGCAGATCTCTTTCACACTTACCACATTCTGTGACAAGAATATGATTTGATTTACTAAAATTGCTGCAGAACAAAACCTAAAATAGGCTATGGTGAAGCACTCACCATTTAATAGTAAATATGCCAGGTACAGTTTTAATTAACTTTTGAA
The DNA here is from genome assembly GCF_029582105.1 of Oenanthe melanoleuca. Taxonomy (NCBI): domain Eukaryota; kingdom Metazoa; phylum Chordata; class Aves; order Passeriformes; family Muscicapidae; genus Oenanthe; species Oenanthe melanoleuca. Next base: position 18,280,615 of record NC_079362.1, on the reverse strand, counting down.
AGGGATGACAACCAAAATTAATATAAGAAATAAATACTAACAGGGAAAAAATAAAGAGAGAGAAATGAAGCTAAGTCCATAAACACAATCGGACAAGAATTTACCAATGTAATTGCAAATTCAGCAAAGCTGGGACTATTGGTGAAATATGCAACTTTCTGTGTGGAAAATGGAAAAGGGCTGAAGTTTTGCTAACCAGTGACTGCCATAAATTGTTTGGCATTGTATGGACTCAGCTAATTGAATATTTTCATCTGCATAGAACAGCTACATTGCAGTTTACTGGCTGAACAGTGAAGAAAATCAGGTAAAAAAAAAGTTAAATGACTGTCAAAAACAAAGAGATTATAAACAAAAAGGAAATAGCATTCATATTTTATTTTGTATTTAGCATCCTTCTCCTCATCTAAGCCTTTTAAGGCCATTCAACAGTCCCTTTAATATAGCAGGAAATAATCCTTGATATACTGCACATTTGACCTGGATTTTAGTTCAGCTTTATTCTGTTTTCTTATTTCCAACAATACATAACCTTTGCATTAGAGCCTCTCTGGAGCCCAGGAAATTCACAACTAATAAGTGAAGTAAGAAAGCTGTTGTAAAAGGCTTAACAAGCTCTGACCCTCAGTCTTGCACTCTGATTACCTCAGAATAATTACTTCTGGAGATAACTGATGAAGATCATATTAGGCTGAGGCAAAACAGAGATCTGGCTAAGTGTAAACCAATTACAGCTGAACAGAGAGGCGAGGGGACAAAGATACCACAGGACTATTTATTGTCACTATTTACAAAGCGGTCATGGGGATTTCAAATAATTCCTGATACTCACAATCGCTGTCGGAGTTGAAGCCAGCACACAGTACAGCACGAGTGGTGAAATGAAGCTCTCGTCCTCCGTCCCAGGGTACGGCTTCATCAAATTGCCATCCTGGCAGAAGAAACCTTGAATATGCACCTGAAAAGTGTCGGTGTACTCGAAGTAGTAGGCGAGCAGAACAGTCCCAGCCATGATGACGAGCTGGAAATAAAGCATAGTCACAGAGAGGCGTTAGTTGCTTTTTGAACAGATGCAGCTGTGCCTGAGAGCTACTCCAGTCCTGCGGACCATCCTCCCTCCACCGTCACTCTGACAACCCCTGCCATAATAGTGTGTGAGCATGTGTGTGTTTCTGTGCCTTTGCTCTGCAACATCTGTTACATAAACCTTTTGGCAGACACTAATGAACGTCTCAGATAGGAGAGGGTCTGCGCAGGGGGCCGGGAGCTCTGACAGCCCCGCGTCACCAAAGGGCATGTGAGTGTCAGGATCGATGGCAGCGTGGCAGGAGACAGCAGCAGCCACAGCTAAAACCTCTGCTCAGTGGCAGCGAGTGGGAAAGGATTATTACAGAGCCTGGAGGAAGCTAAAGCCAAAATGCTTCCCTGCTGCAGCTGCAAGCCCGTGCTGGAGAACGTGCATGTTGTGCTAATTCAGACGAGCCCTCTGTGTCCCAGATGAAGAAGCAGCCAGAGGAAGACTTCTCTCCTGCCACTCACCTCTCCCTGGAGCTGCTTCTTATGAGTAAAGCTTAAGAAGTCTAGTCAGAAATCTCCAAGCAACCTGTGGGGATTTCTGTGCACTGCCTGACTTACTCACTCCACCACAGCCACTTTTGAAAAAAACTGGCTTGAGTCTGAAGCTGCATTTATATCACAGATATGAACTGCAAGGAGCCTTTCTAGTCTCTCTTTTCTTGTTTTATGGTGCTAAATGGGTTGGTGGGAAGCTTAGCATTTTTTGTATATATCCACAGCATCAGCTTACCACACTGCTTCGGCAACATGTCACAACAACCTCACCAAAGGCATCCCTAACCTCATCTCATGAAAACAAGCAGATTTTACTAATTCTTGTTCTCCCTTTGCCACTCTGCAAAGAAAATCCCACATCACAGTCCTCACCCAAGACAAAAATAGTAATACTGATTTAAAACTGGGGTTTTTTGTTTTTTTTTCAGGGGTAATGGTTTTAAAACTAAAAGAGAGTTGATCCAGATTAGGTATGAAGATGGTGTATTTTACAATGAAGGTTTAAAAAAGTGGCACAGATTGCCCAGAGAGGTGATGAATACCCCACCTTTGGAAGGGCTCAAGGTCAGGTTGGACTGGGCTTTGAGCAACCCTGTCTAGTGGAAGGTGTTCCTGCTCATTGCATAGGGAGTAGACTAGCTGGTCTCTAAAAGTTCCTTCCAACTCAAATCCTATGATTCAAAACTGTGACCACAAGATCTGATTCAAAATCTTCTTTATGGAGATTAGTGCCACTATTACAGAAGTTGTCACTATTACAACTATTTTTGTCACAGTAACTGTACAAGTTATCTTGCCACATCATAGAAAAAGGTGGAATAACCAATTCTTGGTTTTAGTATTTTGCCTCCAGGATCTCTGCATCAATACTGTATTGCTGCAAGATTATTTTAAGACCTCTGAAAATTAATTTTGGCAATTCCACCTAAAAAATACACTTGAAGCTATTAATGTACTCCTCTAGCACATCCCTGCACACACAGTCAGCCATTAAAGCCATTTCAGTGAGAGTTGAACTAAAATTAGAAAAAAATAATGAAATCAGATTAGTTATTAATTAAAATAGAAGACCAAAGAACCCCTGAGTGGTTGAGGTGGAGAGGGACCTTTGGGGATCAGTTGATCCATCTTCCTCTGCTCAAGAAGGGACACCTTGATTTGGTTGCCTAGGACCATATCCAGATGGTTTCTGAACATCTCCAAGGACAAAGTCTTCACAGCCTCTGTCTGTCACCTGTAAGACTGACTTAAAAGAATGTCACAGTGAAGCTGTAGTTGTGACATTCCATCCCCCATTTTTTACCTTTAAAATTAACCATCTCATTTTGTAGATGTAGATTATTTTCAACACCCCATACCTGCCCAGAATAAATTTTCTTTTTAACAAATATAAAGCAAGATGCTGCTATCTCTGTATTCCCCAGATATCTTTACATCAATCTCAGTGACTACAAACACAGTTCCATAACTAAGGACACAGGAGTTAATTTACACCTGAATTTAACTCCTTGACCAGCTATAGATTTTCTGATCAACCTGAGCAACTCAGCTTTGTTAATTAACACCAGAGAAAGGCAATGACACTCTCACTACTCTACCTGACGTGCCCAGATAAACATGTTAGAGATTACAGGATGCTTCTATACAGGAAATAGAGGTCTTTAAACTCAGTTCCAGCACCTCATATGACCGGGGCTGTCAAAAGCAATCTGACCCACCATTCCTATCCCAAATATACTCCCAGAAATTCTTCAGGTTGCCTGCCACAGCTGACAAACACAGCTAAATGATAAATAATAAATGATACAACAGATAGCTGGTTTTTCTCCTCTTACTGGAGAAAACAGAGAAAGGTTACTGAACTTTTAACCTTCTTTGGGTGTTATATGGAAAAAAGAACGCTTTTCAGAAAATAAGGTGTTTTGATATGGGAGGAAAATGTCACTTATCCTAAATGCAGTCTCTAGACAGCAGTTCCACATAACCTTGATCGTTCCACTGTTAAATGCTGACTCAGTGCTGCACAAAAACTCCTCCTACATATAAAAAACAACTCTTGCCTGACTGACTCAACATTGATATTGACCTAGAATATCACAGATCACAGGATTACAGTAGGATTTGGGTGGGAAGGGGCCTTAAAGCTCAACTCATTCTGATCTGCCTGCCATGGGCAGGGACACCTTCCAACCTGGTCTTGAGACACCTCAATAATGAACCAAATCTCGTTCACACTCCCTGTGTTTCTGTGTTTTGTTCTTCTGAGAAAAAACAAAACAAAACAAAACAAAAACACAAAACAAACAAACAAAAAACCCCCCCAAAAAACCAAAAACAAAACACCAAAACAAAACAAAAAAAAACAAACAAAAAAAAAAAAAAAAAAGCCAAACCCACACATAATCTGTGAAAAGAGATTTGAATTATAGACACATCGTATCCTGTAGGTGACATCCACCATTCTCAGGGAAACAGCAAGAGCAGGCAGTGGAAATTTGAAATCCAGCTAAACACACCCTACCATATCCCAAAGGATGACATGAGATACAGAAAGTACAGTCAACTACTACCAGAAACAGAAGCAGAATTTTTGCTGCTGGTACAGTCAGTGAAGACCTGACCACTTCTGTCTGGCAACTTCTGTGCCTTATCTTGAGTACTCACTTCTTTAAACAGCTTCTCAGCAAAATGCAACCAAGAACTTCTTTTTGCTCCCCCTTCTCTTTTTCCTTTCCACATGATAACTATTTCATATGTATTTGACAGGAGCGAGGTAAGTGGCTGCTTGTGCAGGGACAATGCTACTTGTAGCTTCTTGGCAGTGGTAACTGGTGACTGAGGAATGATCTGGCACGGACAGAAAGAAGGTTCAAGTGCACAAAGGGGTCAAACTGGCCAGAAGCAGGCATGTCAGAGACAGGAGTGTGCCCTGCAAGGCAATGAACTTTCCCTGGGTGCTGAGATGAAGAACAGCTGCAGAGATGCCTTGTAGACATCCTGGAATATGAGCACTTTGGGGTCCCAATCAGTGCGCCTGAATTTTGTAGCCTTTTCTCTCTTTTCTCCCTTTTCTCCCTGTTTTCAGGTTTCAATCATTGAAGGAAACAGGGAAGAAGAACAGGCAGGCTGATTTAAACTACAGATACAAAACATCCCATAATTCAGAAAACATAATGCAGTTTAACACTAAGATTTTGCAGGGTTTATTTATTAATCCTTATTAACTCATTTCCTTAACTTGGGGAAAAATTAAAAACACTCACTAACTTCATAAAGGCAGCCCATGAAAAGAAGGCTGCTAAGAAGTCTAAGGTGCTTAATGGCCTCCATTAGCACAGTGTTTAACCATGTCATAATCCCTGATATTTATCACCACTGCTCCATTGTAAGCTAAGAAAATGCTCTTATCACCATTTTACAGAGAGGGGACAGAAGCTGAGGAGATAAAATGACTGGGGCTAGTCTGAAGCTGCAGCCCTGAACTCAACCAGCCTAGAGGTGGACAGGTCCCTGGGCGAGCGGTGACAGGATGCATGTGAACACATGATCCCAGACAATCCATCGAGCCCTAAATGCAGATGTGTCCTTGGCCAGGGAAATGGTGTTGGGACCTCGGCCAATCCCATGTGTATATCCAGGACTTTTGAATGCCCTGTGAAAAGGAGTTCTGAACAACAAAACGCGCTTTTTGTTGAGGACCCTTGAGGAGTCCGTGTTGTCTCCCCTAACGTAACAACTGCACTCTGGTCAGAGCAGAGCCTGTGGCAGAGCCAAGATCTGTCTTTCTTCTGGACCAAATTTCTTTGGATTAGTCAATAATCTGCACATGAAAAGGCTCAATGATATATGTGCTTAGGTCCTGATTCTGTAGAAGCTCATTCATGACAGTGTTAAGAAAACAAATTGTGTATCTGATACAGTCCCATTTAAAAATTCCTGCTGAATTTAAATAAATTTTGACAAGCTAGACTTAAGCAACTGGGGTGTGTTTTTCCCTCAGTCATTTAAGTGAATTAACTACGTAGCACTTAACATCCATCCCTTGACACACCATGAAACTCTGCCCAGCTCTCAGAGTCCACACTGGTTCTGTCCATACAGACGTTCCTGTCACTGCACACCCTCGCTCCTCTTTAACCTGTGGGCATTCTCTGCATTCAAAAAATTACTTTCTTCAATGTTCAAGAAATAGGAAGCAAGTCTTGCAACCTTCTTTGGGCAAAGGACAATTGTTTGGTGTAATCAGGTATTAATGAAAACTGTGTCCTGAGTATGAAGAAAGAGAATCTTTGCAGTAAGAAGTACAGTTATTTACACTAACTCTAGGGTACTGCTGTACATCCAGAAATTCTCCTCCTCAGTGTAACAGCATAGAGTCTCTGACAGCAAAACTCAGAGAGCACTAATATCCAAATAAACTTATTGCACTTCAAAGCAGTGGGACTGAAATCCCACACTGTATGCACTCTCATAATTCATAGAAAAACACTTCCCCATATCCTCAACAACTGGGAGATTTTTTTTTTTGAACACTGTTACTCATAGAAAAGAGGTCCCTGTTCTTAAAGTAAGAAAGCAAGAGGGCAACTCCACTTGGGAAGGGGTATAAAGCTGTAAAAGGCAGAGATCTGTGGGAGACAGAATTTTTGATCAGCCTAGACTGATGACGCCCTGGAGCAAGAAACTTACAGAGAAAAGGAAGATGCTGGGAAAATTTCCTTTTAGTTACAACAATTCTGTCCTGTAAGACAGGCACACAGCCACTGCAAAAATCTCCTTTTGCTCTGTGTTTCATCACTCATATAAATGACATTGCAAGTCCATACGAGTAAACTTGAAACCCCCTTAGTATTGCTATTTATACATAAAAGGGTGTAAGTTCTTTCAGCTTATCAGCCTTCCCACAGACTACTCGTATCTTACAGCACCTTTTATGTGCATGACTGAAAACTGAAAACCTGTCCTTGCACACAAATGGCAACATAGATACAATGTTTTTATTCTTCCTGAAAGAAGTCTTTAATGAAAAGTATTTTGTATGTGGTGTTCTTTAGTGGATAGTCATAGAGATACCTACTGATGCTCTTGCTCAGTTTGTTTCCAGCATATTTCAGCGGTTTTCACTTCTTTAAATGAAACTGCCACAGTTTCATGAGCACCACGAACCGTTTGCAACCCTTGACACACATGCTGTGGCTCACAGCTCCACCTATTTTGATCATATTTCTACCTCCCCCTCCGTCTGAACTCTTTTACGAGATCTGTGGGTTGGAGACAGACAACACACACTTTTGGAGATCCATGCAACAACAACCTGTTTTATTGTTCAGATCCTATTGTTCAGATATTTAAATAGGAGATTCAGAACTCCCCCTGTAGACAGCTAGTTGGTGGCTTTAACACTGCCCAGCTCCCTGGCCATGGCACATCTGCATTTAGGGCTGAATGAGATTGCCTGAGGTCCCTGTGTAGATTTGAACCCAATCTATTCTTGTTTACTTCTGGGCTGGTTGAGTTTAGGGACAGCTCTAGACCAGCTGCACTGTGACAGAACTCTAGTGTCACACTGTTTGCAAAACCTGAAACAATTTGGTGTGCTTTTTTGAGAGAGGTGATGAGACTCTTGGAACAGACACACTGGAGCATCCAACAACCATGGCATATGTGTGTCCTGAAGTAACTCCTAAGTTTCTGCTGAAAGGAATTGCTAAGGCGTGCCTTTGCTCTCTAATGGATAATATCTGAAATATTTAACTATGCATCCCAGACTGTTTTGCCCAGGGATGGGTCCAGGTGTCTCTCTGTGAAGGGAGGCAGTCCATTTTTCCTTGGAGATGGGAACTCCAGTCTTACAGCAGCAACAGAGAGATGTTAGAAGCACAGCAAATTGGAACAAATCACATTTATTATTAAATTCACAGACCCACTTTTGCCTTTCTAAAAGCAAATCAAGCCTCTGTCTAAGAGTTACCACATCTGTTTCCTGAAGTATCCTTATGAGGATGAAGTCTCAGAAACTCAGGTTGGTTCAGAGGTCAGTATTTTTTTATAAGTGTTGGTTATATTTATTTGTGGCCAGAATATCTTTACTTAGTAAATCAACTTTCAGCTCATAGTGCTTGTAACTGACATAAAGAAAGAAAACATCTTAGTTATATTTTGTTTTCTTAAATAATCAAACTTCCTTCTGGCAGAAGAATTGCAGACTCCTAGAAAATACTGGATTTGGATAATTTGACTTGAAACAGTTATTTTGCCAAGCCTTTTTACACTATTCTCTCTGAGAATTCTTTTCAGGGCTCCTGAAATCATCTATTTTGAAAAACCTACTACAGCGTCTTAAGAAGGATCTACATTTTCACACTGTGGAGTGGTCAAGTGGTAAGGAAATGCTGAACATGCCTTCAGACAAGCTTATTTACAAATAACAAAGAAGATTAAGACTACCATTATTTAGAAGCCCATCTGATCCAGATGTGCCAGCAGCTGAAATTTCACACTGAGGTATGAGGGTGGCAGGTGTCTGTCTCCCATTAGCTGTTAATGGGAATTAGAAGGATGAACCCTTCAGGGACCAACAAAAGCCTTAGTCTACAGCACTTTGTGAAGCATCTGTCCTGTGCCATTTTATCACAAGTGATTCTCCTTTAAAGGTTTCACCTTCACACCTGTGCAGCAGACCCAGGTCTGTGGAAAGAGAACTGTATTGGACAGCAAAGGCTCCTGAAGCCTGCAACTGCAGGAAGTTAATGTTTGTAATGGATTATAAGGATCAGGGTGACTGCACAATCTTTATTATATATGCCAAGAAACTGCATTCAGCAAATCACCTACTTTTATGAAAATACTGCAAAACAACTGGGACAAAAAAAAAGACACAGGACTGTTCATTACAGCATTACATTGCGTAATGACAGAAACAGAGAAAAAAGAACCTCTGTTGTAATTCCATGAAATGGCAAAACAAGTACAAGTGAATGCTTTTGTTGTGCTGAATAACCATTTATTTTACATTGTCAGATTAAATACGAACACTGCCACTCCTTCAGGTGTTCTCTCTCCCTCACCCTTTACAACTGATTCTGAAATCAGTTTTTAATGCAACTGTGGCACACAGCAGCCCTGTCTGCAGCAGCCTGACACAGGACATGGCTTTGTTACAGCTCTGAAGTCCATTCTGTGTGCAGGCACAAGCTGGGCACTGGAGGCAGAGAGGCTTATTAAGGCACACAGGCTTTTGAAGCTGGAGCTGTGTCAAAATCAAAGCAGTCTCTGCAGAGCTTTTTATAAGTCCATTTAATGAACTTATTGTCTTATTTAACCATTTTAGTAATTTTGTATGATTAGGTATAGTTTGTAAGGCTGAAGAAGACATGCTTAGGAAAAAGAAAAAGGAGTTAATGTCTTACTAAAGCACTTATTTCAGTAGAAGTTGTTTTGTGAGAGTAGCATGACCTCTAAAAATACTGACATCTGGTTAAAAACTCTTTCAGCTTCTTTTTTATATAATGGTCCTTGAAGAATGGCGAGGTGCTACACTGCAATAGCTTAATGTTACCTAAGAGCTCACCCACATAAAGAATACAGATTTCTCCAGCTCTAACTGTGCAGTTAAAGCAGTACAAGTCCCTTAATGGGAACAGACATAAAAGCATAGAAACACTCTAACCAGTACAACCTTTTCATATGCCGAAAATAAAATAAGCAACCATCTGAAGCACCTTGATTACTGCAATCTATATAACTCAGATATAACTCAGTGCACTTTATACACTGCTCTAGCTTTCTCAGTTTAAAACATCACTTTTCAACCTTTTCATGTAAAGACTTTCATCAGTGATTCTTATGTAATAAATTTAAGCCTACTTTCTTTGACAGGTAAATATGATCCACAGATTGATCACAGGCTGAAACTGTCAGCCTGAAGGAAGGAGAGATATCTACCCACACTGTGTCTTATAAACAACTTGAGCCTCCTCTCACTGCATTCACTGCACTCACAAAGAGCTGGGCTGCCTTGAGAGATCCTCTTTACATCAGCTCTGTCTGAGAAAAGCTCAGCCTTCGCTTCTGGAGAGGGACAACACAGGTTCCCTCACTCTCTTCAGAGGGAATGACATGCAGGGTTAGATGTCTCTACAAGCTTCAGGTGCTCCACCAATGCTGTGGGCACTTACACAAGACTTTGTGTACCTTAGACAGAGAGATGAATGGACAAAGGAAAGATGCAGCAGCACAGGTGATGGAAACTGGAAAAAGCACACTAGTGTCTTTTTAATCACTGACAGCAGGGGGAAAGCATTTCTCCCACAGCTTGAGAAGGGAGGAAATGAATCCCCCTCTGTCTTGTGGAATCAAGTAATGCCTGTGTTGCTATTAGCAAGAGAGTCTGTAAAAATCAGTACAAAATATATCTTTTATTTACCTAGAAAACAGATCATAAAAGCTATGAAAAGGCTTATCATTTAGGAACATGGCTTAGGGACATGGGCTAGTGGTGGACTTGGCACTGCTGGGTTAATTTTTGCACTCAGTGGACTTAGGGGCCTTTTCCAACCTCAATGATCTTGTGACTCAGCATCCTTTAGTACAACCATGAATATCTGCTTACTCTCTTGCAATTTCTCTATTTTGGCAAGCTATATTTCACTGTAATAATTTGCTTTCTTTATGAAATGATCATAAAAGGGTTATTTTTCTCCTTTAGCATTTAGATTCTATCCAGTTATTCCACATAACTGGAGCTTTAACTAAAGCAAGAGCAGAAGGGATTCATGTGGGACAATTCTAAGGAGCTGTTTTTGTGATAACACAGACCTTTTTATGTAGCTGACTTAAAAGAAATGTGATCTATTTAAGAAGAACCCAGTTATGATGAGATATAGGCTAGATTTTTTTTTTTAATTTAAGGGATGTACTGATGCAGAAGACTATTAAATTCTGAGCTTGATTCAAAGTAGATTTTGAAGGCTTATCAGCAGGGGGCATTAATGCGACATTAAATTCCAAATGCCACACTACCAAACATCCATGCAGAGCTTGGGATGTTTTATGTTTTTAATATATTTGGGGGTTCCTCTGTATTTTTCACATCATCGTATTTTTTTAAAGTATAGCTTAAAATTAATTTCAGGTTGTTTAGTGGTAATAGTAATTTGGTTAATAATAATTTGTGGGCTTCATCCTGCCTTTTAAATGAAGTCTTTGCCCCTGATTTGTGTAGTTTGAAAGAGGATGAATTTAAGACCAGTAAATTTGCAGCCAGCAGCTTCAAAGGGGATTATTGAACAGGAAGAATAGGTGGGTTCATTCCTCTTGGTGAGTATTTGTCCACAAGCATCACCTGTTCCTTGAGATCAGATCATGCATCCAACTCTCCTATGTTTGCATTCTGACCTTATTACTGACCTGGAGAAATGAGGTGTTTCCAGAACACAATTTTAAATAGCAACATTTTCCCTCTCCACTGACTCTGAAATAAAAGCAACCATAATGATAATATAAATTATTACTTACAAAGAATGAATCCAGGAGTTCATGTCCACAGGATTTTAACTTGTGTCAGTCTTCCAACATTAACAAGCAACAAAAAGAATTTTTTTTTCCTTTTTCCCTAAACCTTAGTGAAGGTGGTTGACAAAGGTTCTCTGTCAGAAAGCTGATCTAGCTGTGAGCTGGTGACTGAAGGGATCAGAAATAAAAAGGAAGAGCTTTCCACTGCATTGGCTCTGCTCCTTGGTCTTCTACTCAGGGCTGATTCTCAGATCCTGGCACACTGTGATCTCACTCTCACTTTGTTCACTAATAGCATAAAAGTTACTGAACCTGGTCTGGCCTTTCTGGATTAAAATCTGTGTAATTTACATCAATCCACACTCTGTCTGTATGTGTAATGTAAAGAGACATCAATTTAAAATTTTGACGGCAATTACGTTAGTAAATTTTCTTTCCCACAATAAAAAGCTGGAAATTTAGATAACACTTCTAAACCTGAAGTTGAGATTTTCACATCACCACCTGATTGCAGGAATGGACTTTTTAAGGAAAATTAAGAAAAGTTTTAAATACACAGTAACATTGGGACTGTAAGCAACGTTTGGAAGACATGCACTTTAAAGATGGAGATGAGAAAGCTGCTTGTTTGCTATAGCAGCAAACTACTCTGCAAAATTAGGCAGGTCTTGCTTTCAGGGCCAGACTCTCCAGCTTTGCTTCCTGTATCTAGGACACCATGGTGCACATCTTTTTCTGTCCCTCAAATACATATCCTGTATTTCATGCAGCATCTTTTTCTCAGGTATATGCAGACTGCATATACCTTTGTTATGGTAAAAATCAGTTTGCAAAAAACAATAGTGAAATAAATGTGTTCCTCAAACAGCTGTATAAATCCAGACATTCTGAATTTCCTGTGAAATCACTGGCTATCTTCTATGTATGAAAACCAAGACTGCTCTCTTAACAAAAATTGATAACTACAATTTTCCTTCAAGACCCCAGAAACATGGATAAATGTCAGGATGAGATTTATAAAAGGGGAGAAGAGAATTAAACTTCCCCTTGTCAAAACGGAGAATATATCAGATTTTAAAAATTGTATTTTACTTAGCACCTGAAGAATGTCATCTCTGTTACCAAGTGCTGTTAAAACCTCCAAGCCACAAGTATAGCATATTTATCTTCCCTTGAGCAGGTCCCACGAGGTTTTCAGCAGGTGGCATTAATGCTCTACCCAGTTCCAAATGGCATACAGCCAGGAAACTGCTGCTTCCAGCACATAACACCTTAAAGTAACCTATAAATTCTGGTGGAGACTAAGTAATTTTCTTAACATAAAACATGCATTTAACCGGTGTATGTTCAGAATGATTTTTTTTAGAAGCAGAGCAGAGACATATTTCAATTACTCTGGTATTAAATTAGAAGAAACCAAGAACATTTTCTTGCTCTCCTGTCCTGCCTGGTCTGTCTCCTCAAGACATCTGCAGAATCAGCTTTTTCAAATGAAGAGACCACCACTGGAACTTCAGGCATGTACCAGCACCAGTAATACCTATACAGCACCTCTGATGACAAGAATAGGCACATTTCTCAATGCAGCACTACACAGCTTTCCCCAAGCTTAAAGATTTGATGTTGAAGCTGAGAGGGAGAAGAAGCTAAGAGATACTGAGGCAGCAAATACCTGTGATCACTTGGGACCGACTGAAAACAAGTTACACTCCCAGGACTGGTTATTGTGCCTATCCAGTGTTTGACTAAAACAAACAGTACAACATGCTGCCATCATCTCCAGGACTTGTTCAGAGAGGTCTTACTGAATCCATGAAATCCAGCCTCTAACACACTAGTAAAAACCTGTGTACTTCAAGCACCATGTGAACAGGCACTGCTGGAAACAGCTGCTCTGGAACAGCTTGTTTGGTTGGAAGACTTGCAACTTTTTCACTGCTTCTAAACGCAGGAGGAGTGCTTTGCACCTCATGAAACTGCCCACAAGAAGGTTAGAACACTGAAAACAGTCTGCCAGGATGTTCTCAAAAAACTGTGTCCAAATTGTGCTTAAAAGGATTCAGGGTTTGCTCCTCTAAACCATGCTGGGGATCTACCTGTTGGTCTGCTCCACCCTCAGAAACACCCAAATTCATGAAACTTATTCAAATATTTGCATATAGCAAAGTAATAAAAAGTCCTGGAAACTCAGAGCAACTCCAAAGAGTTAGAACTTGTTGAGTTTTCCTTTCTAACATTGAACAAGATGTGTTCTCCTGTGAAAGGCTGTTTCGAGTTTGATTCTTTCTGACAGTAGTTCTTAACCTGGACAATTACATGAGTCACCCAGTCCACCAGAAATAATGCAAAGGCTTATAATAATTAATTGTATACCTAATTTCAGTAACCAAAATCACAAAATTGCAGCTTATTTTGCTTTGAAGTACCAGTCATTCTATAAAAAACCATCCATTTGACTGGCACACACAAATTTTGTTTCCATGTATCTGTGTCCTCCAAAGATGCCCAATACAGGGACTGCTCTGGAAAGCTGAAAAGCTGCCTTTGGCTAAAACAGCTTCCAAGTTGCCCTGCAACCCCGATAATGGTTCACTGACTAATGGGTTTTCACTGTACAAATGGCTTATAAAAGCTGTTAAATCCATCACAAACACTAAAGGCTTTTTAATCTAATGACTATTTTCACTTACATAGAGGTGTCAGGACAATTTATTCTCAAAGTTTCAAGAAGCAACAGATCCTGACAGGATACAGGATTCTGACACAACAGACTTATACCTTTTTTCAATATGCTTTTCATAATTGCTCTTTGGTATCTCCACATGGTACATAAGCAAAACTGTTCACAGAAGATGCAGAGGTATATTTTGATTTGTTATGTGTCCTTGTAGTCAGAAAAGCAAGGATGTCTCTAAAAATTGAAGAGACTGACAGTGGGAAAATTAGATGAAAATGAGAATAAAGCAAAATACAAAAAGAGCAAAGATCTGCACAAAGTGAAAAGCAAAGGACACCAAAACACATGCCTCACTTTCCCTTTGCTTGCTATCAGACTGCAAACTTGTGGCTGCTAAAGATGGATTTGGTGACATTTTTGGCAATGTGTCTGGACGGGTTCAAGGTACTTGAGGGCTTTTGCCCACTCTGACATATAAACAAACACCAAGGAGTGCAACAGCAGTGTAGTGTACATAGTCTCACCGCAATTTATTCTTATACCCCATACACCTTACTTGTCCAGAAGATGATTCCCAGATTGTTCCTTGAAAGAAAGGAGCTACTGGTTTTCCAGCTGCTCTACAATCCATAAGCCATTGCTCATGCACATATCAGTGTTCCAGGAAGTCCAAAAAAGCTGTAAAAGTGCTGTCCGTCAGACAGATCTAAAAGCTGCTGGGATCTTATCTGGCTAAATGAAGAGGGAACTCTTTTCCTCTTCTCAGCATGTCTGCCTTGCAAGTTCAGGGAACAGCTCTCCTGGGACAGAAACCTTATAATAAATTCACAGAGTGTGCATGGTTACGAAGAGCAGCTCCTCAGAGAGCTCCTCATTCTCTCACCTTCCTCACACTGAAAGCACTTGGCAAATCTGCTCCTTTCTCAGACACTTTTGGCAGTACTTTCATCTCTTTTGTTCTGGTCATTAGTCTGCCTGTTGGGAAAGAATCTCAGTAAGAAACCAAACCTGTCAGGTTCTTAAAAGATGTTACTCTGGGCAATGCAAAAGTGAGAAGGAAGGAGGTCTAATTCCAAAGCAAATCAGTACATAACCCACATTTATTTTTAGTGAACACTGTAGGTAAACTGCAAGTTGGAGAGCTCTGAAGTTTAGAAGAACAGCAGTAAATTCTTTTAGTTAGAAAATCCTATTCTTAGACAGAACTGTTTTTCAACAATGTTTCTCAACCCAGAAAATACCAGGGTAAACACAAAGCCTCAGAGAAGCCAAGCTCTGAGACGCTGCACATTCTCCTGCCCCTTTCTTGCTGCTTTTGAAACACATGGTCCTGATTCTCTGATTTTGAAAGGTGTTAACAGACAACCTTTTCTCCAAAAGCTTCATTACTTATGGGCATTCTCAGGGCAGTTGTTTGGGGTTAGAAATGGGTAAGCAATTTCTCAGCAGTGGCTGTGCATGCAGAGGCAAGAGGCTGTGGTCAGACCTTTTGTCACAGCAGTGCTTCTGCAGCAGGGTCTCTCTCTCTACTAACCACATGGCAAAAATTAACATATTTTGTTGCTCTTTCCCTGCGACAGAACTACTGTTCTACTGTGAGGATTTGGACAGCCATTCATATCTTTCGTGTCCTTGCAATCAGAGTGCTTACTGGTGTGCACCTGGACCTTACTTGTGTTCCTTCTCTTCAAAGATGACACTCAGATAGTTCAATCAGTTACAACAAATTGCAGTGCTTAATTCTTTGCCCTGCTGCCAAGTTCTTTTTTTGTTATAATTAACTAATTTCTCCAGCACTCAATCTAATATTCTACCTCTTCTTCCTATAGTGGCATGGAACTCTGACACGTTTAAGAATTTTTTGTAACCTGCCTCTTTTACCCATATGCATCAAACCCTTTGTCTGATTTTTAAATGACTAATGCTTCACAGCTACCTGTTGAGGAAAGGAAGAAAAGGAAAGGCTGAGCAATTGTGTTTCAAAGCCAGCAGCTTTACAAAGGACTGCAATTATTTATTACTAAGATGTATTTTTAAATGTTTTGCTGGTGCAGTGGAGCTGTAAGTTGATAAATGTTTAGTTTTAGGAGAAAAAAACCTTTAAAGGACGACAGCTTTTATTACATTAAATGCCGTTTCCTGTTGCAGTTTGTGCCTACTGCCTCTGATCCTTTCCCTGGGTATCACAGGGAGAAGTCTCTCTCATACTGGGGAACCCAGCACAGATGCATCTCAACAGCATGTATCTTACTAGCACTGAGCAGAGGAGATGATCCCTGCTGACCTGCTGAGAATGCAACCTCCCTTCCTGCCCTCCCAGCCTGCCCTTCCTGAAAATGCCTGTTTATCCAGGGCGCTCCACTCATGTGAGCTATCTCTCCACATCACTGTGACACCAGCAAAATCACAGCCCTGCAAATGCATTCAGACCTCTAATTCCTCTCATTTCCTTCATGTACCTCAGTGTGCAGGGAGTGCGACCATGCTCTTGTTCCTGGCTTTGAGTATTGTCAAAGGTTGAGTGCAGCCCTGGTCTTACCACAGAACAAGCTCAGTTGGAAGGGACCCACAAGGATCATCGAGTCCAGCTCCTGGCCCTGCACAGAACCATCCCCAAGAATCACCCTGTGCCTGAAAGCGTTGTCCAAATGCTTCTTGAGCTCTATCAGGCTGGGGCAGTGACCACTTCCCTGTTCCAGTGCCCAAACACTCTCAGGATGAAAAACCTTTTCCTAATAGCCAACCTAAACCTCCCCTGACACAACATTCGCTCAGGTCCTGTCACTGGACACAACAGAGCAGGAATCAGTGTCTGTCCCTCCTCTTCTCCTCATGAGGAAGCTGCAGGCTGCAATGAGGTCTCCCTTCAGTCTCCTCTTCCCCAGGCTGAACAGACCAAGTGGCCTCAGCCAGTCCTCATATGGCTTCACCTCCTGGTCCTTAACCAACCTCACTGTCCTTCTTTTGACACTCTTTAATAGTTTAATATCATTCTTATACTATATTTGTAGTGCCCCAATCTGCACTAGGACTTGAGATGGTGCCATCCCAGTGCAGAGCAGAGAAGGACAATCCCTCCCTCTGGCTGGTGGCCCCAGGACAGGAGTGTCTGCCAGGGCACTCCTGACTCCTATCCAGCTTGCCATCAACCAGGTTCCCCAGGTTTCTTTTCATTCCCCAGTCTGTCTTACATCCAGGGTTGGCTCATCCCCAGTGCAGGGTCCAGCACTTTCCCTCGGTGAGCTCCATATGGCTGCTGACTGCCCAGTTCTCTAATTCACCCGTGGTCTCTCTTCAGGGCCTCCCTGCTCTGGAGGGAGTCAACAGCTCCTCCCTGTTTTCTATCATCTGTCATCTTGCTTAGTATCCCTTTCAGTCCTGCATCCAAGTCGTTTATGAAGATGTTTAAGAAATGCCCAAACTAAGCAGCCATGAAAGATGGTCTCAAGCTGAAACACAGAATCCAATAAATAAGCTGCCAACTGCTGGACAAGGAACACCTGCCATTAAATTAGACAAAGAAAACCTGTTAATGGTGTGCCTGCCATGCCAGCTATGAATCTGAATTTACTTTGTGAACCCTTTTTGCTGGGAACAGGCTGCTGACAGGTGGCTCCCATTAACAACAACAAGGCAGGGATTTCTCCCACTGCTTGAAAAATCTGTCCTTTTCTGCAGAAGTGAAAGGATGGTAACTGGTGTCAGAGGTTCAAGTACTGGTTAGTACTCAGTATGAAACAAATTTTACTTGCCAATTGAGACTCATAATTCTGAATCCTGAGTGTGTGTTTGTGTAATCTGGTAGTCTCATGCTAAATGAATGGATTGAGTCACAAACTATTAAATGTGGTGCGCCAGAGAAGCATCTATCTGGTTGTGCTGACTTCCTAGTAGTGGACTGAAAACTTTACCTGGCACTTCCTTACTTGTTTGTTTATGCTTGGTGAGATTCTACTTCATAGTTCTTCTCTTGATTAGTGACCCTTCTGTTCACATCATGCTGGGTCCTTTGCTCAGTCTGCATTCTTTATTGTTCCTTCCAACCTGTTCCTTCACTTCCTCACCTAATTCTCAGCCACTACTTATACCCCCACCCCATCACCACTAGTTTAAGCTCTCCTCTCCAGGTCGGCCAGGCTGCTGGCAAAGCTGCTTTTGCTCCATTTGGTCAGGCTGATTGCCTTCTAAGCAGTCCAGATCCTCAGAGAGGGTCCCATGGACAGAGAAGGCAAACTTTCCTGCTGACATCAGCTGGACAAACACAGGTATGGGTCATGCACTTAAGAGCAGGACTCAGTGATGCTTCTGGGAGCCTTCTAACTCAGGCTATTCTGTGATCTGTGATCTCAACTGTGGACCCATCAGATCCATCCAGTCCTCTTCAGACCCTCCTCCTCCTGCTCCTCAGCAATATCAAGGAAAGCACTCATGGGAGCCTTCACTCTCCACAGGTAGAGAATATCTCAACACTCACTGTTTTCTCCTGCCACATGGTTCAGGTTCAGCTGGTTCACATACAGAACATGTGCACAGCTCTCATCCAGGGAGCAGCCTCGGCACTGACCCTCCTCTCATGGTTGCAGATCTGCAGGTGGAGCAGGGGCCTGCTCCCCCAGGGCCAGAAGCCACCAGCTTCAACCTTCATCATCACTGGAGTTTCCACTTTCAAACCCTGGTAAGCAGAGACTCCATCTGTCCTGCTGCAGTTGAAGGTTCAGGGTTTGGAAGCTGCAGCATCTTTGGGCAACCTGTGCCAGTGTCTCATTGGATCCTCCTTGCTCAGGACTCAGTATCTGCAAGCTCAGAGCTCCCTTGGATCAGGAGGAGCAGGCAGAGCTGACTAAAGGCTGCTGCTAGCAGACATGGGCTCATCTAGCTGTCCTCACTGGCACCCTAATGCTCCTCTATGAGTTTCCAAGACTACCCTGACAACCCATAAGAAGTTCCCAGAAGACCAAGAAAGTCTCAGAGGAGAGTGGAGATACTGCTGTGCCATCGACTGTGTCTGGCAAACAGGGAAAGACTGCAGACTTTTCAAGTGCTAGGTGCAGTAGTTTTTACTTTTACTTTTTATGCCAACTACTGAATCTACTGGTTGACATAAACAAAATTACAGATGTCATAAGAAAGCTGTAAAACTCCCTGACATTGGAATTATGGGTGCCAGAATTAATAAGGGCTTTTTCTATGAAAAAAAAAAACCCTGGGAAAAAAAAATCTGTAACTAGTAAGCAGATTGACACTCCCTCTTGCAGAGGATGTAGCAACACCATGTAAGACAGAGTCCTGTTTTATACCCTTCTCTACCTATCTCCTGTTTATGACAGATGTTCAGAGCCTAGCTGCCAAGACAAGGCTCACAACTGCCTTAGTTCTGTTGGTGAAGGACGTCACTCTCCTGAGTGCAAAGGTTGCTTGGACTGCACACAATGCAGCTCTTTTGTCTCTGTTAAACCAGCTCAGTATTCTCTTAAGAGCTGTGAAGTACTTTGAATGTCTTTTGACAGAAGGATCTCCAGTGGCAGTGCTACACAAACAAACCATGGTGTAATTGTCATTGAAGGAGGTGCAGAGAAGGTGATGACAAAATGGTCAGCAGAGGCACAGGAGCAGCCTTGCTGCATTTTTGATTTTCATGTGAGGACAGCAGACAAGTGGAAAATTCCCCAGGGAAAGCACTGCAGGACCCCTGTGTTGCAGGTCTGGAAGGTACCACAACCCTTCAGTGCACAGACAAAAACACAGCAGCTCCCTGTTGTCCTGCCTTTTCCTTACAGTGCCCAAATGCAGAAACACAGCAGCACTGGTGCAGTGAGCTTCGGAGATCTGCTTGCTGATGCTGCTTTGCATCCTATCCTAAATCCTACTGGAGTGGAGCATGCTGGAACCCAAATTTAATCTTGGAAAACAAACAAAAAAAAATCACTGGGAGATATCTTTCCAGTCCAAAGTTTCCAGGCTACTTTCTTCTTCTCAAATGTCATGTGTTTCTCTGATGGTTGGTATCTCCAAGCAGCTGATGTGGCTTAAACACAAAGCAGAGAACCTACAACTTGACCTGCCCAGTTTGCTCTCCCTGTTAGCATCAAGCAACAAAGTCCCCAGACTGGCAGATGGGGCCTTTCCTAGAAGCAAAAGCCATGCTGTACAAACCAGAACTGCAGCTCCCTCACTTTCTTGTTAGTGTGCAACATCTTGCAGAAGCCTTAAAGGTGGCAATGCATTGCAGGCACAGATGTTGTGTATTTATGGGGTTTGTATCACACACAATACACCACAAGGAATCTTTAAAATCCAGCATAGTCAGTTCTTTCCTAAGTGAACTAACTCGGCAACGTGTGATCTACTACTGGATTTTCAGTAAATATACTATATCAAAATTTGTACTTTAAAAATTCAATTCCAGTGTTTCCTGATGGAAATTCTTGATGTGTTTGTATTTAGTTACACATTGTATTTGTGCTCCAATATCTTTGTAATGAACTGCTGTGTCCAGTGAAAGCCACTGGGTCTGTGAGTATCAAGGCACTACAGAATTCATGTGCAGAAGAGAGAAAATCAAATCTACCTAATCAAATCTACCAAATCTAACAACACTGACCTTATCATGTCATTAGATGCTTGTTCTATTGCCTTGTTTTCCCAGGTCTAAAAGCTTTCCATCTGAGTTGAATGCTTGGAGCTGGTTGGAATTTTAGTCATTCACAGAATAGCATTTAAAATTTGTAATACTTCCATGTGTTTCCAGATCCATGCTATTTAATCAAGTAGTGCAGTCATTGTAGTCATTAGACATTGACAAATCACAGAATCACAAAATCACAAGGTTGGAAGAGACCTCCAAGATCATCGAGTCCAACCTGAGCAATAACACCTCCAACTAAACCATGGCACCAAGTGCCACATCCAGTCTCTTTTTAAACACATCCAGGGATGGTGACTCCACCACCTCCCCAGGCAGACCATTCCAGTACTCGATCACTCTTTCTGTAAAAAAATTTTTCCTGATATCCAACCTGTATCTCCCCTGGTGCAGCTTGAGACTGTGTCCTCTGGTTCTGTCAGTTGCTGCCTGGTGAAAGAGACCAGCCCCACCTGACCACAGCCACCTTTCAGAAAATTGTAGGGAGGGATAAGGTCACCCTGAGTCTCCTTCTCTCCAGGCTGAGCACCCCCAGCTCCCCCAGCTGTTCCTCACAGGGTTTGTGTTCCAGGCCCTCACCTCGTTGCCTCCTCTGGACGCGCTCAAGCGTCTCAACGTCCTCCCTGAACTGAGGGGACAGAACTGGGCACAGCACTCCAGGTGTGGCCCCACCAGTGCTGAGTGAGGGGAAGAATGAGCTCCCTGCTGCTGCTGGCCACACCATTCCTGATCCAGGCCAGGGGCCATTGGCCTTGGTGGCCACCAGGGCACACTGCTGGCTCCTGTCCAGCTGCTGTCCACCAGTGCCCCCAGGTCCCTTTGTGCCTGGGCACTGTCCAGCCACAGCATCCCAGCCTGTAACAGTGCAGGGAGTTATTGTGGCCAAAATGCAGGACTCAGCACTTGGACTTGTTAAACCTCATCCCACTGGACTCTGCCCATCCACCAACCATCCCAGGTCTCTCTGCAGAGCCCTCCTACCTTCCAACAGATCAACACATTCTCCCAGCTTGGTGTCATCTGCAAATTTACTAATGGAAGACTCCATGCTCTCATCCATGTCATAAATAAAAGTACTGAACAGAACAGGCCCCAGCACAGACCCCTGGGGGACACCACTGGTGACTGGTCACCAGCTGGATGCAGCAGCTTTCACCACTCCCTGGGACTGGCCATCCAGGCAGCTCCTAACCCAGCACAGAGTGCTCCTGCCCAAGCCAGGCTGCCACTTTTCCAGGGAATGCTGTGGGAGACAGTGTCCAAGGCCTTGCTGAAGTCCAGGTACACAACACCCACAGCCTTTCCTGCATCCATCAGGCAGTCACCTGGTTATAAAAAGAGATCAGGCTGGTCAAACACAACCTACCCCTCCTAAACCAGTGCTGGCTGGGTGTGATCCCCTGGCCATCCTGTAAGTGCTGTGTGGTAGCACTCAGTATGAACTGCTCCATAACCTCACCTGGTACTGAGGTCAGACTAACTGGCCTAAAATTACCAGGATCCTCCTTCCCACACTTTTTATGAATGAGTGTCACACTGGCCAGCTCCCAGTCATCTGGAACCTCACCACTGACCCAGGACTGCTGGTAAATGATGGAGAGCAGCTTCACAAGCTCATCTGCCAGCTCCCTCATCAGCCTGGGATGGATCCCATCTAGCCCCATGGATTTATGAACATCCAAGGCACTCAGCAGTTCTCTGACTGCCTCCTCCTGGATAACAGGGGGACCATTCTGCTCCCTGACCCCATCTACCATCCCAGGAGGACAGCTGTCCTGAGGACAAGCCATCTTGCCACTAAACACTGAGGCAAAGAAGGCACTGAGCACTTCTGCCTTCTCCTCATCTGCAGTGACTATGTTCCCTCCTGTATCTATCCAGTAGAGAACAAAGGTTGGTCTTACCCTTCCTTTTGCCGTGCCAAATCCAGCGCTTACTGCCAAAAAAACCTATCTGTTGATACCAAGATTGTAGGACTCTTAGACCAATCATAAAAATAAAAATAGAGATAACTGTTTTAAATTAAACAGAAAACAGCCAAAGACATTTTACTTCACAGTCTTATTAATACGTATAATGCATTATGAAATCCATTTTATTTGCCTTCAACATTTTCCCAGCTGAACAGGAAGCTTTTAAAAAAAACAATTACCACTTTGAATCTCCTCTGCTTCATGCAAGTCATGTTGTGCCTCAGCCAATCCTTTAGTACAATTCTTTATCACTGGCAGGCAGTCATATTAAAAAATTAATAATGACTCCTTCATTTTTCAGACTTTGTAATTATCTTGCTATGTAGTTTTCAATGCCAGGTAAAGAAGAAGAGAAAACTTGGGGTTTGAAAACTTTCATAAAATCCCACCAGGTTCTGGTGCTCACTTTTTCCCCTTTCACTTAAAGATACCATTCTCTTTTCAATGGTTAGCCCTGTCAAAATAAAGAAAAATATCCAAAGATATTTGCTGTGGCTATTTGTCATGACCAGGTTTGGATATAATTCAAGAGTAGCCATGTCTGAACCTGGATTTAACATTACTAATGTTCCTCTAGATGCTCATTTAACAAGTCTCCACATACACTAAGGGCAGTTTAACCTCCTTCTTACTAAACCAAGTCTTACTAAAACAAGGCCCAGCAGCAGAAGTCACAAAGGTGCACATATGGCTTTTATAGGAAGCTGAATAGTGGATAGCATGGAAAAGAGTGCAGTAGAAATCACTTCAGGACACTGGTATTATGAAAAGGCAGCACAGGAATACAGCTCAGTGGTTCACAGAACAGGGTGAGGTGACAAGGCTTAAACAGGAATCTTTCTCCAACATATTGGTTTCTAAAATATTGAATGTAGGCAAGGAAATCTACATGCTGACTACTGGTAATCAACATGCATTTTCATACTGGGCATGCCAATACCCAGGTGAAGTTCCTGCAAGAAAAAAAGACTGGGCAGGCAAAACGGGACTCCAACTGCACACAGCTCTAAAAGTCAAAATAAAGACTTTTTATGTGATTAATTTCTTTATTGCTTTCTGCTACCCATTCTCTCTTTTGTTGCATCCTCCCTTCTCCTTTTTCTGTCATTGGGCCTAGATTCCTTTTTTTTCACACCACGTTGCATCACTTTATTAGAAGGAATATCAGGACAAGTGTTTTCCTGTGAGCATACTCAAGAAATAACCAGGTTGCCTGCAAGACAATCTGAAAGCTCATCTGGACAAGGCCCAAAGGAACTTCACGCAGCTGCTGCTTTTCTGAGCTGCATCATGCCTGGAGACCCACAGAAAACCTTTCCCACCTAAATCATTCTATGAGTCAATGACCTTCCTTTTAACTCAAAGGAGAAAAGACTTGGGTTTATTATTCACTTGGTCGACCCTGGCTGCCTTTCTTGTCCAAACACATCCAGTTTGAGTTTTTTCCAAGTCCCAAACTGCTTTACTCCTTTCTATAGAAAGATGTTTTCAATAAGAATGAAAAAGTCTGAAACTCAACATGTTAAATCAATGCTGGTATTTATTCACACGATAACAGCACTGTATAAACCACCTCTATTCCCCCAGTTTGATCAGTTTGAGAGTTTCAGTATGTTCCCATCACTGTAACAGAGCTGAACTGATTTTTGCTTTAACTGGTTTAAATAAGATCATAAAGATCCCTGATCCCTGCAAGTCAAACATTACCACAACTATAAAACTCATAAAACTACAATCTGCTATCCAGTCTATTTGAAAAGTTACTTCACTCCATTATAACTGGAATCTTACATTGGTCAGGGCTCTAATAAAAAATTAGACTACATTTGTGCAGTACATTTACAGATCTTTTGCAATAATTTTATAAAAAATGCAGTGTTGAAACTAAAGTAAATCAAATGGAAACTCAATTAATAGTTTCACTGTGAAAAATTAACACAGACTATTTTAAAGCCTCTCTAACCTTATTCTCTCCATGAAGCATGCAAAACTCACAAAGAGTTTTGAGAAATCAAGCAGTCTGTTATATATGGTGTAAACTAAATAAAGGTGTTATTTTTAATTCAATAATGTCGTACCTCTGCCCACAGTAATCACACACTAAATTTCTGTGCTTTAGTAAAGTATGTAACAAGTATGGATACAGGATTAGTATTATTATTAGAGCTCCTGTCGGGTATGCAAAGTCTGAACTCCAGGAGCTGTGACGAACAATAGATTCTTGATTTTGGGGTTAGACATGAAGCATTTAACAGGTAGGAGAAGGAAACACAGGAATAATTTGGCCATTATAAGACCAAGTGTAGCTATGCTTTAAGTTACAGAATGCACTTTACTGAACTCATGAGAAAACTGACGGCAACTCCAGCAATAACTGCTTCATTTTTCTAAGCTGCTTTAATCTTATTGCAGCATATTTTTCATAGGGGTCATCAATAATTACTCTAGAATAATTAAAAAGTTAATAATTCCCTAGAACTGTGAAAAGTTAGCAAAGTATTCAAATGCATTTTGAACTCATCCTGTTACATGGTTTCTTCCACTCATCTGCTCCTGAGTTTAGGTCATAAATGAAATTATAAGAGAAAGAACTGCACAGCAGGTTTTGGAGAATGTTTTTATCTTTTGGGATCTTTGCACTGACTCTCTGTAAACAAGCAGAATTTCTGCTGGTAGAGATCACAGCCATCTGTGGGACTTCCACCATGTGAGGAATGGTATAGATGTTAATCCCAGGGGGTGCTGTAAACACATCACTCAAAAGTTAAGTTACATGCCATTATGAACACCCATTTGGTTTCTTGAACTGTGAAACAACTCTTTAAAAATCGCCTATGTTCTCAGTAAAATACTGATCAACCATTCACCTAATAACCATTTCTGGAAGTCTATCTTGCATCAGACATCTTGACCATTGAATCACTATTTCAAGGCAAAGATGCATCTTAACTCCTAATACTTTAACTTAAGACTGGAGTGTGCCAGGAAGACCTAACACAATTTATCACTGTGAATTTATACAGATATTCTAAATCTGACCCTAGCCCAAGCTTCTGAATCAGAAATATTATTTTAGGCATGGCATCAAGCTGAAAGATAATCCATGAAGATTCATGAGCTCTAAAACTGAGGGTCAATCTGTCACTGTTGTTTTAAGCACACACCATCATGAGTAATAATTTCACGTGTGTTAAGACCTGAATGCCCACTTAGCATCATGTGCACAAGATGCAACAACTCTCAGTTCCTGCTGTCTCACTTATTTCCTGCACACACATCTGTATTGATCCATTTTCATTCAGTCTCTTCAAGAGCTCCACAACAGTTGCCACAGTTGTGACAAAATGGCAAGTGCAAAGTGCAAACTACCTACCTGTGTAAAAAGCATATGCTCTGACTTTAGGAATGGGATCTGCAAACTACTTGCACTATATCCACCACCTCACAGAAATTCCTGGTGAAATACAGTGGTGAAGGAAGCATCTCAGAGAAGAACTGTTTATTACAAAAATGCTGGGATTTAAGAATGGACTGACAAGAAGCACCAGACGTCCCTTCAGAACACCCCAGGAATTACAAAGTAGATCATAAAGCCTGAGGTGCACTGGCCAAGCACGTTGGAAATACAGAAACATAAAGT
This sequence comes from Oenanthe melanoleuca, assembly GCF_029582105.1. Classification (NCBI taxonomy): domain Eukaryota; kingdom Metazoa; phylum Chordata; class Aves; order Passeriformes; family Muscicapidae; genus Oenanthe; species Oenanthe melanoleuca. Next base: position 18,254,597 of record NC_079362.1, on the reverse strand, counting down.
ATAATTTCTCCAGAAAGATTTTTTGTTGCTGTTGCTGCCACATTCTACTGTATTTGTAATATATTTATTTATTTCATGGTATTCAGGTAACATGAAATTGGCAACTGGATTATCCATTTGTGCTTTAGAGGGAGAAGATCTCACAGTTTAGAAACTATCTGCTACCCACACAAAGGCACCTAAGTGTTGCCAGAAGCTTGGAGTTGATGCAGTACCTTAGGTTTTTATAGGATGCATAAGGCTTGGCAGACCAATTCGTAAACCTCATATTAAAAATCAGATGGAATTTCTAAAGAGCAGAAAATGCCAATATTCTTTCAAAGCTGTATCACTGAAACAAACCTCTTTGCCACAAGGCTGATGTTAACTTGAAACTGCTAAAATAAACCCCTCCTTTTCAGTGTCTGGAGAAATCGACTCCTGATGAAACGGGGCATGGTGCTTCAAAAGACCTATTCCAGTTCTAAAAATTCTCCTGATGTCAAAGCCACTCTCAAAAAAGCTGGGATGGGTTTGATATTTCAAAATATGCTTTAAGCATCTTCTTTTGCTGCTGCATTTTTAATGTCTTTCCTACTGATTAGGTCTGGAAGGGTTTGACTGTTGTACTTAGGGTTACTTAAACAGCATTTGTGAGTCTCTATTGATTCCTTTCCACTCTTCTTAGAACTTCATGTAACTTATGCAAATTAAGTAAGTGCAGGGATATTCCTATAGACAAAAACAACAAAAAAATTTTATTCACAAATGCAGACTAAAGGAAATGGTACAACTTTATCACAGGAGCAATCAATAATTTGATAAAGCACTGCACCTTTCTTGATCTCCAAATTTTCACGTATCAGAGCAAATAAATAACTCAATGTGTGCTTGTGAAAGAAAACATGAAAATCCCTTAAGGTTTTGAAATGGGCAAACAACAAAAGTTAACACATTAAGGGCTTCACAGCAATATTCATGAAACCAAAATCTAAGTACACCTCTGAAAAGGAAGAAGGGAGAAAAGTGGGCATATTGTTACATATTGTGCCCTGTTCATTTTCACATTGCTGTCTATTTTAAGCCTAGTTAAAGAGGCTCAGTCATTACTGGAAATGCCTCACAACTTAGAAGGCTTCATATATGACCTGCAGACTTCTACACACACAGAACACCTGCAAGAACAGAGCCTGGTTCATAACCCCTTTCCTGAAATATTTACAAAACTTTCTGATTAGTAGTTTTTCTAGCAAAAATCTACTAAAGCTATGTTGTTTTTCTTTTTACTAACAAATGGGAAAAATGCATTTGTACTTCAGAACCAGAGCAAATCAATCTTCCTAACTGCTTAGTATTTTAAAAAAGCTGTACAATTCCCTCTCTTAGAAACCTGATTAAGCAGAGCAACATATTATAAATTATAATAACTCTCAAAAGTGTTGACTAGCTTCAATGCACAATGTAAACAGGTAAAGCAATTTGTTCACAGCATTTTTTTCTACTAGCAAATCCATCTTTTTTATTACTCATAAAGACAAAGAACTTTTGGTACCTTTAAACCCTTCCTAGAAAAGTCTACCAGATTCATTGGTGGAAATTATAAGATGTTATTCAAGTTGTTGAATGGATTACTTGCAACTGGAAGTTTTCAGGATAAAGGGAAGGATAAAAAAAAAGCTTCAGATGTCTGCAAGCAGGAATACAAGCCTTCTTTCACACAGATTTTAAAGGAAAGTTCAGAAAACACCAAATCTCTCATGGCAACCCCTTAATGTTAAGAGGTCCTCATGAAGCTAAGGAGAATCAAACAATAATCAGATTTGCTTCACAGTGCCTATTTTGGCCAAGTGTTTTCTGTACTCTCTGCCCAGTTTGTGAGACACTTAGAAGGATTCTTCTATAGTCAGGCAATATGAAAGCTGCTTAGCAATTCAACAAAATGAATCTGATGTGCAAGAGATACTTATTCACTGAGATTAAGCCAATCTTATAACATGGAATTATCCAGTCACCTGGAACAAGGGAGGTATGTAGAGGATAAAGAAAGCAAATTCTGAGGAATAACTGGCAAATGAGAAATATATAAGATTTTTAGAAAGAGCAACAAGAAACAGACACATATACTGAGTGAATGAAACCAGAAACAATGAATCCCAAGAACAGAAGTGACTGAAGCACAGGGATTATGCAGAAACATCACCCTGCTACAAGAGGAGCCCCTCTGGATTTGCACAGCATCTGCCAGCACCAGTTCTCACAGGCTCAGTGGGGATGCAATGACAGGCAGTTTACACAACACCAGCACATGACACAGCTCTGGGGCACTCTGGGGATGCTGTGGCTGGACAGTGCCCAGGCACAAAGGCACCTGGGGGCACTGGTGGACAGCAGCTGGACAGGAGCCAGCAGTGTGCCCTGGTGGCCACCAAGGCCAATGGCCCCTGGCCTGGATCAGGAATGGTGTGGCCAGCAGCAGCAGGGAGCTCATTCTTCCCCTCACTCAGCACTGGTGGGGCCACACCTGGAGTGCTGTGCCCAGTTCTGTCCCCTCAGTTCAGGGAGGACGTTGAGACGCTTGAGCGCGTCCAGAGGAGGCAACGAGGTGAGGGCCTGGAACACAAACCCTGTGAGGAACAGCTGGGGGAGCTGGGGGTGCTCAGCCTGGAGAGAAGGAGACTCAGGGTGACCTTATCCCTCTCTACAACTTCCTGAAAGGTGGCTGTGGTCAGGTGGGGCTGGTCTCTTTCACCAGGCAGCAACTGACAGAACCAGAGGACACAGTCTCAAGCTGCGCCAGGGGAGATATAGAATGGGTATCAGGAAAAAGTTTTTTATGGAAAGAGCGATCAAGTATTGGAACAGTCTGCCTGGGGAGGTGGTGGAGTCACCAACCCTGGGTATGTTTAAAAAACAGACTGGATGTGGCACTCGGTGCCATGGTTTAGTTGAGGTGTTAGGGCACAGCTTGGACTCGATGATCTTGGAGGTCTCTTCCAACCCCGTGATTCTGTGCTCACAGCATCCCAGTGGAGCAGCACAGCACATTTAAGCATGGCATGGATGGAGAAGGAAGGAGCAGAGTCACTGAAGGCTGCAGTGTTTGGAAGTTAGTTCACCTTGGGATGCTCTTCCAGTTAAAGGTTATCTTAAATATGATGGGATTTATCTTGCACTCTCTAGGATATTATCTTGACATTAACACTGCATTTTGAATATCCAAAATTTATGTCTCAATCTTATGTCTCTGTGTCATTTATGCAATTTTAACAATATCACTAAAGCTCTAACGCAAGCAACAAGCTTTTGAGACAAGTGACTCTTTTTTTAAAACAAACAAATAAAAAGTCACTTCGAATACATTCAATGTCTCTTAGAAATGTAACTTTGAGGACTGCAGCAGACGTAAGGAGTCATTTCGCACTCCTCAAATGCTGCTAAAAATTAGAGGGCACCAGCCAGCACACCCAAATTTACAAAATTTTCAGAACACTTAACCAAGAAATTATAATAAAACAAGTGCCACATATGTAATGAATGTTCTAAATTTACTGATTTTTTTCACAGCTCCCCAAGTCCTGCTGTGATGCTGATGATAAAAAGAAGTTCAAGATGCACTTGTCTCACACAAATGATTTCAGTATTGCAGAAATTCTCCTGCTACTCCGTAGTTCAGCTGTTGGCTTGACTACACGAAATACTGACAGGAAAATGTATGTGGGCAAGGAAAAAGAATGCTTTCCTTCAGTGCTTCTGTAAATTGAAACTTTTTTTAAAAAATTACATTTGAACTGGTATTTGAAGATGATTCAATCTGTCCAAACATAAAAAAGCAAAAAGTAAAGGAAAATGTACCCCACTGTAGAAGCAGAAATCTGGTGAGGCTACAGCATACCTACAGTTCAAATCCAAGTTTGTACCAAAACAAATGTAAGATTAGGACTTTATATTTTTCAGATTTTTTTTATTTTATTCATCTGGGGGGAAGGGGAGAAGATACTTTCTGTGTAAAATTCTCAGCCCTTTGGAATGTCCTATATATCGGGTTGTCAAGAAGAAACAATTTCCACTCTGCCGGCAAAAGCTTTCCGGAGGGCAGAAGAATGGATTTAGTGTGAAAAAGTGTGATCTTCAGATTATAGAATTTAAAGATGTCCAATGTTTTAAGTTTTAATGGTGTTACATATTTGACTCTGCCCCTATTACCTTGTCAAAGTCAGGATTACAATAATCCACAATGAAGCACAATGAAGAATATGCATCAGTCATGTATCAAAGCCTTTTGGTATTCATAACTCTTTGATCAATTTAAGACAATTCAATTAAATTTGGTTCCAGAAAATTTTAGTGTTTTCATGTGCAAAGACACACCTCAGATGTGCCCAACTCCTCCAGGAGTAACTGCAATTGAAAATAAATCCTTAGATAATTCCCTGAAACAGCTCAAGTCCTCAGGCCAGGACTTGCAGTGTGAGGAGGTGGAAAAAGGAAGTAGAAAATGCCTCATCAGCAGGAATTCCTGTCCAAATTTCTCCTTTTGTTGCCTAGAGAGCCATTACAGCCCTAACTCTTGTTGAGAAGAGGGTTTTCTTTGCAGGAAGAGAAAGATATTGCTTCTTCAAAATCCACGATTTAAACAGACACAATGGCTCTGAAGTTGCCCTCATGCCTTCCCCCTGAAGTCATGTGTAGTTGTGAGGACGCTGTTTACTCACAGTATGAGACCTTCCTTCCAAATCTATTTGCTAAATGCAATTACCATATTGCCTTGCACGTCCTGTCACTAAAGATAAGCGTCAAATAAGCTGCAAAAGCAAGGACAACACTTTTGACCTACCAAATTCAAAGACACACTGAACTCTCTCCCACACCCCCTAGCCTGAGTGTTGTCCTAGAAAGCTGACTGCCAAAATGAGATGAACAAAGAGAAGGCAAGAGCACAGAGCATGGAAAACAGTACTGGATGAAGACCTCAGGGTAGTTCACCAGTCCCACAGGAAGAGGACTGGGATTTGCCAGGCATTGCACTTCTCCCACTTCTATCCCTGGTGCTGTCCAGACCTCAGGGAGCTTAGTTGTTCTGACAATTTATTCCTCACTGCAAAAACTGGCTGTGCATTCATGCATAAAACACGTCTGCCTGTTGTGACTTTACCTTTCACCACCTTCAACCAGCACATGGAAGTGTTACAGCTGAGTAAATTGCCTCTCACAATTAAGAGATTAATATTATATGTATGTTAAGGAAAATTTTTTTGATGTACAGTTACGCTATTGTGATTTATTATTTAGATCCTCTGTTCTCCCTATATTCCTGCTGCTCCCCATTGTGATTAAGCTGTGCCCCTTGCATAGGGCACTTTGGGAGGAGGGAAGGCTTGTTACTAGGCCATGACAACACCTCAGCTCCAATCAAGTTGCAAAGAAGAAGCCTCCATCAATACACAGCAAAGAAGGAGTTTACTGACAAGACTTTAAGAGGGGCCAAGGGTATAAAAAGCAGAGCATCCATTTTGTACATAAGCACGTGGCAGTTTAGTCCTGTGCTCCCAGCACCAACAATTTTTCCTTATTCAGTCTTTTGTTGTATTTTGTTCAGGTTTATAATAAACCTTTGAAATTTTTAAAAGCGAGCGCGGTTTCTCACAGAAGGATGTAACACAACATTCCCTGGATCAAACCTTGCCAAGTGGGATAGCAAAATAATGGCACAGCTATGCTGAAATGTTGTTACAGATGTTTTTGACAGTGCTCTGTCCCAGCAGGTGAAGGAGGGAGGAGATGCCCCACAAAGAGCTTTGGCAAACAAAGGCCACCATAAGGGAAAAAGGAAGAACACAAGACTTTTCCTCCTGTCATGCCAGATGCTGCTTCTCCTGCTTTCTCTCATGCTTGGCTGCCACCCTGCGACCTCTTCAGTGATAGTTCTGGCCATCAACAAATCCTCACACAGGCTGCTTGCACTACTGGCATTGGTTGGGATAGATCCAGGGCATCTCAAATGCAGCCTCTGCTGCATGCTCTGGGTCCATCACTGACTCCAAAGGGCTCTGGAAGCTCTGAAGTAGGGCATCTTTCCACTATTTAACATCTGTCTAATGCAACCCAAGGTTGGGAGAGCCTCCTGAAGGCTCCTTCCAGGATGCTGTCTACAAAGGAGGGCAGGGAAAAGGAGAATCTTAGTCTCCTGCGCATCCTAGTCAATTATTTACGTGTTTAACAAAATGTACTGCACCAAATCTTCACAGACACTTGGTGACGAATGCCAGACTGCAGTGACACCTCTTATAATAGAATAAAGAGTCATCCAGAAAGCTGCCTGCATTATCTGGGAGAGGGACTCAGATTTAATAAGTGGATCAAAATTAGTTTAATGATTCCCTACTTAGTCTTTAAATCCACTCATAATGTGACATTGTATTTCCAATTAGGGAATGAAAATGTTGATTAAACATTTATGTCATTTTAGATTAGACATCATATGTTATCCCTTTACTATTAAAACTTTTTTATTTTGAACATAAAAAGGAATTTATAGAGTCAGGCACAGGGTTAAAGTTTTTATAATGAGCCATTCATCTTCAGGTCAGGTTCCATAATAACTAACTGCTACAAGTTAGTTCAGTCAGAAAAAAAATTAAATAGGGAAAAAAATGGAAATTAGAGTAGGGGCTAAAACTGTGTCATATTTGTATAGACTGAAGCATGATGGTATTTAAAGTGTCCAAACTCCTGGTGACACATCATTTCTACCTCTGCCACCACAATTTCATGAAGGCACACTGCAGAGTAGGCAGTTAGCAAATACCTACTGTCAGGGCAAATGACACCACAATTAAGGCTCAGCATTATTTTCTTAAGTGCAAGTATCTCAAAACTTTTAATCAGAGGGTAAGATTCCAGTGAGAGAGGCAGCACACTCTGGGAAACAAGCCTATGATAATTTTTACTGACTATCTCTCTTCTTATCATGATTGCTAGCATGGCTGCTGCTGCACTGTTTTCCCACAAAAAAACATTGTCAGGAAAGCAGGCAACATTATTTTTAGCTGTCCTGCTTTTCACAGCAGCAGCAAATTGTCACACTGCTAATCAATTCTCATGGTTGCTTCAAAGCAACAAAAATAGGGTCTGTCCTAACCCAGGTTATCCAGCACAAGACTTGGTGTCTGGGGCAGCTTGTCTGAAAAAAACAACCCACTTACTTTAGTCTCAGAAGCACAGCAGTGAGGATAGAACAACACCTCCAGTGTGCCTTAGGATTACAGGGACTTTTCAGATGGAATGGCTACTATCAATCATCTCTGCACTCCCAGCAGGACATTAGATTTCCTGTTGTTTAATGCTACAATGCTTGACACAAGTCTATGAATTTGTAGTCCCCAGTAGGAATACATTAAAAATCTATGCTGTGGACAAAGAGGGGAAGGAAGAACGTTTTTATCAAACGTAACAGAGAGAACATCTTTTCAGACACTACCTCCCTGTTTTTGACTGATTTTTAATTCAATGTTGTGTTTTAATCAGCAAATCAATTATGTGAAAGGACAAGGAATTTACATTTATCAGTCTTGTCTACAGAAGGAACAATTTATGTCACTGTCATAAGTTGCCAACCAGGTCCATCATTCATTTCTTTAGAGGACTAAAAGTCTTCAGAGCTGCTTGTTTAAGCAATAAATTTGAGACATCTCATCCCTACTTGTTTTTTATTTCATGTTTTTCTGACCTCATTTCTGCTTTTCACTCATTTTTACCCTTTCTTTCTCTAGCTGTTAGAATAAAGCAGTGACCCATTGTCTCCATCAGAATAACAATCCTTTGACAGTTCCTGGCTCTTATCTTGTGGAAGAGCTCAAGTTGCCTCAGAACTCGGGCCAAAGAGCAAGCATTCCATCCAAGCTACATCAGACAGGTGGCTCTGAAGTTGGTTATTTACAGGCAGTTATCTCCTTTTTACCCTCTAAAACTGATGGAAGCTTTCATCCCCCCCGGAAACAGAGTTGCCTCCCTTGCCAGGAAAACTGTCCCAGCCTTATAAGTACCAGCTGAACAATCATGGATTTGAATAATCAATGTTGGCCAGTCTATCAGTGTTAGGCTAAGTTAAAGAAGAACCACAAACAAACCTGTATGCACAAAAAAACATAAAATAATTAAATAATAATTTAAAAGCCCGCCACAAAAACTGCCTTTAACAAAGACATGGAGCATTAACTGTAGATGTACTGCTAGACAATTCTCAGCCCTTGTCCTAGCTAATCTTCTTCACCACACTTAAAGGTCAGGCATGCCTCATCTACATTTTGTGTTCCACCTGAACTGAAATCAGAGATGAGTGTTGCTTCCCAAGCCCACCACCATCAGACTATTAGACTGTGAGATCAGAAATTTCCTTGAATGAGTTTTAGCCCCTGTGCAGCACCAGGATGGAGAGAGGTCTGAGGAAAGATTGGGAAGATGAGCAATCCCCTGCTGCTCACCTACACCTGCAGCTACTGCCCATTCTCTGCCAAGTACCACAGGACTAGCCAGAAAACCAGAGAAGCCTTGGATGCACAGTGTCTCTACTCATCCTTGTATGCTTGTACCTGCGATCTGGATAACTCATGCACGACTTTTTTTTCAGTGGGATCTGATGGCACTGAGTATGAAGATGGACATCTATGTGATCAACTAAGACAGAGTCCTTTGCTACAAATAAAATGGCTAACTGATTACTTAATTCCTCCAGGGAAGGGCTGCCTTCTATGCAGACTTGGCAGCTGAATGCTGCACTCACCTCAACAAAGATGAAGCAAGGGATGATGGAATAACTTCTCTGGGTATTGTTTCCTAAAGCCATTTCTCATCACACTTGTTGGAGAGGCACTGTTCAAACTTTATATCCTGAAAAAGAAAAGACAGAGGTATTTCAGTATATTTCACGTTTTTACAAACTCCAAAATGAGGTTCATAACACAGAGCACTGACCTAACAGACCAAGGACACAGACTACAATGGACATCAAGGTCTAACTGTGTACAAAATACCCTGAAAAAGCTCTCCCTTTGCAAAACAAAAGAAGAGACAGACATAGGTTACAAGACACATCATATACAGATCAAAGGGGATAAGCAATACAATAATTTTCCTTAAATACAACCTACTCCCAAGCAAAAGATTATTCCTCAGAATTGTAAAATCACATTTTCAGCCCACTGAACTGCCCATGGTGTGTTTTAAACCAGGAGATTTTTGTAACTGACTTGTAAACTTGCAATTTTAGAGACATGCTTACAGTACACTGACTGTACACATACATGATCATGTTTATTTAGATAAATCTGCTCAAGATGACAGCATGTGTTTTGCACAAAAACTCACAACCCACAACAAGCAAATGCAACAAAAACGCAATGAAGACCTGGGCCTTTCTGCAGAGCCTTTCTGTCCTGATAAAATTCATATATCAACACACCAAACTCTACCCACTCAGCATTAGTTTGGGCTACTGGCTATTCTAATTAACATAACCTTGTAACACTGTGCTAAGACACTCTTCGCACGAAAAGTAGAAAAAGCAGAGAGAAGAAGACTAACAGAAAGAAATTTTACTGACAGCGTGTGTCCTTTTCTGCATGCATGAGGCAACACATGAAGAATCTAGGTCTGGTTTAAATGCCTTTTACAGGGAGATACAGAGTAGGAGGAAAGGCAGAGCTGGAAGAGCAGTGTGTAGCCCAGAGTGCCAGGTGCAGGATTGCACAAAACATGAGACGCAGGAGAGAATCAAAATCCTCTGCTATCAATTTTAACCTGAGCACCTCAAGCAAGAGCACAGGTTTAGATGGGTCCAGTCTCACCTCCAACACTCACAAAGAAACTCTGCCCTGATGACAAGCACCTCCACGTGTCAGGGCCAGGGAGGAGGAAGGAGGTGTAAGCTGCTGTGCTTTGCAGAGGATGCTTTGCTCAGCATCTTCCTGTGACTCTCTTTGACCTCCACGGCATCTGGGTGGCAATTCAGGCCTTGGCACATGGAGCCTGTGAGGTTCACAAACAGGTCACTGCTTTCTCACCAGCTCTCAGAAGGGTTACTGGGAGAAGCACCATGCTCAGCACAAGTGAGTTCATCCGAGGTTGCGATGGAGGAGCGGGATCACTGCCAGTGCTTGCCACCTGCACCGTGGGGCAGGCTCTTGTCTCACCACCTATGAACTAAATGCATTCCTCATCTCAACTCTTCAGTTTGACCAGGGTTGTAAAATACACAATGTATACAATGGGTTTAGGCACAGCAGAAGTACCGTGACTCCAGTGAGGCCATATTTTATGTCAAGGACTGATTCTGCTAACCATTGAGAAATACAGTTTCAGGGCAAACAAAATAGTCTGGAATGCCACCTGTGATGTGCCTCAGACACTCAGATCTCACACTGTATCCTATTCTATAATACAAATATTCTCAAAACACTTCATTTTCCAAACAGACTTCAACTTTACTACTTATTGGGTAAAATGGGGTTTATCTCAGAGGTTAGTGCCATTGCCTAAAAAAGACAAGGTAATCCAACCCCATTGGGACCATGGAAAAAACTCAGCAATTCATTTTTTAACAGCACTTTTAATACCCCTGACTCTTCTGCCATGTGGCTTTGTAACTTGGAAAATACAACCTGGTGGAATAGCAGGTTAAAGAGTCAGAACAGCTCACACAGCATTATTCAATGAAAATTTTATGTACCCTGGAGATACACTGTCAGTAACTTTGCAAATCCAGTTTTCAAAATGGCTTAGCAAAGAGATATGAATACCTCAGCCCCTTCATGAATCCTTTGCCCCATTAAGGTTAGAAATAACCAAGATTTTCCATACCACTATACTGTAACCCCAAGCTATGCCTTCAGTTCCAGCCAATGTGTGCTCCTAACCAAAGCAGAGGGTTGCAAGGCAATCCAAGAATTTAAAAAACCTTTCATAACAGATGATTCAAAGCAACTGTACAAACTAGCAAAGAAACTAGCAATTTAACTGAAGGTTAAATTGCCTGATTTAACATTAAGGGACCCCTGATGTTACAAATGTTTATCACTATGCCTGTTTCTTTAAGCCTGTTGTGCACCATTGGTTTAAAAAACTGCACTGTCTATGGTACAGCTTTTTACATGCCAGCTTCTCTCCTATGTGATCACACATTTGTGTCAGGCTTAAAGTAGCAAGAGACTAAATGGTTGCGTGATCAGCTAATTCCTAGATTGTGGGAAAACTCTCATCTGGCCAGTGCTTGTCATAGCTGGTCTTTTCATCAGGTTACTACAAAAGAGTAGAGGGAAGCAAAGGTGTAGTCTTCATGGAAGCACCATCTTTTGTCTCTTCAGCTGGCAATGAGTCCTCTAGGGATACTGACAGCAAAACACAGATTATAGCAAACCCCAGATGCTTTAGCCTGCACAGCAGCCAGAGATAACCCGGTTTTGCTCAAAGAATCATGATAAGATGTAAAAGAAGTTTTACTAAAAGTCTTGTTCTCTAATCCATGAAGATTTTTTCACATTGCACGAATTTTCGGAGTGCAAAGCCACTGACCAAAGCAGTGGCAAATAAAAGCTATTATATCAGCATCAGGCTCCTCCATTTATTATTTCTATCAACTTGACTGAATTGCTAAGGAACTCATGTGAGCAAACCTCTAACAGTCTTTTTAGATCCCAGTAGCTGTGACCTTTTCAGGCCTGCTATGCTATCATGGGACGAGAGCAGAAATGGTCAAACCTATTCTAACTAATTAGGGACTACTGTAGAGGGAATATTAATAATCTGAAGCTCTGGTATTATGAGGTGCTTCCACTCTTAAAACAATATATATAATTGCATAATGCAACATTTGTGAATTAATGAAAATTAGTTCTCATCTTGTTCATCTGTGCATTTTCAGAAAGCCCCATATCTACAGCAAAGGAGCTTATTGTCTGGCATCTCCTGGGAGAGCAAGTGGAGACAGAGAATATAAATAAGTGAATTGAAAACTGAATGAAAAGGACAGCAAAGAAAAAGACAATTCAAGCTGAAGAGATTTTCTTGCCGCAGGGATCCATCCAGGAGAATTGCTTTTAAAATGCCTCACTCAGGTATGTTCTACAGCCTTTTATGTGAGCGTGTGGCAGATAGCAAGAAGGACGTATCTAGGACAAACTAGCATTTGCTGAGCCTTTATAGTGTAAGTTCCTGCAGCAGACACAGCACATTTAACTGTTGTTCTGCGTGATCAGTTAACCAGTTAACTTGGGGTCTGTTCCTCCAGAGACAGTGGTCAAACCTGTGTTTTTTAAGCCATGTCCTGCACAGGTAGGAAGACAGGATAATGTATTTCACATAATGCCACACCACTGTGTGTGGCACCTGGGCATCTGTGGGAAATACTCAAATCAACAATCCACACATGCTAACACGCCCTGTTCGTCATATTTTTCAACCATGCTTCAGATAATCAGAATCAAATATTTGTTCTGCAGTAGCTCAGAAACCACCAGCCTAAAATGCAGGTTTGCTACACAAACCACAGCAGCAGTGAAACCACTGGCACATGTGGGACACCACCTGACAGAAGAATCCCAAATCTTCTCTGGCCAGAGGTGAGGAGGGTAACCAGTGGTAACTTCTGGTATCAGGATGTGATGCAAACACACACAAAAAAAGGGTTTCTGTCTCTTATTTTCATCATCTTTTCAGCAGCAGCTAACACTGTTCCAAAACAAGGTGTAAATATTACATTAGAAGGAATGCCAACTATAACCATATCAATCTAAAATATACTGGAAACATCATTACTTCCTTATGTAAATTACTAAAACCTTCTGTTGGCAATTTGCAAACCTCTGTTGCAATTGGCTTCAAATTATAAACATCTTTACTCTCATTAAAATTAGAATTCTGTTTACAAGCAAAAAAAATCACCAAAATCTCTGCACCATTCCACCAACTATCAGTTTGCCCAACTGAAACAAAAATTGCATACGTCAAACCCCCATTCAATTAAGGAAACTAATTAAAATTATTGCCGCTGCTAACAATGATTATCCAAGCTTTGGTAAAGAACTGTATAATCTCTATATATTATACTATCTCTTCCAGATCTCACTGTAAAACAGGGTTCTCTATTTCCTGTTGGGGGAAACAGCTGAAGCAATTTGCCAAACATCACACAATGACTCAATGCATAGGCTGAAGAAAGATACATTATTCTAAGACTCCTGTCAAGTGTTCTGTCCACTTGACAACACAATCTCTGCACTTCAAATGTGCTTGCTAATTCCTGCACATGAACCACACAGTCCCCACTGCACATTTTAGGAATACAGTTTTCCTGACTGCTTGCTGCTGGAACCAGCAGAACACACACTGCAACCTTACAAAACAAGGGCTGATCAAGCATGCCCTGAGATGTGACAGCCTCACATTCTCTCTTTGTGACTTCACCTGGCATGTCCAAAGGCACCACATTATCCCAGTGCAACCTCTGCAGGAGCATGCCTGTAATTCTGAACAGCCTGCAACAGGACAACAGAGGGTTAACATATCTTCCCCAGAGCTCTCTTCCACATAAACCAAACCAATGCACAAAAAAAGGGCTGAAGCAATGACTTTACTGCAAAAGGCAGTCAGTGTACTCCAAGTACTTCTTTGCTGTTTTCAAAGTAACTGAAACCTCAGTGGTGGCATGAATCACTCCAAAAGCCAAACCATGTGACAAAAAGCACAAATGGCTTTGTGGCATAAGATCTGCTTGCCTGCCTTGCACCCAAACTCAACGCAGACCACTTACCTGAAAACAGTAAAACTGAGAAAATAACATCATGGCTGCAACAATTAGAAGGTACCACACAACTGGCACTCGGTTTGCTATCTCAGTGGCCCACAACACACTAATTTTAATCTACAAATAAAGAAATTATCCTTTGGATCATGTTGCCCTTAAGGAAGTGTGTCCTAGACAAAATGGGGCCTGGGAAAATGGGATGATACTTAGTTATATCATCAAAAAACCCTTTATCCATTGACTGAGAACTGGGAGGCAGAGAGCCACCAACACCACGGCCACTAGACCAGTAACATGGAGTCAGACTGGAGAAAATGTTTGTCCAAACCTGAGTGTCTGAGTCACTCCTGATCTTCAGCTGTTAACTGTGAAATTGTCTGGTGGCTGATCACAAACAAATTATCTCAAACAAATGTGGTGTGCTAAGTTTGAGACCTTGGCTGGTGGCTGTCTCCTGTGTAAGCAGCCCAATGTCCCACTTGGCTACAACACTGACAAGAGATGAACTGGTAAAGCAGAAGCTCAATTTACTGAATCTACATCTCACCCAAAAATACAGTTTATTACAACAACTTCTGGTTTCTGCCAGGACAACTACACCATTCAACAGCTACACCATTCAAATAAATCGCCCTGTCTGTGAAAGTGCTTCTCACAGGTGTCTCCAGACTCTGGACAAGAAACTAATTACATATCACTAATGGCAGCAAGGAAAGGAATAACAACAGTACGGAAAATAAACTCACACATTTCACCATTACAGAAAAACAATTTTGCAGCGTTTAAGGCAGAAAAACACTTTCTCTGATGAGCATTCTGACCCTTTTCTTCTAGCAGAAGTCACATCTTCACATTCACATTTTCACAGAAAACCATTTCATGGCAAACAGTGATACCTAAGACATATAGTTCAGCATATCTGAATATAACTAATATACAAAGCACATCTGAAATGATAACTCTTGGGACAAAAAGTTATGAAGAAAATTACATTAGTAACTACTGAGATTTGATTCCTAAATTCATTCTCTTAAAAATGTGTTGCTGAATCTCTAGTGTCAAAGCAGATACCTAGAAGAAAGTGATGCCTCAGATTTCAAGAATCCTGTTAGGGCTGTTTTCCCTTGCTACCAGCTACATTTAGAAAATATCCCATGACTGAGTGATAAACAACAAAGTACAAAGTCTATGGACAGGCAGATTGATAAGAGCTGTGCATCACTTATATCCTCAGCAGAGTTCAAGTGTAATGTCAGCACAGCAGAGGCCTTGTAACAACTTCTCACTGTGGGGAGGAAAGTGAAATCTCTACACCACAGTTTCTGTCAACAGAATTTTCATTTACACCAGCCGGCCAGAATTTCATGGATGTCAAAGAGAACCCAAACATATCTGTGTGAATAGCAGGTATGTGCACGCAAATATCCAGAAAGCCAAACAATCTGGCCACCCTCTCCAACCCATGAACCTCTCCCTTGTCCAACAGGTCTGAAAGTGTCATCATGGTTGGTCTGCTGCATTTGGTGAAATTTTTCACCAGTTTTCATTGTATCACTTACTTTGTGTTGGTTTGAATGAAACCCACCTAAATGTGGTGACACATCAGCAAAACCATATGAATAAAAGGTTTTACCTGCTGTGGTGGTGTGCTGTAGCTGATAATGCTCCTCTTTCTTACAAAAGGATTAGTGGTACATGATAAATGAAGAAGGAATGTGACTATGAGTTTCGTGGGGGAATTCTTTAAAAACAATAACAAGCAGTCTCTGGAAAAAAACTCAAAACTCCTGCAAAGTGCCAGCTACTCTCAGGCCTCAGATGGATATCTGTGAGTAAATTTCCAACCCCCTCTCCTCCCACTATGTTCTATGACAATTTAGGAAGCCAACACTTTTGGAGGGTGCTCACACAGGTCATAGTATAAAGATCAACAGGCAGAAATATTGATATGAGCATGGGAAGGAACACAGCACAGCAATGCTAGACAGGGTAAGGGGATGAAAATCAGGTGATTAACATGTTTATATTTATTTTTGAGGTTTTTTTTTCCTAGGGGATGAATTCTGCACTGGAAATTTCCTCTCAAAATCATGGTAAGCTGTTTTAAAAACTAGTCATGTAATAGGCACAAGCCAGTCAACTCCAGATATAAAAAAAAAACCCATTCATTTTGTCCCCTCAGGGCTCAGCAAACTGTGTGTGTATTGATTGCAAGCTGTAATATTATGAAAGTAAACAAACAACTGCCTTACCACAGAGCAGCCTTTGGCGATGAGGTCCAGGGGCAGGGCCCCTTGCTCCTGTTCTGTTCTGGTATTCATGTTGGCAGTGGAGCTGTCAGGGACACACAAGGTCTGCACAGACTCATGCTCCTGCAAACCCAGTGAGCTCAATCTTATGGGGATCTTTTGTCAGTTCACTTGGTTTATAAACCTCCACCTTCATCCCTTGCCAAGACAGATAAAGGATTTCTAGCATACCTGATTTTTTCCCTCATACAAAACACCCTGGCAGAAGCTCTCTTTAATAGCAGTGAAAAAAAATTTTTTTGCTTCCCTCTGTTTTTTTAATCTATGTGTCCATTCTGCAGCCAAGGTAAGCCAAGCATAAATCCCACAGCCCCAGTGTGCCCAGTTCTAAGGAAAGTACTGTTAGACAGCTCATGCAGTTTATGTGGGCTTCACAAACACTACTAGATGGAAAGTCAAGAATTTCAGAATGTATTGTTAGACTACAACAGTCTTAACAAAAAAAAAAAAAAAAAAAAAAAAAAAAAAAAAAAAAAAAAAAAGAGGTTCTTATTAGTCCAAATCTATTTATTACTATAAAAAACACTGCCAACAATAACAAAAACATTTCTGAATTTACAGACCTTGTAAAACCTCTCCCTTCTCTGTACTGTTATGCTATCCACAGACTCCTCCATGAATCCTGCTTAGTCTGGAATAGGAGAGAGGGTTATGGCAAACTGTCCCTGGCTACAGCTTTTCTCCAAAAGAAAGGCACCAAGGCTGATGGGGAGAGCTTATTCCTCTTTACTCCGCTGCACCCCGTGATGGGTGAGGTGGCTCGGTGTAGCTTGACTGGCTCTGGTACCACCCTGTGTTCATGGTTTTCAAGCCTCTGCTGTTATCCCATGTCTACTCTCCATGCTGCCATTCAGATAGTTAATTTTTAAAAGAATATACACTTCTTAGTTCTACCCATTAGGCAGAGAAACTGATGAAGATTATTATAAAAATAGGCACTGAATTATACAACCATATAACAGCAAGCTAAAGCTAAAACTGATTAGGTAACACCTATCACTCTTTCAGACAACTGCTGTAAGAGTTAAAAGAGCAGAACAAAGCTTCAGGCAAGTTCTGACAACTGAGATCTGACAAGCCCTTGTCCTCGCAGAATTATTTCAGAATCTGTGTTGCAACTAGAAAATGCAATAGAATTTGTCTGGCTACAAGGCCACAACCCAGATTTTGATAGACAAGGATGGCCTAGATTTTCACAGATTGAAAAACAAGGTTTTTCACCTATGAATCCAGCAAGGATGTTGCAAACACTTCCATGGATTTAAGCTCCTGACTAGGGCCAAGACTTATTTTCTTGTAGGTCAGTGCTCTTACCTGCGTAATTGTGACTCGTGGCACCCATAGAGGCCCCAGAGAAGCTCACACAGCCATTGTATGGGCTATTAGGCATTTGATTTTTAAAGCCAACACAAACAGTTGAGCTGTTACAATTAAAGTGACTCAGAATTCTGAGATTCCTGTAGCTGAGACCTTAATGTTAATTCTAAGAGTGTGATGTTACTGAAATTGTGTTCTGTACGAGTTTTAATGAGACATGCACCTATTTCAGGTCAACTGCATACAGAGAGTTAGCTTGGAGTATTTTGTGGACACTTACAAACCAGCATGAATGTGTGTTCATACTAATTCACATAAACTCAAATGCAACTGCAGCCTGCAAATTGCATGAGAAACTATGGCTGAAAATAAAGGGAGCAATTTTGCATGCAATCTGACTTGGCCAGAATATGATTAAACAGCCATTTGAACACTAAAAGCTGACAGAAGCATATAAATATGCCATCATGTCCTGTGCTGTTTTCTGCCATCCTTCTAAGTAGACCAGCAGAACATCATGTCTTGTTTAAAAGTCCTCCACTGCTGATGCACAGCTCTGACCTCTAAAATACCATTATCCTAATTTTCAAAAATTATCTGATTAGCTTTTTAAAACTGGAAAAATTATTTCCAGCAAATAGGTGTAAGAGTGCCTATCACACATAAATACTGCATTTTTGCATAGAGGAAACTTGGTTTTTAAAAAAAACTGTTATTTTCTGCCCATAGGAGTGCCACCAATGTATACATTGCTCTTTTAAAATACTCCAAGACAGTATTAGACAAATGTGTCACCCCATTCACAACACTGAAGGACTTATGCACTCTGTTAAAACTCAGTTTATCACAGAAAGCAGTTCTCGATTTGGCTGATCTATGTACAGCTGCTGCTTCTAGTGCTCGTAACATCACATTTGATAAATGTACAAGAGTTATTTCTCTACCTATGTATACACACATGTTCATTTAGATAGCATTTTTTAAAAAATACATATTGAAACACTGTATTCCCTGATCTACTAAGCAAAATCAATATTAATAATATGAAATATACATATTCTCACAAAGGAAATAGTTTTCTGATTTGGAGATTAATGCAGTTTGAAATCTGATCTTCTTTCTCTGCTCCCCTTGGTTTATATTTTTCTCCTGTCACTTCAGTCACGAGAACTGACATAGAATAAAAATACTGCATCACTCTGTTTGCATATGTGACAGCACAAACAAAATAGGAACAGGGAAAGAAAATCCAAGGAACGCCAAGTCATCAATATCCATAGCACTGGAATGTTTTACATACTGCAGCACCCTGTCTGCTTCATCTTGTATGTGCCTCCCTTCTTTGCTCTGCTATGAGCAATTCCTAGCCCCTCATTCTCTTTCACTACCTGCTTCATCAGGGTAGCTGTCCTGAGAGCAGGTGTCACTCTCTGCACCTGCTATCCAGTGGTTTTGGTGGTACCAATAACCATAATTTTATGCAGCTGCTGCTGGGAACTAAAGGCTTTCCCCAGTCTCCATGTTTTAATTTTGTGTGAACTCCAGGAAAACAAGAGCAGGCTGTCAGCCAGGACTGAGAGACTTGGGGCACTGGGTTTTATTTGTTTTCTTGTGCTGAACCCCCCTCTCCCCTGCAAAATGCCCCAGAATGATATTTACTGAAGCACTGCCCTGCTGCTTCCACTCCCTCCACAACCTTCGTGCTAAGCAAAGGTACCTGCCACAACCTCCTTTCCTTGATGTGCACTTTGCAAAGGCAGAGTTTGTACTGCCTCTTCGTCTTTTCCTATCCCTAGGACTTTTCTTTAGCTTATAGTAATCTGTTTTCCTCCCAAGACTCCTATTTCTCTTTCCAGGGTTCTGCCACAGGGTATATAGTTCACATATTTCTAACCCTAAAATCAGATGCAAGACCATTCACTACAGATGTTCTATGTACAGCATGCAGGCTACATCTATAGTTTACCACAGTAATCTCCAAACTTTTTCAATTGCAAACAGTACCAGGGAAAGAAATCTTCCCAAAGTACCACCATCCAAACATATTATGCAATTCGTAAAACATACAGAAAAAGTAAGAAGTGTAAGCTAGAAATGAAATAAACATAGTTCTAAAAATTTATTAATAGCACAAAACCATGTTTTTTCACACCCCAGTGGACTGTTTTATGCACACCTTGATGTGCATGCACCCTGCTTTGGAGACCACCTCAGCTCCACAATCTCATAGTGGAATTGCTTACGGGTTTTTTGATAATGCACAGCACTTTAAACTTATTATTTTGCTTATTATTAATCTTAAATTTTACTCTCTCCCAATTTATATGCTCCATCTCATCTTCCCTCTCTTGTTTTCTACCCTCCAGCTTGCAAGTTTCTTGTCCTCTCTACCACTATTCCCTGGCACATCTGGTTTCTTCACAGGACAGCAGCTGTGTTTTTTCTGCCAGGTTTGCAAATTGCCAGGACAGTCCTTCAAGATTCAGTATTCTAAGAGTTGGTACCACTGTATAACTCCTATCCCTAGGTGGCCTTTCTTTACCAATGAAAAACAAGGAAGTGACCATTTAGGGAGCTGCATGAACAAGCTTTCACTTTTACTCTGGTACTGTTGTAACACTAAGAGGATGTATGCCTATTTTCTGACCTCTCTCTTATGAATGCTCCTGGCTTTTCTATTCTTTATCTAACTTTGTAGAAAAGCCTGCTCAAAGTAAAAATTAAAATAAAGTCCTGGACCCAACTATACTGAGGGATTGAGATAATGGAATTGTAAGAACTGCACATCTCCTCTCAGAGCTTCCAGTGGAATCATGAGGTGCTGTATCATCCCATCTATAAATCCAGGCAACAGTCCTATTACACAGCTCAGCTTAAAAGCCATCGTTATGCATCTGCCTCCCACTTTTAGTGGAGAAGGAACAATCAACATCTGTGTGACAGCTGGCATCTTGGCCAACAGATCAGAGACTGACCCTGACTCCCCCAGAACAAAAAGGTGCTTTAGCCTGTGTCCACTTCTCCAGAGGAAACACCACAAAAGACATCCAAACTCTGCAGAACAGGCACCTGAGGGGCCCATGAGAAATTTTAATCCCCAGCTGGTCTCAGCTGTTCATCATTTAGGAGTGTCCAAGCACAGACCTTATTGCTGTCCTCCACTGCCAGTGACAGTCCATCCACTGGGAGAGGCTTCTGCTCCTCCTGCAGTTTGATGCATTAATGATCCCTGCAGAGAGCACAGCTGCCATGAGAATGGTCAAGTCTGGAATTTTCAATGCATCAGTGATCTAACTGTACAGTCACCAAAGGCAGGGACAACATTTCCATAAATAACAGAGCTCAGCAACAGCTACAACTATGTCTCAGTTTTACTAAAAATTCAGCTCTCAGCCTCCCAATCCCTGGATCAAATGTTCCAGAGCTGTCTCTCCATGCATTGTTCAGGTACTAAGAAGAGCTGTAAGTAAGAACTGTTAAACAGAAATCACTGATTAACTACATTTGCAGGCTACATTCTGAACCAAGTGTTGCCTGTCCTCTTAGAGCTGCCAAAAAGCCACAGAAAAGGCAGAGTGTGCATTCAATGTGTTCAGCAGGCACAGGCCCCTAACCTTACCCAGACAAATTTCCCACTGCTTGGCAATCCACAGTGCACTGATCTGGTATTAATGAGCATGCATCCACTCTCTCAGTTTTGATGAATAGGAATTGGACCCAGAGCTCCTCTCCCTTTATGCAGTAACTGAACATTTTTACTGCTCCTACTGACAAAACTGGAGTGTCTCCAAATCCCACCTCCTTACCCATCCTGGCACAAATGAAAAAAGCCAGCAGGAGATTGACAGGGAGATGGATGACAGTGGGGAGGAGTATTGAGTTTGGTCCCGTGGAGTAAAGCTCACACTAATAATGACTGGCATTAAAGAGGCCCCTGATAAGCAATACAGCAGTTATCACCACAGGAGGCACTTGCTCATAAAAAAATGACTGTGACAGCTAAACACAGTCAGCTTCCCCAAATGATGTGGAACATATGATAGTGCTTTCCAAGTGTTTGGAAAGTATAAATTACTTTGCTGCTTTGTCCTGATGAGAGTTACTTCCAAAAGGATCTTTTCATTTCAGGGCTGTTTGCAAAGAGATATTTGAGCTCCAAAACAGTGAACAACACATGCAGCTTCTAAAAAAGAAATGGAAGTATTTAGGGAGCTGGTGGTAACAAGTATCCAGATGAAATCTAAGAAAGAGAAGTTGTGGCAAGCATCAAATTCAATATATCACACATATCTAGCATGGAAAATTTTGAAAATACATCAGCACACTTGGAATTGCGATACATTTTCTAGCCTTAACGATTCTGTATGATCTAGCTAAGCATTCCAAACATACAGAACCGGAGAGGGCAACTCTTGCTAACAGACACAAACTAACAGCCCTTTCCCACCTTTAACATGAGTGAACAGGCCTGTAGCTGACATCTCTCCCACTCTCAGTGTTAATACAAATATATAAAAAATTAGGAAGTACCCATATTAGCATCTCTCACAGAAAGCTGAAAGGACTACCAACACTTTCTGTGTACAGTTTTCTTCACAGGCATCCACAGACCCTACAATTCCAGCTTTGGGGAAGGGAGACCAGAGGAGGTCACTATATTGATCAGAACACTGGTGCTCCTCTCCTGTGAAGAATGACTGAGAGACCTGTGGCTCTTCAGCCTGGAGAAGAACAGGCTTTGAACAGCCTTCCATTACCCAAAGGGAGTTTACAAGAAGGCTGGAGAGGGACTTTTCACAAGAACAGAGAGTGGCAGGACAAGAGACAATGGCTTTAAGCTAAAGGGGGTAGATTTAGATAAGGTATTAGGAAGAAATTCTTCTCTGTGAGGCCCTAGCATAGGCTGCTTCTCTGAGATTACTCTGAGGCTGTGGCGCCAACATCCCTGTAAGTGTCCAAGGCCAGGCTGGGCAGGTGGAAGGTGTCCCTGAACTTCAAGGTTCCTTCCAGCTGTAACAGTTCCATGATTCTACAGTGCAAAGTAAGCCCCACAGCCATTTTAAGATATCTACAGATACACTCTCCCAAGCTAATACTTGACACTGCTTTTTCAAATAATCTCTGAGTTCTCTCTCAGTGATGATTTGTGGACATAACAGCATTTATAGAAAATCAGAAAACTTATAAACGTAGTCAAAAGCAGTTCCAATACTTTTGCACCAATAGCTGAACAGCCTGGATGCTGCCAATGTTTGCCAGTGACTTCACCTGGGTGAGATTTTCCATTTTCTTTTTATCAAGACATTGCTGTCAGAGGAATAGAATTCATTCCACTGTTAAACGAGCATGTTCCTTATCATCAGGCAAGGTTTTATAACAGGCAGGAAAAGACAATTTGATTCATGTATCTCTCTGACCAGAATTCTTCTCACAGGAAGTCCTAATCTCTACTATCTGGAAAGCAAGAGACAAAAATAAAACATTTTCAATACACAGAATCTTTTTAGAAGGGCTCCTCCCAGACCTTAAGACAATTTTAGCTCAGCATTCTTATGTGAAAACATCACTAAAAATCAAAACTTTCCTTTGTGCATTCCTTTGAACAAAACCTCAGCTTCTGAAGTTTGTGCAGTCTGAACCAATCAGATACCAAAGGTATACACAACTCTTGTCTCCAGCATTGCCTTTTGCTGTGTCTTCCCTAGAGTCACAGCAATGACTGATAGGAATATGCCACAAAAGCCAGAGAGGCTTTAAAATAAAGATATTTAAATCCCCACTGATGTCTTTTCTTGTTGAGGGTAAGTATGACTGGAATAAATCAATCAAAGTAAGTTTGCATTTCTCTGAGTATGTTGTTTTCTCTGGAATAATCTAGCAGATTGTTGCCAGTCCAGGTAACCCAAAGTAATCTGAAGACAAATTAAGTTCTAGAACCCATTTTCAAAAATTAATGTGACTGCTAACAGCCAGTCAGCCCTCTTCCATACCACTAACTCAAATAATACTAAGGGCACTCAAGGCACTGCAGGAACCAACTGCATATGTTTACTGAGGACAGAAGCCAATTCTTATAGCTAAACCCTGAGTGAGCTCTGTGTTAACACACAGACCAATAATGGATCTAACAAAGCTCATCTGAATGCTTGGGTCAGTCTGATTCTTCTGACATGGACACAATCTCTGCATGGATCAAAAGCAAGGAGAGGCCTGTCAGAAGAAAACATTTTCAGGAGGAGTGTTGAAACAAAACTACTCAGATTTGCATGAGGAAAACATGAATCTGAATGGAGGGAAGAAGGAAGCAGATAAGCAAAGTGCCAGAAGAAACAGCAGACAAAGGGTTTAAAAGAAAGGCATACCTTAATCACCTGAGCACTGTAAGAAAAGTTTCACTGAAAGAGAAAAGATGCCAAGACAGTGAAGAACATATCTGGAAACATAAGATATCACCAGAAGGAAAACATTCAAACCGTGAAATTCAATAACTTTGCACAAGACTTAAAACAACGTAGAAAAGGTGATATGAAATATAATGAAGTGCAAGATCTATGCTAGCATCCACTGCTAGACTACAAAGGAAACATAGGTCTAAACCCCATTCACAACAGCCAACAAAGCAGAGATGCAACAGGGCTCCCCCTTGGAACTGGGACACCTGTCCAGTTCACACTTCAGCCAAGCTATTTTAATACACTCATTAACAACAGAGTACAAACATGCCTTAGTCAATGGCTCACTACAGAAAAAGGGCTCTGCTACTAAACTGAGCGAAACCATGCACATAAAAAAAAAAATCCAAACTCATCTTGGCAAATTTTTGATAAATCCACAAACTTGAATGTAATTCAGTGAACAAAGAAAACACCAAGATGAGTGATGAGGCTGACAGGCCTGAATGCCACCCAGAGGGACATGGACTAGCTCAGGAAATGGGTCATTGGGAATCTCATCAAGTTCTACAAGGCCAAGCACAAAGTGCCACTCCTTGGTCCCATGGAATGGACTCAGAGCAGCCCAGAGGAGAAGAAACTTGGGGGTGCTGGTGGACAGGAGGCTGGACATGACCTAGCAACGTGTGCTGGCAGCTCAGTTGTTCCCTGGGCTGCATCCAGAGCCCTGTGGGCATCAGAGGAGGGAGGGGATTCTGCCCCTCTGCCCCACCCTGGTGAGACCCACCTGCAGAGCTGCCTCCAGCCCTGGGGCCCAGCACAGCAGAGATGTGAAGCTGCCCCAGTGAGTCCAGAGGAGTCCACAAATATGCTGAGAGGGTTGGAACACCTCTCCTATGAAGACAGGCTGAGAGAGTTGGGATTGCTCAGCCTGAAGAACAGTAGGCTCCAGGGAGACCTTATTGTGACCTTTCTATATGTAAGATGGGGACAAACATTTAGTAAGGGTGTTGACATAAGAAAAGGGATAGTAGTTTTAAAATTAAGGAGGGACAATTTACATCAGATATTAGAAAGAAGTTGTTTTACAATGAGGGTGGTGAAACACTGGCACAGACTGCTCAGAGAGGTGGATGACTCATCCCTGGACTTGGATTCAAGCTAAGGCTGCATAGGGGTCTCAGCATGCTGATCTACTGTAAGATATCTGTGCCCATGGCAGGGGAGTTGAACTAGAGAGCCTTTGGAAGTCCCTTCCAACTCAAACCATTTGATGATTCTATAAAGATAACAAGCAGATTGAAAAATAAATTCAAAGAAGCGGAATTACAGATCCAAGGTGCTGATGGCTGACCACCATCTCTTCTTGACAAAGACTGAGGTCACTACCCAAAGGACTCAGAGGGTCATCGGAAGGGTCAGTGTGCAGGAGAAAGGGGCAGGTACTGGCAAGTGCACGTAACAGTTTTACTCGATTGATGAAAGGGAATTACTTGAAAAAAAGCAGATAACTTGCAGTGCTCACATAATTTCTACCTGAGTAGCAGCTGGTGTGTGTTGACTAAACTTATAAGACACAGATTAGAAAATAACCTCTTGGCTCTGCATAGAAGGTTGTCTCCTTTTGAAAGACGGGTGTCTGCTAGGGAAAGCAGGGCCCTCCCTTGAAAAGGAGTCCGCAAACCCCGTCGCTCTGACTGAGCACAGTTTCGGAGCCGAGGGGCTGTCAGGCGGAGCTCCGTGTGCAGGAGCAGTAGCTGTTCCCCGGTCACTCCAGCCCAGCGGCGCTCGCTCCCGCCGGGCAGAGCCCGCGCAGCGCCCGCCGCGGCCGCTTCCCCGCCTGCAGTTCCCGGCACGGCCGGAGGGGGCGCGGCGGCTCCCGGGGCGGGGCCGGCAGGGGGAGCTCTGGCTGGGTTACGGCGGTAGAAGCGAGTTCCTTTCCGCAAGGAGCAGCTCGGCCGTCCTCCTCTGAAGGCGAGAGAGAGAGAGAGAGAGAGAGAGACAGACAGAGAGAGAGAGAGAGAGAGAGAGAGAGAGATAGAGATAGAGAGAGACTACGCTCCTCTCTCGACTCAGCCACTTATGTTTTTCTTAAGTAGCCGTAACTACTCAGTAGTTAGTTTCCTAGCAACTTACAGGAAAAATTGTATTAAAAAATATTTTAAACCCCCAACAAAGATACATTTCCTATAGCCTATATAAGCTGCAGAAGGACAAGAGGAAACAACCCATTATCTGATTAATTAAAAAAAAAAAATCAGTCTGAAACTGTTATTCCTTTTCAGCTTCTCTGAATTCCTTCCAGAGTTACTAGTCCTAGAATATTTCACTAACTGGGGTGACAGAGTTTGGTAATACTCTGCACCTTTTATTGTTTTATCATATTTTAACTTGATTTCACCTCACTAATTTTGTCTTCAATTTGAATGTGTTCTCTTCTCCATTTTCCACACCAACTTTTGCTTTGGATGATGGTGTTACCAATTTTGCTCCTAGGTCATGAAAACTGATGATTTTCCATAAACCGAAATATTTTAGAACAACTTTAAAATGGGACTTTTAAGGACTCTTAAGTAAGAAACATATATGCAGTCTAAAATCATGAGAGAGATAATAATAGTTTACAATATTTACTTGAAAACTATTCTTTTTAAGGTAATACTCCTTGATTGATGATTTCCTGAGTTTTTCTAGCTTTTGGAATGCATATCTTTCTATCGCAAAGCTTTTCAATGAAAGCATTGTCAGTGGAACTTTAACAAAAACTAAAACAGACAGAGATAATGTGGCCACCAGACTCTGGCAACAAAGGCTTTAAGACAATCATGAAATATAATTCTACAAACCCATTTTGTACAACCTTATCATCAACACAAGATGCTATACACATGGCCCTAGGAGACCAGAAGAATGGAAATGCTTACATTTCTTTCTGTATGGTCGCAGATCTCTGCCCATCCTTCAATGGATGCAATGCAGGAAGGCTTTTTTCTTCTGTTTTTGAAAGCATAATAGTGTCAACAGAAATGCTTTTGTGGGAGCAGTTTTTTTTGACCAGCCCACACTCAAATGAAAAATGGTGCATGCATAGAAGAATATCTGTTAAACACCACTTTCACTTTTCAATTTAAAAAATGACATTTTCTTTTGAGACACTGCAGGATATGGGCTAATGAGAAGAGGCTGCCTGATTTAAAACCACTGGAGTGAAACATCATTGTTACTGTTTACCCAGGTACAAACACCAAATGCCTTCAATCTCTCATTTACATCTGCCAGGATGTTATCTGACTAACAAAACCTGCTAATCCAGGTGTTATGATACTCACAAAGGTGAAGGGGAAGGAAAAGCTTAGGGGGAAAGAGGTGGGAATGTCAGTCCACTTGCTATTATGATCCTGCAGTAGAACAACAGGTGGAAAATAAGTCCCTTTCCTAGACAATCTTATAAAACTATCCTTTATTCACACACAGACCAACAAATCCATGGTGTGACGGGAAAATTATTTAAAATCAGTACAAATTTCAGGGAACAGATGCCTTTGTTTCACCTTCAGTTTTGATAAACTTAATATAATTTAAAAAGCGCTATGCTATAAACTGAAAGAAAGAAAAAGCACACAGAAATAAATGACTGTCACTATCACAGCCTTCACTGGCCTATGCCACAGAGACCTCTTAGGCTAAAGACACTGATCTCTGATCCTTGAGGCAATGTGCTAAATGCTGCTGTTCAGTTAGTTGCCACCTACACTGGCATTGAAAAAAAAAAATAGGTGACAGCAACCAACTACCTG
This sequence comes from Oenanthe melanoleuca, assembly GCF_029582105.1. Lineage (NCBI taxonomy): Eukaryota > Metazoa > Chordata > Aves > Passeriformes > Muscicapidae > Oenanthe > Oenanthe melanoleuca. Next base: position 18,227,008 of record NC_079362.1, on the reverse strand, counting down.
TCAATCTTAAAATTACAGCAGCTACATTTTCTTTGCTCACTTTATTTATTTATTTTTTTGGGTCTTTTTAGGTGCAAGTACAGAATGTGTGGTAGTGTAGGCTTGCACTGAGACTGTGAAATGTCCTCCCAAGGGCCATGAAGACACTTCACCTAAAATTAGATAATGTAAAATAGAAGAGAACATGCTGCAATTACATAGAGCCATTAAAGCTCAGAAGAATTTAACTTTGCAAAGGCATTCTTTTCAAAACCAGAACTTTTCAAGAAAAAGCCGTTTGGAATTTCAAAATCTTTTTCACTATCCTGAGGTGATAGAGTGCATGTTTTGTGTGTGCTTGTCAGAGAAAGAAAGAGAAGAAAGAAGTCAGAGGTAAAAAGAACTCAAACTTCTGGAAGCTATTGCTTTTCAAGAGTTAATTTGGTTTTCAGCATGAACAATTTTAAATTTACTGTGGCTAAAAGCCTTCTTCATAAGCTGAAAACCTAAAACAACACAATAAAAAAACCCTGAAAGGTTCAAAATGCAAAATTAAACATATAAGCATAGTTTTTCTCTTCTCTCTTTTCTCCCACTTTCCTTTTGAGAATTTAATCTTCTTGACTGTGATCAGCAGTGTTTTCTGGTGATGTCTAACAGCAATTTTTCCCTATTTCCCCTTATCTCTTTCAGTTTAAATATTTAGGACTTCCCAGGTTCTCAAAACCAAGCACGGGCTCAGTAAACTTTAATATGGGTTGGTGAATGTCCACTCTGTCTATATTTAGCATTAATACTTCTCTTTGGTTGCAATACAGGATGTAACCAGAAGTAAGTATCCATCACCAGCTGTTAACAACCAGCTGGGGCAGTGCTCTTTATCTTTTCCACCACCCATCCTTCCTCCAGGGAGATATCTGCTGTTAGTGAGCCATTGAGTCCCACTGCATGACTGATAAAATTAAATCACCCCACTGGGAGATGCTCCAGGTAGGGAGAGGAGCCAAGCCTTTCCTAAATGGATAAAAACTGAGAGTTGGAACATCAGAGCAGCCTTTTTCTACTGTGGAATGACACAGTGGATGACAAGGCACATCTACACCACCACTGGACCTTCAGAAGAAAACTGCACTCTTCCACAGGACCAGTGGTTCCACACACCCTCATCTGTCACTCCAGGGGGACTGCAGCCACCATTTAATGGCACTGCTACCAACACCCTGACTGACGGATGGGCTGTCAGCTTGTATTCTGACTCTGGCAGCATTTTTTTTTAATTACTGCATTTTGATTTTAATTTTCCTAGTAAAAAACTATTATTCCCATATCTTTGCCTGAGAGCCCCTTAATTTCAAAATTATAATAATTCAGAGGGAGTGGGTTTATATTTTCCATTTCAAGAGAGGCTCCTGCCTTTCTTAGCAGATACTGATCTTTAAAACCAAGACAATATTTTATGATCCCTTAACAGTTCCATTCTAGGAAGCAGAGGGATGACTAAAAAAAACCAACAACAACAAAAAAACCAAACCCACAAAATAAATACATCCCAGAATCGTTTTCTAATAGGGTAAGTTGTTCTGCAAGGGTATTTTTTACCAATTGAGAGGTTCTTCTGGCTGATATTAATAAACCTCTTGCCTTGCCTCAGAAGTCAAAAGGCTCCTTCTTTCAGTTGTTGTAAATCATGGCAAAGACAGAAAATAGCTTACCCTTCCCCAGGCATAGTATTTCCCCTTGCTATTCTGTGATGAGTGAAATTGAGGTTTTATACCTCTGGGACCAGGTTTTAATTCTCTGCTTGTTCTATCCCTGTTACAGTTTTCCTTGGAGAATCTTATTTGCTACTGCAAGAGAAATGCTTTATCAAAAACAAACAAAGCCAAAACAAAAGCTCCAAATATGCCATAAATTCTGGTCTAAGTACTCTTTGCATTGATATAAAGATCTTGTATTTATTCCTAGGAACATTACTCCTGAATCACTCAAAAACAGACTTCCTCTCTCTGTTTGAGCTTCTCTTCCCTCTCTCCTCTGTTCCTCTTTTCATCCCTCCATCTTTCATCTTTCCTCACTTTATTCAGATTGAACAAGCAAGGTACTATTCTGTCCCACATCAAAGCAGCCCCTAGATTTTGAATGCAAACAAAGAAACAACAAAAGCCCAGTGCCCTTTGCCCACCCACTCTCTCTGACAGAGGTATGACCTCAGGTGACTGCCATCCCTGCCTTGCAGACATGGTTTATTGATGAGCCAAAGCCCAAATCACTCCTCCAGAGATGGGGACAATAAGGTAATTTCCCTCATTTTTCATACCTTCAGTTAGGAGTTTCAGGTCTGTAGATCGAGGAGGCCAATATGTCTGTTAAGCTGCCATTTCTCCAACACTGGAAACCGGGTACCCTTTAAAGCAGTTGCTGCTTATTTCTGATGACAAAATGGCAGGAAATGCAGCCACATATTTGATTGCATACCTATCCAAGTCCTTTGCTTTGGACTTAAAACTGAACAATATATTAGGGCCTAATTCTGCACACAAAACCAAATTACTCTCAGATACAGTAACAGCCAAGCTTAGCATCCTTTTCCAACTTAAGGGTTTGCAGCAAGATAAAAGGCATCAAAATGCATTTCTCATAAGAATAGCTATTCTGTTAAACATCCCTTTTCTGGCACTATGCAGGTTTCTAATGCATGAAGTCATGAATCTGTCACCTTGAGGGCACATTCATAGTGACGGTGAATATAAATTATTCCACTTCATAAGGAACCCAGATTCTCATTACTCTGCAGCTGGTAACAACCATTTTAACACCTACTATGATCCATACTATCAGTAAGAGGGAACTGAGCACCTTTTAAAGAATGAGTCCCATGGGTTTTGTGCATGCACTGAATCCAAGCCCCTGCCCCAGAAGAAACAAAATACAGACTTGCCTGTAAGCAAATACACCCTCAAGCATAGTATTTTAAAAATCAAAATGTGCAGACCTTTAAAGAATATCTATTTAAAGTAAATATCTCACATATGATTCCTGTTTCCTGGAGCCACTCTGTAAATCCCAGGGGTTCATTTAGCTAAGGTAGCATGAACCAAATTCTGGGCCACGTGGTATGAACACACGGGCACTGAGGACACATCAGGAGAACCTACAGGAGCTTTAGCTCTGATCCTCAGTACAAAATACAGCCTCCTCCAAGGTAAGAACCTTCAATTTGGGACCTTAGGCCACATTAGACTTGCAATCAAAGGATAACCTTTAAAGTAGAACTCTAAAGTCTTTTTAGAAAAGAAGAGAAAACAGCAAAACATTCAGGAAGTGAAACTAGAAACTACTCTTCTAACCTATCCATCAGAACTTCTTTATCAATATCATTAACTGCTCAAAAGAGAAGTATTTACATGCAAAAAAGGTGAATTCTTTCCACTCAGTGAACTTCCAGCTTATCTGATTTGGTCTCAGAGAGGCACAGGATCTTTCTTTCATGAATTGCCAAAGATGAAGACTGTTTTAGCAGGAATAAAGTGGTAACACTATTTAAAGTGGTAAAACAATTTCAGTTCACTGAGAAAGTTACTTTATATTAGTAATATTTGCTCCATCTCAGGAATAACTGAAAGAGTTAAAAAAAACAATTAGGAAGAAAGGAACCAGAACATTTATGTGTGTTTCACAGCAGATTTAAGAAAAACAGCACAGAGTCTCACTTGTAACATCAGATACTCCTAAGTAATGGCAATGAGATAAACTGTTGATACACTCACAAGGCTTCAATTTTGCTTTTAAGAACGGCTACATACATACAAGCTTGTATGTAAATCTTTGGATAGTTTCAATGTTCGTTACTTCTGCTCTCTTTTCCTCTATCCCTCTGCACAACTTCTGAATCAAAGAGTTCAAGTAATACAAATCCTGCTTATAAAAAATCAGGGTGCTTTTTTAAAAGTGCTTGCTATCACAATCAAGAATTAAAGGACACTAATTGAGGATTCTGTTGGAATGCCATTTTCAGAGCCTGTTAATTTGCCAATCATCAGCAATGGTGTTTTATTTCTACTGCTTTCTTTTCATTACCACGTAATTTTTCGAACTCCAGTCTGTCAATAGTAATGATTTCTGCACCTAAAACACTCACACAGTGCAAACATATTTGCCTGAAGAAGGCAGAAAGCCTGTGAACTCCTATGAAATGCAGACACTGCATTCCCAAGGTCTCCTCACACTCTTATGTACACAGAGGCAAAGTCTAACAATCCTGCCAAGTATAAAACTTGCCCTCAATTTATAGCATCACCTTTTTCATCCATCACATTGTTCACTAAAGACAAAAGCACTCTTTAATCTTTCTTTGTGAACTCCCTATGTAGCGTCTGTCCTGCAGATTTAATTCAGACCTTCATTTCACAATTGTCAAATGAGTGAGTTGGCACCTGCAATTATTATTATGTGTTTACACCAATGCATTGAAGGAACGAGATGTGATGTTTTTTAAGCAACTACAATAAAAGTAAAAAAAGCTCCATCAAACCAACAAAACCCCACTAAAATGAAAAAAAAAACAAAACAAAACAAACAAACAAACAAACAAACAAACAAAAAAAAAAAAACAAAACCAAAAAAACCTCAACAACTTGATTAAAATCTAATCCAAGACCTTTTCAAGTCAGCATTAAGACTTCACTTTTCAAAAGCATCCAATTTGTTAGGAAAATGAAAAAACCAGCCATAAAATCTTGTTTCTAAAATCGAAAAAAAAATCCCTAAAGCAAGTGAAGACTTGAAGCAAAAGTAACTTATATATCCAGGAGAGTCAACCCACAAAATTATTCTGCCTTATCATATGATTAGAAACTTGGCAAATACCATCATGAAGAAAAAGCCACTTCATAATTAAAAAGAAAAAAAAATAAAAAAGGAAAAAAACATGCTTGAGTAGATGAAGTGCTTCACGTGCTCTCCAATATTTACAGACTTACAGACTTTTGAAAAACATGAAATCACAGTAGTAATAAATACAGTTCTTAATTTTTGATCAGCAGTGTCCATTAAGAGATGAACAGCATGGGAAATAGGAAAAAAGTCTCCCAAATCCCAGGCCAGTGTCCACCACTATAATACCATGAAAATCAGACAATAAAATAAGCCTGTTTCTAAATCTATTCACCTTTTCTGTGATTTGCTGACATAGTCGAAAGTGGAGTTTCAGAATCCAGCAAATTATAGTGTGGAGATTTCAGAAGCGGGAGCTTTAAAATGGTTTCAGAGCTGCAGGCATAGCACTTTGTTAAACTGCCACAATCTGCAATGGTCTTACTGGAAAAAGATGCAAAATAAGTGAGAGAAAGGGAACAAACCTACTTAATGCTCTGGTCTAGAAAGGTTTGAGGAAGTGTGCAGAGCCGTGGTATGGCCATCTAGACTGAATGTATCTGGTTGTAGATTGGTAGGTTTTCCAAACAAAGAAAAATGCATGACAGAAAGAATTTGAATTTTTAATGAAAGGCTTTCATTAAATTTCTTCACACTTTCACCTGTAATTTGGAAAGCTCCCTTTTTTTTTTTTTTTTTTTTTTTTTTTCTGGTGTGAAAAAATAAAAGAGGTTTTACATATTGGGCAATTTTTACCAAGCAATCTTGAAAAATTTGTCGTTCACTTGTCCACTTTTTATCGTTTCCACCTTTATGGTGCAGTTTTCCCTTAAATTGCAGCTCTCTAGTAAGGTGAAAAGATAACAGTGTAAAAACTGTAATACAGTGAGTGGAGAAAAAAAAACCCACCACCAAAAATCAAAATAGACTGAATGTCCTTCCAAGTTTGTGCTGATTTCAGGAGAAATCAGAAAAATTTCAAGCACACTGAGATTTTTGGTATACATTCCTGTAAAAATGAATGCCATTCCATCCTGTGCCTTCTTATCACTGACTTTTTTCCTTCTGGTTTTAACTAAGCAGGTGTTAGTAAATAATAAACATTTTGTTATCTATCTATTAGAAAAATGAAGATGAAAGATTTTTCACCTCAAAAATTCACTTATGATTCTATGTCACTGCCTCTAATTCCTAAGACTCAACTTCAGATGTGGTTGTTAGGCAGCCAAATGACAACCAAAATGACAATTCTTTTAAACAACTGCCTTCTTTTATAGCCATACAGTGCCCACTGCCCTCCCCTCCCTAATTATGACACAGAAGGCATAATAAGCAATTTATATTGGTCATGTACAAGAATTAAAGAGTGGAAAAGGCAAAAAGAAATTCTGACTTCTGGCAGCTATGTTTGGAGTCAGCTCACCATCTTCAGAATCACTGGACACAGTAATTAGATGCAGTGGAGCCAAACAATCTTTATTAATGTTGTCTGTAAAAATCAGACCAGCTTCATGATTACATTCACATACCTGATAATCACTTCTGAATACACCAACTTGCTGCCCTTTTAAAAGCCACTTCATTTTGAAAAATGTCATTGTTTCCAATTGGAACTTCTGAAAAACAAATCTGTTATTTTCTATTAGAATTGGGAAAAAAAAAAGCTTTTATCATATCTGAAACAGACGTTCACATTTTGAAAAGGATGCTGCTGATTGTACAGATCATTACACAAGAGGCATTTCCTGAGTCTGCTGAAATCAGCTGGCAAAACTGCTATCAAAACAGGACTATATTCAGTACAACAATGCTCTTTCTTTTGTAGAAAATATCTCTTAGCTGATGAGATTATACTTGGCCAAGGCATCACCCCCATCCAGTGAAGTCCCAGAGAAAGTTCTTCCAGACAGAACTGTGGAGCTTCCCACAAAGCCTTCTTGCCAACATTGCAAGAAACCCAGAAGTAAGCATGGAAATGCTGTAATAAACAGTTTTAGAACACAAAATATGGGGTCCCATAGGAAAAAGGGTACACTAGCAGATTTTGCTACTAATTCTGTGATTGGCTGCAGGATTTTCATAAGCTTTGGAGATATTAGGAAGACTGACCTTTTCAAAATTTTAAGTTGAATTGAGAATGTAAGGGCCTGAAAATATTATGAGTTACTATTTTGCTTTATATATTAATAATTCCAACTAAGATCCCTCAGTCTGAAATATCTGTGTATGTTTGCTCTACCTATATTCACTTCTGAATTATTCAAGGAAGTTTTTTTCATACTTGTGCTGGTTTTGCACATATGACATTTAGTGAGGGATGAAGAAGACACCCACAGAAATATTAAACTAAAAAAGAAAAGCTGCTGAGAGCTTCCTCTGTGTCTGACAAAAACCAATCAGTGATTAATTTTTAGAACTGACAAGCTGTTAGGCCACTGAGAAGGCTGAGCACACCTCTGTGAACAGGCATTTTAATACGAACAAAGCCCAGGAAGCTCTCTGTCCCTTCTGGCCTGAGTACAGGTACCAGCTAGGCACAGAACTAGCTTGGAGACATCAAGGTCAGACAAGATTCAGGAAGAGTTAGGTCCAAGATGGGAGAGGGGTGAGAAGATACCTTGGAATGAAATTCTCCTGTAAGCTGTGGAGAAGATGATAAATTGTATTCTTTTTTTCCCCCTATAACTTGTGGAATGCCTGTGGGGTGGATGAAGTGTTCACATTGTAGACATAAGCAAAGACATTCATGCTGAAGTAAGCAGATGCTGAAGTAGCTGCAATTTCAGGGGAAGTTTGAACAGAGAGGAGAGTGATGTAGATCCCTTGCCCCCAGGGAAGACGAAAGAAAGAAAGAAAGACTTCTGTTTTCAAAGATTAAGAGAGCCTTTGCTTGAACTGCTAATCCTTTCCTTAAAGTGTGCCCCATAAGTTGACACGGCCCATAAATTCAGCTGGGGGAAGGCTGAAAAATGGGAGGGATTTCATGATTGCAGATTTCCTGGGCAGCTGCTATTTGTGGAAATTAAAGCCACGAGAGAACTGTTTTCTTGTGGAGAAGTCTCCATAGACTGAAGAGAGTCTCCTCTCCTAAGTAAATTGGAGAAAGACTATTTTAGAGATGGTAAACTGACTGATTTGTTTCTGTATGTTGTCAGTGTGAAGCAAAAGAGAGTGTAGGGGGGAGAAATGTTCTGAAAGTTTTATTCTGAGTCTTATTTTTTCTTTTAGTTTCTGTTAATAAAATTCTTCTTTATACCCTTCAAAGACTGAGCCTGCTTTGCTCATCTTCTAGCAGGAATGAGTAAATAATTCTAGTGGGTGCACTTAGCTATCGCTAAACCCACCACATAAACTGGTGCATTGGCCAGGAAATCTCAAATTGGCAAATCAAAACACACTAAATTGATGTTTATGCCCAGTTTCAAACTGAAACCTTCACAACATTGTATTTGCATACAATATATCATAGAATTGTTCCATACTGTGATTTCCTATTCTTTCTAGACTAGAAAACTTTCTTATCTCAAACCAGGATTCCCCTTCCCTCTCCACAGTACAACAGAGGTAAAACGGCTATGATTCTCTAATATTCATACATTAGATCTGGAAACAGAACTGCCAAAAGTATTTACTGTATCCTGCCTAGCCAGTAAACTTGTATTTTCATTCTGCATTGGAAATGGCATAACTTTTCAATATATATTGAATATATTTCAAAAATAGCCCAGTTTCAGGTCCAGAAGTTCGGATTCATGTTTTTACTAACAAAGACATTTTTCTCCCTTGATCCATACACAGAAATGACGACGATAAAACATATAATGATAAAAGATTAACTGGTGCCAAGGTAGCTCATGATTTTTTAAAAAAAATTTAATGAAACAGCGTTATCAACGGTTCCATAGGAAAGCACTTTTTTTCCCACAAGCAGGGAGACAGCATCCTCCTTCCTGAGAGGAGAGATGTCTTCTCCACATATGAAAGAAAAGTCAGTGGAATTTTCTAGATGTCACAGTATTCAGATTTGCATGTTCACCTGTACTACAATGAAGTGCTAGCTATTTAGAAAAACAGCTCCAAGTCTGACAAAGGAAAATGAATAACCCAACAGCTCTACATGTTTGACATTTCAAGAAGAAGCTCGTGAACATATTTATTTATCACTCCATCTTATTACTATACTCTGTTTCTGACCATTCAGCATTCCATGGAAACTTGCACATTTTCTACATCACATTAAAATAAAAAAACAACCCACCTAGAGAACAACATAACTAAGTATCTCTAGGCTTACACATGTTTATGCTGCTTATCCAGTAACAGCAACCTCTAGGAGTTCCTGCCTGCCTTGACTCCTCACTGTGAGGGTTGCCTGCTGCTGCTAAGAAAGAAAATACATCATGAGACTTTCACCTTTGACAGTAGATGTCAGTGCTTCCAAAATCAGTGCTATGCACTTCTAAATGCCCTTCCCTTCCCAAGCATTTGAGACACCTGGCTGGGACCCTGGACAGACTGGCTGTTCCTGCTCCTGGCCCTCCACTGACTTCTGGCAAGTCACCTCATCTCTGTGCTTCTGGCATTTTATTTTTCGTAATTCAGCATTTGTAATTCCAAAGAATTCTGCTATCTAGCTACTACACTGTTGTCCTTCTCACATAAAGCTGAGTGAGATGCAAGCAAATGGCTGTGTGGGTTTTTGGCAAACTAAAACCTATCAAACTAATGTTTTTCACTACAGATCTCTTAGAGAATGGCAAATTGATTCTTTTCTTGAGCTCTGTTAGTAGAAAATTTCAGGGGGGTCAACAACATCACTGCAGCACAACACCTCTTGTGACCCATTACTGGGGTTACGCTGCTGAAAAAAAAACGCAGCAGAGAAAGCAAGTCCTTTGCAGCCTCACTTACTCCTTTCGTCTCACACACTGGAGACAAGTGCCAAAGCTAAAAGAGTAAGTTGTGACAGCATGATGAGAAACCCTCACTCAAGCTGGAAAAAATTCATACTATATAAAAAAAAAAACCCATGGAGATACAGCTCAAATTCCCTATTGCAGAAGCCTCTAAATAGCAGTCAGATTTTTAGCACCTTTCCTTTTTTAAATACCCTGACTCCCTTCCAAAATGACAGGAAAACTCTGTCAAAGTTCAGTTTCTAGGGAAAAAACCCACACACACCTTCAAAAATAAAATCAGCTTAGAAGAAAATCCCACCCTATATAGACACTCGCCCTTTTTCTGGTCCAAGTTAAGTCTGTCTCTCTACTCAGGTCAGGAATTTGTTGAGCTCATGGAAAAGCACCATTTTCTGTATGTTTTTCCTCAGTTACATGACCAGAACCCTTCTTGCTCTCTTTAAGTAGTCCAAACTACTAAGCTGAAGGCAAGTGACTGTCCATGACAGGACTGAAACACTAATTTCACTGTATTCCTAAATTCATGTAAATACTCAAGTCTAAGCAGGTAATGGCCAGATGGAAAATTTTGTAGAAACCATTTATTAAAGGTACTGCCAAAAGTGACACAGATAATTCATTTCTTTAAATCATTTGGGTTTAACTTTCTCATAAATGCCTTCCCATCTATTTGAACAAGACTCAGCTCCTTCATGCTGCATGAAAGTTTTATTTCTGTATTCTTCATCAAATAAAGGAAAACAAGTCTTTGCAAAGCATCCAACGGATATGGACACTGTGTACTAACACTAACAGTTACTCTGCAATCAGACTCTGCAAAAAGAATTCAACGAACTGTGACCCATAATTGCAGTACAGAAGCTAGAGAATGCAGCTTCTCACAAAATGCACACAGATCATGCTCTGTGCATGATTAGATTTGTTTTCAAATGTCAGCAACTTTCTGCATTGTTCAGTTGAAGTACAGATGTACAGTACAGCAGCAGTGCTGGCAAAGAATGTAAAGCCCTAGTCTAGATAAAAGCAAACCAAATCATGTTGCCCTTAAGCTATTGTGCTGACAGAGTGAAACTGCTGATTTCTAATCAATATATTCCACCCTGTCCTGTTCTAGATCATGGCACTATTAATCCACCTGTTAGTTCACTGGTGTGAAAATCAGGGTGTTTTTCTGTCTACACAGTCCCATTAGTAATAAGAGAATTCTCAGTTTTCTTTTTTTCATTAAGGAATTTCAGTGACAGTCTGCAATAGGCATATCATATGCAAATGTTTTTGTACAATTTAATGCCACAAACTGTAGTATTATATTAAAATAACAGCACATTAAATTTCATTTGGCATGTGGCAAAATAAAATTAAAGGATGAGTTTCGATGCATAAACAGGATAAATACATAGGATTTTGCTTCATCATATTGAATAATTACATCCTGGCACAGTGCCCACATCATATTCATTATGAAGAGACCACAGTGTACGGCACACTAACTTTCTCAGACAATGGCTAGATGACTGACAAATCAGAACTCTTACAGATTTGCTTACTATTTCTGCCTTGTATGTTCTGGAAATTTGTTGAATTGCAATTCCTCGTTGTATTGCATTCACTAACCAGGATGGTAAATAGAAAAGCTGCTTATTACACTTGCATTGTGCAAGTGTAATATGGCAACATGGCACTCTCTGCACTACTTACGCCTCCCAGCTTGCAGTGGGTTCCCCTCCAGGTCTGCTCCTCAGCCTGGTCTAAGGACTGAAGAAGGCTGTCATCATTGTTTGCACTGCAAGGAAACACAGGGTTGCTCCCATCCTCCTGCTGCTGTGAGGCTGGGCCATCTGTGCAGCTTAAAAAGAATTTACACTTACCAGATCTCTTATCTTCTGCTGTGTCTTTGCTTTGGAAATATGGTTCACTTCTGGCATTGTCTAAACTACTTTATTTTGGTCTAAAAGAAGCTTTCTCAAAACCCAACATTCTACCTTATTAGTAAAAAAAAAAAATAAATTAAAAAGCACCAGGCACCTAATCCACACACTATAAAAGGGAAGGATTCAGCTCCTGGCCACAAGAGCCACATCCTCAGCCCTGCAGCAGATGCTACTGTTGGCAGCATTTGCTTGCCCAGCAAAGTCCACAGAGAATATGAAGTCAAATTTGCCATTTTCAAAATGCAAATTTTTTTTGCTTTCTCTCAAGAGTTTTTCTGCTTATTGTTTCCTTCTTCCATGACATCATATATCCACTCCCTCATGTTCTGCCCAAGTGTCAGGTGATTCCCATGGAAATATTGTTCACAAGATTTAAATGAAACATAAAGGATTTATAACCTGCCCATGGACATTGCTTTAGAATGTCCTTCCAACCAAACCAGTGGGATAAGATTCTTACATGAATGTGACATAACCTTTATGATTTTTTTTCTCTTGCTAAAGTGAAGCTTGAAAGACTAAATAAACCATACACAGCAACATAAAATCTTCTTTCAGGATTTTCTACGGCAGAGGTAAAGACAAATCTCACACTTACGAATGATTAATTCCTTAGCAGACCTTGGAGAGGTTTTTTGTCCAAGGCCTGTCCTGAGAGGGAGCAAGAAGAGGTGTTCTGTTTTCCAGTTGTTTCATTTCCAAAGGGAAGATGTACAGACCAGGAATTTCTCCACGAAGGAACTTCTCCACAAAGCATTTTCCTTGCTTCCTACTGGTACTCAAGGACTTTTTTACTGATTGCTGAACTATAGCAATATAAGCATTCCTGAAAATTATATAGCCAGCCTGGGGACAAAAGGAAATCTCAAACTCAGTACAGATATAAACAAAGAAGATCGGAACTGTTAATTCATATTACAGAAACTCCGAACATGAGCATCAGGCCACTGTCAGCTGAAAACTGCACTCTATCTTGGCTAATCTAGTTACTTGTCTGAAAAAATATTTAAACAACAAGTGCAGCCTTATGCTACTTGCTCTGCATCTCTTCAATGATAGACAGTAAGGTGATTTTTTTCATAAGAAAATCAGGAAGACACAGAGAAGAGGCCTAGCTGTCTGAAGAGCTAGAACACCTAACTGTGGATCCTGCAAGAGATTCTCCTCTAATTAAGTTCAGAAGGTTGCCCCCCCTTAGTGAATTCTTTATGTGATAAACCTGAACAAGATGAAAACAGTCCTGTTTTAAGGCAAAGCAAAAAGTCAAGATTCCACCAGAATAAAACACAGAAGATAAAGCGACATTTCCTTTTCCTTTGATGGAATCTGAACTCAAAGCTGAACCACTGCAGGCACTGTTCTGACACTAGACACAACTGATAGGTCTGGTACCGGGCTTTTCACAGGCAGCTTAGTATCAGGCAACTCTCTACATCTAGCCACAGCAAGATCACTTCAAAACACCTGCTAAAATCAAAGAAAGCTTATAAAAATAACTGTAAATACACCTGGATCTCTTAGCACATATACTGAAGGCATGCAACTAAGCTTTCTTTTAACAACAGAGGGGTAGGGACAGGTGCCCAACTTGGCCTTTGAAGACAAGCAAAGTCTGGAGATAAAAAGGGACCCACTTAAAGCATGCTCCACTTTATATCTTAGGAGGCATCACCCCAGTCCGACAGCAAAACATCAGTTTTGAAACCCGAAATTGCTTTACTGTTTGCTCAACAGGGTAATGAGATGAAAGGAATCAGAGACCTGAGCTATGACTGGCATGGGAATAAATTACTATCTTTCAGTAGCTTAAGAAGACAGCAATGCCCTACTACTTTATATCATCACTGCAATTTACAGTAGTTGTGCCCCTTTTTGTCTTTCAGTGACATTTCCATGATCACTGTGTTTGAAGGTGTTTTGCTTGGTGATGTTTAGCAGTAGCACTTGAACTCTGACATTACTGCCATCAGCTACCAAGCAACTTCATGCTTTTTCTGGAAACTTACACTTCTGACGGAGGTTGTTAGCAGATTTGTGTGTATGTGTGGAAGCTGAAGTTGGGTATTTCAAAGGGTTACAAACTAGAGTATGACAGCAAGCCTGCAGGTGACTGCACAGCCAGGGCCTGGGAGAAAACTCCCACCCCTCACCTGGATGTCAGACTGCTGATACTTCCACCTGCAAGCCTGGAAACACTGTAGTTGGCACGGCAGAAGGACACACTGCAGCACAGCTGAAGGGTGGGTGCGGCAGAGCTGCATTTAGGCATGCACCAGTGCCCGAGCCAGGATCTGCTCACAGCTCCTGCACCACCATCACAGCCACTCTGAAGCACAGGTGGGAGCTCAGCAGTGGCAGAGACGGGGGAAAAAAATCAAATTTTCTGAGCCATAAGTCTTTAAAAAAGTCAGAGCTTGCTTCATGACTAATTTTGTGTTATAAAAACCTAGAATCTGTATTTAAAGTATTAAATGGTTGGGAGGAGGGGAAGCAGGGAAGGAGGGAAGGAAGGATTCCAGGAATGAAGGAAGGATTCCAGGAAGGAAGGAAGGAAGGAAGGAAGGGAGGAAGGGAGGCAGGAAGGGAGGGAAGGAAGATAGATTTCACTGAGGTTGATATACCTGGTCAACATGGCCATCCTGAGCATGGCCTCATCACCAAAGTAATCTGGTATCTGCTGCCTGTGATCAAAAACTGTTTAGGAGAAGGGACCCTATTTTCCCTCTGTAGTCCCAGCATTCCTTAAGCAATACTGAAGTCCCATAATCCTTAAGCAATTTTGAAGAGTTTCATATAAATCAGCACAGACAAGGCTGAGATGAGTGACTTTCCTCACACACCTGAGAAGAGAGTTAGATCCTGCACAACAATTCAACAGTCTTTTTGCTTGGCTGCGATAATATTTTCCTAGTGCTAAACAAAATGTGAAATCAGGTGTTTACAATATGCAAAAAGAGCCCCTAAGAATGAAAGAGATGTTTATTTAGAGTGTGAAAGGTGCTTCCCTGGCAGAGTTTTGTGGTGGGTTAACACCTCCCTCCCCACCCACCCCTCAGAGGGCTGGAAGTGATCAGGACGTGCTGGCTTCTCTCTGTGCTGGTCATGGGCTCTTCCTCCAGGCTGAAATTCGCATCAGGAAAACTGTCCTGGACTGCCATGAGACCTGCTCCTGGGGCTTTTCTGTGCTCTTCCCCTCCTGCCCCTCCCTCATCCTTTTCCTCTCACACCTCTGCTCCTCCAGCAACTCTACCTTTCGTTCTATACTTGGCAGTGTATGGCGGGGGGCTGGGCTGGTCATGGCCAGCTCCAGATGGCTACAGGAGTCTCAGTCGAGCTTGGAGCTGGTGGAACCTGTCTGGCAGTGGGCTCAACCAGCCCTGAGCATCCTCCAGCAGAGACCCTGAAACTGAGCCCAGGCAGACACAGATTTATCTGGATATTACAAAGGATGTGATCGAGGCAGAGAGAGGAAGGAAGAAAATCAAGCGACTATTACAAGACTTGTTTGCTAGCGATGTTGGCATATCTGTGTCTACTAAACCACACAGCCTTGTGTGCCCAGCTTAAATCCCAGCAGGACTGGAGGAACCACCACTCCAAATCTACTCATTCCCTGGCTTAGATGTTGTGGGCACTGACTGATTAATGACTTTCCTCTCTGCCAGGGCTCGCAGAGAGAGAATAGCTGGCAGCCCCCCTGCACTGCCATGCAGCACCTGCCTCAGACCTTTCTCCCATGCCCTACCTCCTGCTCCCAGGAAATCTCCTTGCTCTCTTCAGCTCACCAACACACACGAAATCATACTACCCCTGCATAAGGAGAAAAGGGTGATGTGTTTCCAAGACATGGGGACACAGGTGATTTTCCTTCCACTGGGGCTGACTGCCTAACACACTGAATTCCAGTCATATTCAGCTGTTATGTAGCTGTACTCGAAGAAGAGACATTGGGCAACTGCACCTCTGTTGGATTTGGCAAAGATGATGCCAGTGTGAGCAGGCAGATAAACAGGAGCTGCCCATCTGCAGGAGAACTACAAATGGCCAAAAGGCAGCTGCTTTGCCTAATTGTACCCACAGACTTGTGATGCCTGTGCTACCCTAATGAAGACTCCACAGGAGGACTCCTCAAAACTGTGCTTTCAACCTCATTCATTGACATCAAGGGAATTAGGGTTTCCTGTTCAGGATTCACAACAGGCCTCTCTCTTCAACCAAAAAGCCAGGAAATGCATTAACACTGTGGTTTTATTCACAAAAGAGACCTGTGTGGTATTAAAGGCAAGATGCTTTGCAAATAGAACCAAATGGAGCACCTAGACCAGTTCCAATAGTAAGAATCAACAGCAAAATAATGAGTTTGGTTTGACCTGAAGAACTCTTCATTCAAACCAAATCAAATTTTCAGCTACACACAGCAATATTTAATATAAATAAAATATCTCTCATAGTTAAATCTCAAAGAAAAGGCAGTAGAACAGAAGGTCATTGCACTGTCCTTTGTGCTCTGCTACTTAGAAAGGTCCTGTTTAAAAAACCCACATGGTTTTGATGCAACCATTAAATGTAACAATCTAAGTTTAGACTGTCAAAACAGTTTAAAGTAAGAATGTGTCCAAGCAGTCTGTTAAAACTTAATATATCATGAGAATCTCAATATGCTATGCTCCAAACACAGCAATATTCTATGCTATTACTTAGCAGTGTGTAACTTCTCTCAAATGTTTTTCTTTTGACAATACTGTGCAGATAATTACATTCATGATGCAGGGATTTCAGATCTCTCCCTCTCCAGTCATTGCTATGATGTCTCAGTGCTTGGGTCAGTCTTCCCTTAGGGAATGGCAGTGGTAATGGCTCCCAGTTGTGACAATACTTCTCTGTATAAGATTTTCCACAGCACTAGGCTTAAACTATTTCTTTACTGGCATCTGTGTAAATTGCAGCATCAGTTGCTGTGTGAGGAAGGTTAGCCTGGATTAGACCAAGCCTGGATGTTTCAGAAAACCTTGACCTCAAAGCTCTGTGAGCCTGCTCAAGTGACACTGCTGTGAATAGCAACACACATCCCAAAGCACTCTTTGCCACTGTTCAATGAAATAAAGCCTCAAAGACCACAGGCAAGCTTCTCCACATTCACATGGCCATGACTTTGCAACAAACAGATTTTCTAAACAGATTACACCTATCATCCTTCCATGGGTTTTAACATGCCTGATTTACAGTCTTTTAGACATGCTGATGTTTGAATAGGAGATTTTTTTTTTTTGTCACTTTGTTGCTATTGCAAACATAGCCCAGAAACTGGTTGGAGTGGTCCATTCTGGGGATTTGGTTTTCATGTTTAAATTGGGCTGGCTCCAAATAATCTTGGATTTGTTTATGAGGAGGTCCCATCAGAGATCCTACTGTGAAATAGAAGACACAGCAAAGTGAGAATAGCAGTTAGTCCTGCATTGTAACAGACACACAAAACACCAGAAAACCAAATCACTTTCATATGCACAAACTCATTATTTCTCCAACAAGTCCACCAAAGATCACTGTTCCTAAGAAGGGTTCACCCAGATAGGCAGCCTCCCTGCCCTCCCTGGACAGTCCTGTCTTCCTTCCTTCCCTGCCCTGTATAGAGGGAAAACCATACCCTTTGACACAAGACCAAAGATGTCCTGCTGGTCCTGCTGTGCCACCACACAAAACCAGGCTTCTCTCTGCTGAATTTGCATGCAAGGTTGCTCCTTTTAACCTAGATCCCAGCTAAAAGCACAGACAGGTCCTTTGCCCATGCGTCAGGCCATTTACAAGCTGCCTCTTCTGCCACTAGAAACAGCAGCCGCTGCCTATCTCAAGCTTACAGCTTCTAAACAGCAAGAAAACACAACCATCTTTGCAGCAGGAGGTGCCTGCCTCCTTTCTAGGGCTAAAACCCTCTGTGGACAGCCTTCCTTTCCCCTATGTAGCAAGCAAACCCTCTGAAGGACAAGGCATTAAGTCCATATCCACACTAGCATTTCTTAACGTAGCAGAAAAGGTTTCCCACAGAACCTTTTAGCTGTGATTAATGCTGTGAAGACATTGGTAGGCAAAGCATGGCTGGGCAAAAAAAGCACAAAACATTTTTCATGGATGTCACCTCCAATTAATAGATAAATCTGCTTCAGTTATTTCCATCTCTCTCTCTCTCTGCTCATGTGGCTCTCTAGGGAATTAAAGCCTCGTAAATACATGCTTGTTTTTCTCTTCTGTACACAGAAATCACATCCAACTTGGGAATTCCTTGGACTGAAATGGTTGGAGGTGAAATAATGTTATAAAGAAGCACTGTGTATGTGCCATTCCAAGGCAGCATTGTATCCCTTCCTGGAAACCTTGCTGTATTACATGGATGTAGTCTGCCTGGGAACCCTGAACCATCAAAGAAAATAAACGCAGCTCCAGCTGGAAACTGGTTTTGATGGTCACATTTTAAACAACAGAATAGTGTCTAAGGAAAGCAAAACATTTATCTTCCAAAAAGCCATTGCTCAAAAAATAATTTTTACACCAGAAAGGTTGGCTTTATACTTTGGAATAGTCCAGAATACTCACTGGCAATTTTTTTGAAAAAATTTGCATGTAGCATTTTCACTTTAATGACAAAGCAAGTGAATTTTGCATATGTGGAGGCCAGAAGCAGAGGGTCAAGAACTAAGAACAAGACACAGCAGCAGCACCAAAAAAAAAGGCAAAGCCCTTGAGTGATCAGCCAGCAGAAACAGATTTTACCTGTATCTTGTGTAGGGGATGGACCCCAACTGGATAGAACACCAAAAAACGAAACAGGAGAAAATCCTACTTCCAACCCACACTTCCAGGCTGTGGATGTATCCAATCATACTTTTAACCTCACCTTCTACCACCTGAGATTCAACTGCTGCACAGCTTTATGTACCCTATACTCTTAACAGCCTGGCTTGTTTTTAAAGCTGTTGGAGCCATGTGCTACTATTAGAAACGTGAAATCAAGTAAATTTCTCTAACTTACAGTTGCATGGACAATGCTCAATAACAGAACATTTAGAGAATATTAAACAAACAAAAGCCAAAGGAAAACCAGCTGAGAAAAAAAGGCTGTTCTAACTCTTTAAGTTCCCAGTGCAAAAGGCAGCAGCTAGAAGCTACAAGCTGCAAAATCTGGAGGCTAACAAATCTACCAAGATAAAAACAACAGAATCTTCCTTACTGTCCTTAGGGTGTGAAGACTTACTCCATTCTGTGTGTCCTCATGACTGGTTGCAAACTAAGGCAGTGGTAGCAGGTACCCTTTTTCAGAGGTCTAAACCTGTGAGACAGTAGGACACCACCCCCAATTTAGCAAGGTCAGAGGCTCAGTTATAGCTGAGCCCATGCCCTTGAAGTGGCAGGGCATTATTTGCATCACCATATTCTATTCTTCTTCCCCCAGACACAAAGCTTACCATTGCCTGGGATCTCCTTTCTCTTCAGCCTAATGAGTAAGGGGACAGGGAAGCACTACAAGGAGCAGTCATCTACTTAACTGGTCTCTGTACAGTAAAACAGGTCTGTGTTGACACAACTGGAACAAGAAAGCTGAGGCTGCTTCTACATTGTGCGACTCACCAGAGCTTGTAGCCTCCCCTTTTTATATGCCACAATTTTCTTGCAATATCGTCTTAGACTTTCTTAGGTTAGGTTGTAGATAGATAAAGAAATTCTAGAAGTTAAAGGAAGTAACAGCAGGTAAAATAGCACCCTACTTTTTGTATACATTTTTATGTTTGGTTTTGATAAATCCATGCAGTCAGGACTCAGAGCATATGTATGGAAGACAACAGTTCACCTGTTCTAGGCATCAAGAGATTAACATGACATGCTATGAACTCTTAAAAATGTAATATATTTTGTAATAAATTTAATCCAGAATATGTATCTGAGATTAGATCCAGCACTACTGGGAAAAGAAAGCAACTTCAATCCACTCAGCATAAAGTAAGTTGCAGCAGCAGAGCTCTGGAAGGGAGGCTGAACAGCTGGACCAGAGAATAAGGAAGCTGAGGGGATCTGAAGAGTCTGAGGGATAGTAGATTATTAATAAAGAGGACAGCAGAACAGATACAGAATCTCACAAATGGAATCTGTATTGAAACTGAGGAGACCCAGAGAGCATAGCACCCCTCTCGGCTCTCCACCCAAGTGTAGCAGGCAGTGCATGAAGTATCAGGCCCCAAACAGCACGTTATCATCCAGTGCCCTATGTGAATCAGTGGTGTAATCTCAATCACCTTAAATCCGACTGGATCAATTCCGTGCTTTCCTCTCCATTTGTTTTTCTAGTTTATCTTCTTATACAGCAGAACACTTCACCTGATGTTAATGCCCATGCTCCACACTGAACACATGAGATTTTCTTTCACCTCTTGCCAATTGTCTCTAAGAGATGCCAGTCAGTAACAAACCATGCTTCTGGTTTAAACGATTCCTTTCACCTTGTGGGCTCCAGAAGACAGCTGGACATGGAACAGCATCTTTTAGAAAAACAATTTCTGACAAGCACACTTCTAAACAATGCTCAAAGGTTTATTATTTATATACTCACTTATGAGTGCTATGCTGTATATCTCTGTCTTGCTCAGCCAACACACAAACTTCCAAAATAATAACCCAAATTAACAACCTTATTCAAGAAATAAATTATTTTAAAAAAATTTTAAATCAAGCTCACATTTCTTGGAGAATGACAAGAAAAATAAAAGAGTAATAATTAATGTACCATTCGCGCTATAAGCCTTCCTCAAAAACACTCTCATTCCATTTTATCGAAATGTTACCAAACTCAAATTATTGTCTTTTTATAGTCAGGTACAGCTCTCTGTTATGGTAAGGCTCTGCTCTCTTCCAGTTAAACTGGCAAGGCTTCAATGAAACCAGGGGTTTTCTTCTGAGATTTGGGCCTCCATCTACTAAATGAAAAATTTCAGTCCTTGCCAAGGTACATAATTAGCTACATCTTTCAATGATTTTCTTTCCTGGATGCAGCAAGCCACCTATTCTTCCACTTACAGGCTTGTATAGCAATGCCAATCATAAAGCTTGCCAGAAATGACAAAATACATATTTTAAAGTTAATCAAGCAAAATGGATTGAACTTCAAAGGTCCAATACAATTCAAGGTACTGCTGAATTATAAGACAAATGTTGGTCTCTAACATCTCGTGGTGCCATCACTCTCAAACAGGAAAGTTGGCCAGAAAAAAAAAGAAGAGACAGAGAAGTGGGATTGTTCAGCCTAGACAAAAGGTTAGAACTTAAGAGCACCTCCTAGTATTGAACAGTGCTAGAAAAGAGCTGGAGAGGGACTTCTGAGAAGGACATGGAGGAATAGGACTAGGGGCAATGGCTTTAAACAGGAACTAAGACAAGTTTAGGTCTTGGTAAGGCATTCTTAACTATGAGGGTGGCAAGGCTGGGGTGAAACAGGAGGCTTTTTCTCTCAATATACTATATTTTATATATATATGTTATATATATGTCTGGATCTGTGGTCACAGAGGACCAAAGTACAGTAATATCATTGAGAAGAGTAAAATCCACGCCTGTATATTAGTCTGTCTCTTTACTGTGTGCTAAGATTAATCAAGCACACTGAAATTAATTAAAACTTTAACTGAGAAACCTGATTGCTTTGAAAAACTGCATTTCTGAAACTAATCTTGTCTAAGCTACTGGGTGGCTCTGGGAACATTTTCTATGAAACATTTTTAGGGGTGACAAGAAGGGTGAAAAAGCACTGCTACTCATCACAGTGAGGTAGCTACATATCACCAACACAGTTGCCACTGGTGCAGCATTCCCTCTTTGCATTTAGGGAAGAAAAGGACACTCAGAATTTGCTTTTCCTGACTCCTACAGATCACTCCACTGTGACTGCGGCGAAATGCAAATGTTTCACAGCACTTCTACATGCTGTAGAAGCTAGCTTTGGTATCACTGCAAAAGAAGGCCAATGCAAATAAATGTACACTGTGAAGTGAGAAGGACAGAAGAGGTTAGCTTTGATGCTTTTCCAGAGAGACTCTAAGTCAGGGGGTAGAAGGTAAGTGCAGAGAGAGGTTTCAAGGGTGAGTCTGTAGCAGAGACAAAAAGAATCCCATGGCACAGGTGGAATCCATCAGAGAACTCACGAGGCTAAGTTCTGCTTTCCTTCACAAGCTTTCACAGGGATGAGAGAGATGCAAGAGTCAGCAGAGCCTGGCCTGGCATCTCCAGCTGGGCTTTCGTGTAGCTGTGGATGTAGAAGGGAGATCTGGACTGGCAGCAGAACATAGCACTCACAGCTGGTCCTGGTGGGGCAGCCACACACAGGTCAAAGAGCGGGTTTTCCAACAAAAAAGGAAAACACATCCTCACAGGGAATGGTAGAGATGATAAAGAACACTGGAGTGCCAAGATATTCTCCATCTTTTACCCAAAGACTGCAGGTCCTCCAGAGGAGAACCAATTTAAGTGACACTGGTTAACATTCCACTTGAAGTCTGTGCCCATGTGAAGACAGGGAATGGCAATCGTATCAAGTCTGTAGCAGCCTTTTGGTGAAAAGGAAACCAGCTACTTAGGAACACACCTCTATGTTAAACAAAATCTACAAGAGAAGCCTGTATCGCACATGAACTAATTTAATATAATTTCATATACTTTCTTATAGTAACAATTTTTCTTCTAAATTTTCAAATTCTTCCACTTCATCATGCACAGAGGGGAACTGCCTTTCAGTTTCATGTGCTAGGTTTAAAAATACACGCGCTACAGGAATAATAAAGTTGGCTTTCTTTAAATATTTTTCATTGTGACCATGATAATTGTTCTTTCCTCAAAACCTATTTTCCAAACCATTCTAAAAAGGACTATAGTTTCTTATTAAAAAAGAAAAAAAAAAAAAAGACAAGGCAATTGACCTCAAAAATATTTTTCCTCTACAGTTTTGAGAATGAAAACTTCTATAATTCGCATATCGCATTTGCAAACTCAGCTATGCTGTAATAGTAGTAAGTGGGTAGCAAAGTGAGACTAAAATTTTTAAGTGCTCTTTGTTTTTAGGCTAATTTTCCTTATATTATCTATATATTATGTACCCTTGAGGGATACAGTAGCTTGTCCTATGGTTTAAGGCATGACAAAAACACCATTCCTCAGACAAATTTCTCAGTTACATTGCCACTGCTTTTGTCAAAATCACTGTAATTCTTTTATCCAGTCTCTCCTTTCACATCCTCATCTAGACATCACATATCTCTTGTACAACCCACCTCAAGCTTCTTCAAGCTCTGAAAAGACAGAATTAGGATTGATTTTCTCAGGTATCCTACTCAGGATGATGTTATGAAGCAAGCAGTCACTGGAAATACGAGCAGCTCAGGCGCTGATCTGCACCCACTCAGCAGCAGATAATCTGTGCTTCCAGCCATCGGTGCTGGGACTGGTGAAAAGCACAGAGCAGTCACGGATCACCCTCAATATGCCACCTGACAGCAGCAGCCTCCAGGTGCTCGGTGGGTGGTAGCAAACTGCAGGATAATAAACTTACCTGCAGCCTTCTCCTAATCTCTCAACAGGCAGACTTGTGACCTAAATGCATCCAAGTACCCACCCTTTCTACTTCTGTCAACCTAATTTATATCCCCATCACTTGCTTTCTGGCCAAATCACCGAGAAGTGAAACTACCTGAAGAAGTCATTTGGTGTTAGCAGCTCTTCAGTGTGATGCCACACATTCCAGAAAGCTTCAGGTATTTTCTCTTTTTGTGCAGAGAAGTTGAGTTTATTGTCTTTCTGTAAGATTGTGAGAAAGGGAGACAACAGCAGCACAGCAGACTGGAAGGTGACAGCAAAAAAAGAGGTGAGCATACACGAGGGCTGACTCAAAACAGCCAAACACACATCTGGCTGGGAGAGAAATGCCTGGATAAATTGGTATTTATTGTTTGTCAGCATGCACAGCATATGTGCTTTTAAACTGTACTGTGAAAATGTCCCCTGGAATACATTTGATTTCAAGGAAATATAGTCCATTTGTTTAATTATTTATTTTAGGCATTAGCCTTTTTCATGTTAAGTAAGATGAAACTTGAGTTGTTCCAGGGGAGATTTAGATTGGATATTAGGAAATTTTTTTTCATTGGTCAAGCACTGGAAAAGGCTAACCAGGGAAGCGGTGGAATCATTGTCCCTGGAAGTGTTAAAAAACCATGGGAATGTGATGCTTAGTGACATAGTTTAGTGGTAGATGTGGTAGTGTTCAATGAAAGGTTGGACTGGATGACTCCAGAGGCCTTTTTCAGCCTTAATGATCTATGATTGTATGTTTGAGGGGAGGGGAGCACTTGTAAATAGTGGCTCAAACCCTGACTCCACTGAGTCAGTAGAAGCTTTGCCACTAAGTTCAAGAGAACCAAAGATCTAGTAAATTCTATGAAAAAAATATAGCAACAGTAAGGGGAAAGGTGGTCTGAAAGTCTCTTGCAGCACAGATTCTCCAGATGTGAATGAGTTAATGTCAAAAGGTCTATAATGTAACACAAGAAGTGGGGACACACAGCCTTTATTTGCCATTTATTTTTGCTCATATTTTATTTTCAGGTCTGTAACAATGGCCAGGATGGAAGTTACAAGTTTTACCATCATAATGAAGATTTCCGAAAAATCAGCCTTTTTTTAAGAAACACAACCATTAGAAGGAGTTTGAGTGCCTGCATTAATCACTGCTTAACCTGTGCAAACCAGAAACCAGAGGAAAACACAACTACTTTTCTGTTTGGCCTAATTTCATCCCACTTAACCCACCTAATGTCATACAGTACATAAAACAGTCTATGTGCACAGGGTTACACTTCACCCGCCGTGTCAGATATGAACCATCTTCTGCTATAAACTATAACTGTATAACTGCACTGCCTGCAATGACCCAGGGTGTTGTCAGCAGATCAGTGCCACAAGCTGCATGCTCAGACAGAGAGAGAGGGGGGAAAAGAAATGTGTGCTTCTCTGGAGTATACTTTTAAAGCTCAGATACTTTTTTAGAGCATGCTTCTGAGACAAGACACGTATTACTGTGTTTAGAACATCAAAAAAGGAAACTCCCTGCCTGCTTGCATAGGAGGTTAAACCAAGAGCATGTTCTGAGTGCAGTGGCAGAGTAGAGCTCTAATTGCTGTAGGCACAGCAATAAAAGAGCTGCATGGCCATAATCCTGACATAACAGCTCTGCAGTATAGGGCTGGTTTTGAGATATGACATTCTGTGTTAACATATGCATGAGTTGCTAAATTGTTTGAGATTGGTCTACTCTGGAAAAGCTTTTTGATTTGATGCTTTTCATTTTGGCAAACAGTTTTATTGCAGCCAGTTTTTCAAATTGTCTAATTATCTTTCTAAACAAATATAGTACAACACATAAGAACAAGTGAGTCAGTAAACATTCGGTTTTTCCATTTCCTGAGATGTTCTGTCTGAAATAGGAAAGCACTTTTCACATGCAACCTTAATGGGGCTAGCAATTGCTCTGGTCAATGGTGAAGGACATCCTTTGTAATGAGTACTGGAAATATCAGTATTTCCAGTATATACCCCCAGATGCAAGACTCCAAACATAATCATAACTGACTTTATCTATTTATCCTCATGCACACCAGGATCATTTTGAGGGGACCCCACCTTCTGCTCAGCCTGGAAGGTATAAAGTGAGACCAACTCTCATTCCTGTAATGTTCTGTCATTGCCAAAACAACTGATGCTCACAAAACCACTACCTTTAACACCATTCCATTCCCTTCCTTCTCTACCTCCACTTTACATCATTATCATTTGTCTTCCCCCCTCCCACTGAAATCGCAGCTCGGAGGTAATTCATATTTGCCAAATACAATGTGCATACATTAAATGCAGTTTTGCACAACTTTCAGCCCAAGAGCTACATCCTTCCAGCACCTCAGCAGCTGTTTGCAAGCTGTCACTGCTCAAATGTTCACCCGTTATTTAACCAGACTGATAAATCAAGGCGTGAACTGCTTCTGCTACACTAATGCAGAGGAAGAGAGAAGTCCTGAAAATTAGTTTCCAATTTCCACGTCACTCACCTGAACTGAAACACTTCCATTACTCGCTGTGCTTTACAACTTATCAACAAAACTTTCCATCAAAAGAGCTGTTTGAAGGCTTAAAAGCAAAATAATTTTAAAAAACTACCAGTCTTGAATCACTGATGGCTTGAACAAAACGTTGAGTCTCTCACTGAGGCCCTTAAGGCTTAAAAAAACCTCAGAAAGTGAAATTGCTACCAAGAATGTCTTAACTAATCTTTCCCAGTAATCTCAGTGCACTTTTCTGACATAATGCATGACTGAGGAAGTTTTAGCTTCCCCCTTCTGTCATCATCACAGGTAGATTAAATCAAAACTGTAAGAGACAAACGTAAATTAGGATTGAGAAGACCATGTATTAAGGAAGGCAAAGGCTGGAAGGCTGAATATCCGAGCAAGATGGTGAGAGAACACCAGGCTCCTCTGGTAGCCAAGCTGGGAACAAACCCAAAAAGGACCTGATGCTTGGAAGCCAGGCTGTTGAATACATTGCCACTGAATGATCTGCAAGGCAACAAACCCCAAAGAGCTGCACAACCTGGACAGTCACACTGAAGTATTCATTTAAAGCAGAAAAAACCTGGAAGTTCTGGTACATGAAATGTTGAGGAGGATGAAGGAAATGGACATAACTGGTTTGAGTCCTGAAGTGCACACCTCACACATATGGCTTCAGGGCAAAGGGTGTGGACAGGGGACAGAAGATGACAGAGGAGCTGACAAGGGACTAAGCATCACATATAAAACACATGCTAGCCTGCAGTTAGAGAGGACTCAGGTATCTTGATCTCCTTCACCTTGCTCTGCTCATGAAGCCATTCAATGTCAATCCAAATCCATACAGGCGTCAATTCTACCATTTCACTGGGGCATGTGATGCACAAACCTCAAAATGTGCTCTTCTGTCCTGTAAGGAGCTTTACTTGAAAAAGTGTTCTCACTATGCTCCTTCTGTTCTGATTAACATACCACTGACTGAGTCATTCACCTCTTCTTGCAAACAGTGCAGATTTTATTCCTGATTTCTATTTCCCTTGTTGAATGCTTTATAATAGATATAAATAAATAAACATACCCCTTTTAATTTATTTTTAAATTACCTGCATTGCTGACTGACTTCTGCTGAAGATCATCAAGCTAAACAAAATTCTGCAAGCAATAATAGTCAGAATTTTGCTGGAGATATCCATCTCTACTTCGAGTAACAAGGAAGAGGAATGGCAATTTTAAAATTATCGCTTTTTCTTGTTCCACAATACAGTAATATTTTTAAAAATCATTCCACCTCACATCATTGCAAACAGCAAGTGTGCCCTCCATGCACTCAATGGTAAAATTTAGTATGAGACCTGTGTAATGGGACTTAAAGCTGAACAGCTGTTTTGCTAGCCCTCTATACCAGAGCAAACATCTTAGAAGCAGGAATCAGCGTGATCTCAGCAAGAATTTTGAAACCAGAAAATTCATATAAAAAGAATAATGAAAAGTAGCCTCTCACTCAACAAATCATTCTGTTCCTTTGAAAATTACAGTCTTTTAAAGTATTCCTGTCTTTGGAACTCACATTTCTCACATTTACAAGCCAATTTCCTGCCCCCTAAGAGTAATAACGCAACCAAACATCTGCTCTCAGGTGAGGGCATTTTAGATCTGTGAAACCATTTCATTGAGTTATTCAGCCAAGAACTCCATGAATGACTTTGGACTAGATTAAGTCATCTTTCACAACTGTGAGATACATCCATCAGACCAAGTCTCTGACAGCAGCAGATACTGTCTCTACTGTATAAATGAAGCTATGGGAGTAATTCCTCTTAAGATAAATGAAGCCTTACCATTATAAAAGGATGGTAACATTAAGAAAGTGTTATGAAGATGTTAGTTTCCCAAGAAGAAATGACTGAAGAAGACAAAGCTGTATGTTAGTCAAGGTGCTGTGTGGTAAGCAAATAAAGACTTAAAGAAAGCAAACCAAAAACCAATCTGTCCTCAAACACTAGTTAAGTAGCTATTTCTAGTATCAGAAATGAAATTTTAAAAATGCTTAGGGAAGAAAAATGCAAATTTTGTCAGAAATTTCCTCTCTCCTGATGCCAAAGTCTACAATGAAAAAGTCAGTCCCTGTATGTGTATCATCATCACCACCACTACCACTGTCCTGAGGAAAGCAGAATATTCTCCCTTTTGGCTGTCACTCTCTCTTTGCAATGCTGAACCAGGCAGCTGAGATGAGGCAGGCAGTGCTGTCCGAGGAGAGAATGGACATTGTGGACATCCAGCTCCTCCAGGAGTGTGGCAAACAGCAACACAGCCATTTTAGAGCAAACACCACTCAGAGTTTAGCAGGGTAAGTCAGGTAATTGATGATGATGGTGTTGATGCCATCCTGGACATGTGAGTAATACAGATCTCAGTCATGTGATGAACAACTTTTGGCCTATCTCCAGATCACCAGGGACTTACTAACATCCATCCCTAATTTAACTTTGTCTAACCCGAGATGGAATACAGTTTATGTCAACTATTAATTAAAACTATCTATAGTTATTATTCTTAAACATCAGTTATCTGATAATTACATTATTTTTGAATGCTGAAAGAAAGCTTATAGGGCTGCAAGACACTATAGAATGCGCTCCTTCTTGAAATGGATTAATGGATGTCGTAAGAGATTTGCTTTTCTTTTGAGCACCCCACTGGTGTTGATTCCAAAGACATGAACATTTGATTGGATAAATGACTGCAGATTAATTGCAGGTCATTATGTACTGGAAAATACAGACTGCCATGCCAGGAGATGCAAATCTATCTGGTATTAAAAAAATGTCAGCAAGTGTCTATACCATTTCTTTGACCCAAATATTTGTATTTAGAGAACAGAAACAGCAGGATGAAAAGTAGGTTGATGCTATTTACTAATTTTTTTTTGCCATGCCAGTCAGGGTCTCTTTCTGTTGCTCTTTGTTCAGACTGACATTAATATTTCTACATGCAAATAACTTACTAATTACTCCTATGGTGATTAGAAGTGAGGTCTGATATCATGCTTAGGCAACAATATTGTTATGGGTTTTATAAAAAAATGGAATATTCCCATCCTCTATTTCAAGAGCTGTTAGAGTGGCAGGAAAAGCTACCTTTGGTGGTCCTTTTTCTGTAGGGACAAATGCAGTCACTTCCTGAGGCACCACAGGCAATACTGAAAAAATGCAATGCTCCCAGCTCACACCACTGCTGCTCTGTGGAACCTGACCTGTGCTTCCCTTTCTCTAAAGGGGGCTGCTGAATCCAAAGGAAAGAGCAGCAGAGGGGCTGGGGAACAGAGTTTTGGTCATCACATCTAGCAGGTAGTTTCAAAGTTATACTCTGGGTAAATAAAACTACACAAAGAAACTGCAAACTATGAAGAGAGAAAACAGTGATACAAAGCAAATAAAATATTTCAGTGTGTCTGAAATTTCAGCCTATTTTACTCCTGTTAGCAAGAAAAACAGCTTGTGGCTTTGGTAAACCCAAAATAATTTTCTTCCCAGCTCCTAGTTATTTCCATCACTGAACCACAAACTCATGAAATTCTCTGTAAAAATCCAAAAATTGAACACAGACATACAGACCAAGAGAATTAGCAGACATAGGGGTCCTTCACTAGATCTTTAATTCGTTTTCCTCCTTCACACTCCTTCTCTAGATTCCAAAGTCAACAGTATAATGTTCTCTGTCAAATTCACGGCACTAACACAATACAGAAAAACAGATAAAGCCTTGCATTCTCAACTGGAAATAAACAAAGAAAGTAAACTCACCTCCAATAATGCTTTTCAAAGTGGAATATAATTTTATGTTTGCATTTTTAAGTAAGCATAAAACAAGACCTAAATAAAAATCAGCCTACAGAAAAAATAAAAAAAAAAGAAGAAAAAAATTGTATGCTTAATATTTCTGCTCAGTATTTTGGGCCAAAACTTTTCAAATCTGAGTAATTTCTGGCAGAAATCTGTGTGTTGCAGAATTTTATTTTGCCATAGAAACTGCTTGAATAAGAGAAACAAGCCACAGACCAATCATTTCTAGTCAAAATCTCCTCCTCTCTGATGCAAATCATGCCAGTCCTTGAACAGCTTCTCTTTGAAGACCATCTCTCGCAGCACAGGCAGAGCTTTTCTTGCTGAACACCTGTGCATTAGTAACACCCTGCAACTGCCTTGCATAATCTGTGAGCTGACACAAGTGGTGCCCAGGCAGCTGCCCCAGCCCCAAGAGCCAAGCTGGCAGTGTCCAGGTGGACATCCCTTGGATGTGGATCACACCTCCTCTGGAATGGGCAGCAGGGCAGATTCACCTGGCCCTGAGCCACCTCAGCATCGCTGCTGCAGCTTCTCTACAAAGCTCCAGCTGAGCATCACTGAACATTTCCTTTCCTTTCACAGCTGCCGCTGTCCTTACCCAACCTCAGGTACCCGAACACTCCTGAGCTGTTTCCCAGATTTTGTCAGGGTCACTGGCTGCATGCACTGGGGCATGCACGAGGGCAGCAGCAGATGTGCTGTTGGTGACAGCCCCACATCAGCAATGGCCTCTCTCCACTCACTGCTGCAGCAGTGCCTGAAATTATTATAAACAAATTATTTGTGTCTTGTGTTTTTGGCAGCCTTACAGTAGTAATGTGGCAGCCACAACCCATGACCCACCTCTGGTTTTTCCAAAACCACAGGCTGTGCCAAAGGGCTGCCCTCTGTCTGATGCTCATCAGCACAGAAAACCAACCCACAACCATGAAGCCAGGACACCACTTAAAGGCTGGAATGGATGGCCTTAACAGGTCTTTTCCAGCCTCAGAGGCTTTATGATTCTATGTCTGCATACAGAGTACTTAGCCTGAAAATACCATTTGCTGCCAGCAAATAGCACGGTCTCAGTGAAAGCTTCAGGAAGCTGGGTATTTCTTGAATGGCACTTTATTTTTCTGGTATTTGATTTGCTGAAATACACTACCTGCTTGTGATGGCTTTCGTAACTGGCAAATTGTGTTTTATCTTCTCACATCTTACAAAATAACACTCACTGTATTCTCAAGATAACTGGGAACAATTTGCGTGAGTGATGCAAGGATGTGAAACCTTCATCAGTCGGAGGCTTACATTTGCACCGTGGAGAACTGAAATTCCCTTGACTCAGCCAGTGCTTGAAGTGTAATGCTGGAGACTGGTTTCTCCTGCCTGACCTGGTCCTGCTTTTAAGAACATACCACTATCACCATGCATTTTTTAAGGTGGACCCCATTCTACCAGCAATTCAAATCCCTGAATACTCCAGTGACAAGTAATTTTTCACACCCAGTTCCTTAAAATCTGTTCCACTTTTCACCAAGATGGATTACAACCAGTGGTTCTGCAACCCAGCAAAGGTTTGAGCCACTTGACATCTCCCTAAGTCACACCAAAGTGATTTGCACATACTCCTCCCCAGCACACTTTTCCCTGCTGATTAACAGCCTTCCCAGCAAAGTGAATGGCAAAACACCTCCTCAAGTGTCTCCATCAAAAACACTTGTGCTCAGAGTAATGTGAGCATGGTCCTTACATGGAAACAAAAGACAATTTGGGGAGACTTTGCTACAAATGGCACTTGGGGGCAGCCTAGGGGCTGTTACCCCACAGCCCTGTATTTTATAGGCTGTCCTGCTCTTGTCCTGCTTGTCCTCAGGTGTGCCTGCAGACCATGGCATATCCCAAGGCAGGAGAGCTTTAGCACAGGAGATCATGAACTTGTATGGCAGGCTTGCTCTGTGAGAGGCAAGAGACTCCTTCACAAGACTGTGTAAACTCTAAATTGTTCTTCTGGCTTCATTTATCCAAATACACCACTGCCATCACAACAGCGTTATTCTGACAGGTTAATGAGTGTGTTTCATCGGTATTACAAGCTAGCTTGAGCACAAAAGAGTGATTTAGGTGTTCTAGAGAAGAAAATACATCCTTTTACAACTACTCTTCATTTTTCCAATACTTTGCCTTTCTCCCATAAATTATTCTCACAGGATGCTCCAGAAATCGCAGCTGCATTATAAAAAGTTATATTTTTCAAGTTTCTTGCAAAATACTTCAGTTAATGAAGAACAAATAGCTTGGTGTCTCTTCAGTTCATGTGTTACTAAATGTCTCCCTCCACGCCCAAGGAATGGTACAAAGTCTGGAACAAGCAGAAAAACAAGTTACCATAGAAGAGCTACCAGCAATTACTCACTAAATACAATAAATTATTGTATATGTGGAAATTAAATGTACTTCATTTTGTTGTCACTGAGTATTTTACAAGCGTGGGTGACAGAAGCACAGAGCAGAATACAAATGTGATACAACTGCCTCTTGCAGTGTGTATTTCTATTGAAGTTGGATTTTTTTTTCTCCTCCTCTCGACAGATTTAAACTGATGGATGGTGAAGCAGGATTCTGAATTAACTGGAGCCTCAGCTAAGCAGCAAAAAGCAGCAGAACAAACGTCTGTGGAAATTTCACACTGCAATCTCATGGTCCTGTTTGAGTTATTCAACAGAGCAGCTCTTCTAAGAGGGTCCAACCCTCAGCTTCTGTAGAAACCTGTTAGCTTTGACAATCTCTAAGAGACATTCAGGTCCACTCACATGAGACTCTGCCAGGGCCAACCAGGCATGAGAGACTTATACATCTCTGTATACTTCTGAAGACTTATACATCATCTGTCGTCAGACAGGAATGAATCTTAATTTTGCAAAGTTCAATCTCAAAATCAGTTCTACCTTCTGAGATTGTAATAGTGGACTTAGAGCTATTAAAAGAGTTGGGGTCTCACAGGCATTTGCCATGATTTCTGTAAAAACCTCTTTGTCTTCAGTGGCAAGAGCCATTATGATAAACGTTGCTCCTCCACTGAATAACCTTTCTGAGCAAAGGATCAGCCTTCCACTTGCTAGAGCACAGCAAAGAGAAAATAAAGTCAAAGAAGGTGTGTATTGTCAAGATTATTTAAACAAGTGGCTAAAAGGAGTAGAGGATGTGTGGCAGTATGGCACACTGTATGGTCATGAATAACAGACACTCTGAAAACAAGAAAAGCAGAAACCCTACTTCAAAAGCAAAGGACAGCCAAGCCCCATAGCTAACTCTGAACCTCTATTTAGAAGACACAATTCTGTTGTTTGGCAATGAGTGGCATGACTTTACAGTTTATGCTGGTTCTCAGTCCCCTAGAGGAGATTTAAATCGGTGATCAACACGTTTCTGCACATGGATCGGTCTTGAAGCTAATTCTTGGCCTGGTTAAGATACAAGAATAACACAGCACAAATCCTTCAGTAAAATGGATCAAAACACTGTCCTATCCATACAAGCCTATTCTGTCCCCACCCCTCTACCTGTGGCCACACCTTTCTGACTAATTATCTCTATGATCCCTCCCATACAACTTCCACTATAACCAGAAAGTCACTCCACACACATTCCACGTGCTCTATGGGATTCCTGTACCCTGCACTAATGAAGCTCGACATTTTCATAATAAAATACAGAAAACCTACTCGGGTAAGGAAAGTTATCTTGTACTTCAAGGTTGGACAGATATTGATCCACTCGCTTATCAGGGAAAAAAAGCAGTGCAACAAGTCAACAACATGAATGATGTTCCCTAGGACTGTGTGGAATTGGCCCAATCACTGTTATATGTGATTAAGAGAATCACAGGGTTGAAAGGGACCTTTAAACACAATCTACTTGCAACCCCTCTGCCTTAAGAAAGGACACCTTCCACTAGACCAGATTGCATCCTCAACTCTGGGCAACTTATTCCAGTGCCTCCTCACCCTCAGAGTAAAGATTTTTTTTTTCCCCAAAATCTAATTAAGCCTACCCTGTTTAAATTTGAAGCCACTCCCCCCATTCTGTCACAACATGCTTTTGTAAAGACATCTGATTGTTTACAACACAGACCAGCTATTCAGCTCTGTTTTGACAGGTACAGGCTACCAATAAAGCAGTTTTCCAAAAAGGGAGAAACAGGAGAATGCTGAGCCCATATCTAATGACGCAGATAATGATTATTCAGAGTAGACAGCAGAAGTCAGATTCTGTAGTCTCTCCTATTCAGACCCATGTCCATCCAACAGACGTTGATGGGAGCACAATTTTTTACAAAAGCATGAGATTTTACAAAAGCATGAGATCAGGACATGCATCATGAACAACAATGCCCCTCACAATGGGTCTCTCAGCTGCTGCCAAGCAAGCATTTCTGAAAAGCACCACTGAAAAGCAAGTTTCACTCTGGATATGCAAACAATACCTAAATAGGGAAGAGAGGATATGTGAGCAAGCTGCATCACCAAGCTGCCCTTGTGTGAAAACTAGTGTAGAATTGACCATGTATCACAGACTTGCTGGGCACAAACCAGGATGGAGTAAAAAGACAGGCATGTAAGTCTTCTGGCATCAGCACTACAGAATTTATCTTCGTTCTATCTTTATTTTGAGGAAACAAAGATGGGGGAAATAATCTTGAAGGCAAATCATACTCTTCAAGAGACACCAACTGAAAAAGTTTATTTCACCATAACTTCACCCAGTACATAGGACAGCATTAGTGGATTAAAGAAATGTTTATTTTAAGCACTGATGATAAGTAGCTGTTTTTGTTAAAGAAGTTTGCATATCTTGAGGGTCTAGTGCCACAGTAAGTGAGAATCCCACAATAAAATCCCAAAGTGATATATTCACAACAGCTCCTTGTAAACACAAGGAACAATTGGAAAAACACGTCCTCCATGCTGCTGTATTATCCACACAACTACAAGATATTTATGGCTGCAGAAAGTATTAGGAAGAAAAACTAGAGCACAAGAAAGTAGGCTAATTAGTTCAACATACTATCTGATGGAAGCAATACTTATAGATGTGTCTGCCAATTTTAAAAAACACACAGACAACAAAGTACAATGGTAGGTTGACTCTAACCATTGAACAAAGAAGCAGGAAAGAGTGAGCAAAGAAAAAAAAAAATCAAAGTTTTTCATCATGACCAAAGCTGTCAAAGAAATCTGAGGTAAAGTACTAAACAAAAAAATCAACTGAAAATTCAAAAGTCTCCTTCTTCTGCTACTGAACTCTCAACCCAGACAAAATGTCTCCAATTACAGACCAAGCAAAAGGTTCTGTAACTGAGCAGATGTGACCACATGACTAAGGAATTAAGGATATGGTTCCCCACTAGGTCCTCCTCTCCTCTGATCTCATCAATGGAAAAACAAAAATAAATATTATCTTTCTTGTGCATTGAAACAGATTAATAAGCACCAGCAACCAGCACAGCTCTGACCAGGTTTTTGTAGTAATTCTACATACACTGAAACAAGTTCATATCCATAATTTCAAAGGAGAAATGGTGCTTGATATCATCCCTGCTGAACATTTGATTTAGTTATCTTTTTCAGCATCACTGGTTTTCCACTCAGAGTGGGCAAAAGCCAGCATTGAAATATGTCAATATGTCACGTGAGAGCCAGCAATGAAAGTTGGAGGAAAGGAAAGAATACAAATAAATATGGGAAGGTAGTAAGGAACTGTTGTCATAGTTCCTAGTGCTTGACAGTTCCTCAGTTGATATAAATTTTGTCCTTTTTTCCTCCCCTGTGTCAAGCCTTGAAAGCAGGTTCTCTTCTTGTACAGTATATTCAGAGTTACCTGTGGACAAATGCATAAAGGTCTTCCCCTCAGACCTTGCCAGTCTTTATTTTTATAAAGAGCCAACCCAAAAATCAGACCTAAGAGCAGCAGAGATGATTTAAGAGAGGGAGGTCCACGTCAATGTCCTCAGATTAAACGGGATCCTGAAATTCAAAGGGAATCACACTAAGCAGCCTCAGCCTCAGAGGTAAGCCCCTCTGCAGTAACTCCTACAGAAACCTTCCTTCCCAAAGCAAGCACAAAACCCGCACTGTGCAAGAACCAGAGGTTTTAAAAACACTCCGTCTTGTGCCCAAGTGGAAACAGGCAGAAACCCGCGCACAAAGCCGTGATCTGTGTTTTTTCTCCACACACCCGCCTCATCCGCAGAGGGGAGGGTGCCCGCGGGCCCGGCTCTGTCCCAGGTGCCTTCACGCCCCACAAAGACCACACCGCATGGACGAGCGCTGTCACTGACACATTTATTTCTCAAGCACTCACCCACCAGGAGCCGGAGAACTACTGTACAACCTGGGAGCTTGGAAATCTCATCTCTCTACCCGCAAGCTGTCATTGACAGCTGATCAAAACGCCTGCGTTTCTCTCCCTTCCCTACCTACGGATGTTTTGCAGGGGTGCAGAAAGACGGAGTGTCAGGGGTCTCAAAGCATCCGAACCCGACAAGGACATGGCACACGGTGACATTTTAGCATCTCTGCTCCAAAGCCCCTCTCCCCGCATGCGGCGCGTCCATCACGCCCTGCCGCCGCCGCAGCCTCCTCCGAACCGCAGCCCACCCGCACGGCTCGGCGGCACCGCCGCCCGAGCCCCTTCCCGGGAGGCGCTCTCGAGGGTGTTCCCGGCAGGAATCCCGAGGGAAACGGCGGGACAGCGGCCACCTAGCACCTGCCACGGGAAAAGCGGCGATGCCCCCGCGCCGCTCCCGCCATCGACCCCGCATCCCTCACCCCGGCCCGCTCTGCAGCACGGCGCGGGGAAGCCGCCGCCTCGCCTCGCCGCGGCCCCCGCCGCCCCCCGGCATCTCCCGCCGGCCCCAGCCTCGCTCACCCCGCGGCGCGGCGGCCCCGCTACGGGCGGCGGTCTCCGGGAGGGCGGGCGGGCAGCTCTGGCCGGCCGGGCATCGTGGTCCGCCCTCCGCCGGGCGGGGAGGGCCGGCTCCGGGACTCCCTCCCTGCGCCGCTGCTTCCTCGTCCTCCTCGTCCCTTCCCGCCTCGATTCCCCGCAGCGCTGCCCGGGCGAGCGCAGGCTCCGCTCCCTCGCTGCCGCCGCTCCTCCTCTGCTTTCCCGGGCACCGGACCCGGCTCCAGCCCCCGCCCGGCGGCGGGGCGGAGGGAGGGGACAGGGGCCGGCCGGGAGGGGCGGGCGGAAGGGAGGGGAGGGGGAGCGGGACCCCCAGAGCCGCCGCCGTTCCCCGGCTCGGCCCCTTCCCCGGGGCTGTACCCTCCCTGTGGGCTGGAGCAGGGTCCAGCGTCCGGCAATATCGCTACCTGCGCTGGGCCGTGGCTGGACTTCTCTCCCGGTGCTCCTGCCCCGGTCCCGCCGCGGGGAGCACGATGCCCAGGGACTTGGCCGGCATCACGACAGCAGGACTGCGTCGGGACAGAGCGATGCGGTGTGGGTGACCCGCAGCGGTGCTGGGGCTCCAGAATCCCGGGGGTACTCTGGGTTAGAGGAGCCCTGCAGCCTGGAGCACTGGGGTGACGCTGGGCTGGGATGCGGGTCCTGGTGCAGGCGCTGGCGGTGCTGGCGTGCCCCCTTCCCCACGCCTCACGCAGGGCAGCGGGCAGGACTCACTCTGCTGCACGGTGGTGTTGTCCTGAGAGCTAGAGCTATCCACGGCCCTGTCCGCCTGGGAGCTACCGGGACACTGAACTCACGGTACCAACAGGACCTTGTCCTGAGCAAGATGCCTTAGAACACAAGGAGAGGAGCTTGTGCTTTCCCTGTCTTAGGCTTAGATTTGCCTCCAGCTCACAGATACGTTTCTATAACTGTGGTACCACCCCAACTACATTCAAGCTAAATTCCTAGTTGGCAGGGCAAAGAAAAAAGTGACCCAGGAGTTACTCTACTGCAAATGAGCACAGAGTCCTGGCTTCCCACAAGTGTGTGGCATGTTCTTGTCAGTATGCCTTAAGTGTAAAATTGGAAAAAAAAAATAGCACCCACAAGCTAGAGTAAATCATGCCAACATAATTTTTATCTGTGGATCAATGGAATTTAATTCCTCAGTTGCCAAGATACCTTGCAGAAGCATTTTTTGGTATTTATGACCCCACCATTTCATGGGCAGGGTGCCCTCTGTGTCAGGGCAGTGAGGTGACTTGCCAGAGATCACCACTAAAGCCAGGCTGTGTCCAGCCAGTGTGGACCATGGGCCACATGGACCCAGGAGCGCAGCCAGATGAGTAGTGCAGAGTTATTCACTGAAGGTTTGACAAGTGTTAAGTTGTGTCTGCTGCAATGCAGAGGAAAACGTTTGCGTATCCAAAGCCCTTTTCCTTTGTAAGATACCAGGAGCATAGGCACAGCCCACTGATGGATGAGAGGTATGTCTTCATTTAAGCAGTGCAACAGCATCAGTAGCTTTGGTCTAGTCATAACCAAAGACTGATATTTACCCATGAGATCAATCAAATTACATTAATTTCAGCAATGACAGCATGGAAACACTAAATGAGAATGTAGTTTTTGCAGCTTTCCATCCCTGCAGTTTCATTGTTTCTTCCATTTTTTCTCTCCAAAAGGGGCATCCATTGTCCTTGGTGGATGTAGAGGAGGCAGAGGGAAAGCAAAGATTCACATACCTTTCTTCTCTTTCCCCACTTTACACCATCACCAAGCCTAGCAGAAGCAGAGGAGGAAGGCATGATTTGTTTTCCTCCTGCTTTTTGGTTATATGGATTTCTGACCCACTTGTCATTTCGGGGAAGCTCAGCTGGGCATGAGGTTTTCTTTCCTAGTGTGGTTGTTGTGTGGCTTTTGTGGAGCTACAGCAGTAGCAACAAGGGCTATTTTTAGCCTAAAGTAGGCCAGGCAGTTCCAGAAGATGTATTAATAGGAGGAACATTTGAGAACAAAACAAACAAACAAAAGAGAAAACAAACTGAGAAGTGTAAACACAAATAATCTTTTACCAGAAGCACTTGCTAAATAGTAAATATGAGGAATTGCATCCTATCTCAGGGGACATGATCCCACCCACACAGCAAACAAACTAAAACAGTCTCTAGTCAATATATGTTTCCTCCAGAACAATCAAAGTATCTTGTTTTAGCACTATGCACCTGGAGTGGAATTTTTAGAGACGCCCAGTTCATCAGATTGCAGTATGCATTCTTTTCCCAGAAAAAGCATACCCAGCCTGGAAGTTTAAATATATATATTAATCTCCTTCTGAGAGATCACCACACGTTTATGTTTTGAATCAGAGAGTAGCTGGTACCCAAAGTGTGTTGCCCAACTTGCTGGGAGAATTCACACCCACATTTGTAGTGAAATCCCGTGGGCAGCGTGCAGCTCCCTGCAGTAGGCAGAAAAGAGGCAAGGATGTGTACTGTAGGAGAAAGGTTCATATTTTGCTGCTAAAAGCAACAAATCTTAGTTTTCGATCAATGATAATTCAGAAGGAGGCATAGGTATCTGTCAGCTCCTTTGTCCTTGTTGGAGTTTGAAGAGTGGATTGCAACAATTCAGCAGTCTGTAAATCATCATGGAAGAATAAGTGATGCAACATTCATCACAGACATGTACTTGCCACATGGACTCACAGGGCTGTTTTTTACCTTTTTTTTTTTTTTTTTTTTTTTTTATATACTTCTGGTGGTAGTTGGTTATCTTTTTTCCATTAGAAGTTCCAGTAAGACATCTCACATTCTGACTCTTGTTAGAGTCACTCCACCGAAGTCAGATGCAGAGCATGCTGAATGCTGTTTGCTTGCCTGTTTGGGTAGATGCAATCCAGAAATCCAGGACAATCTGTGTCACCATAATCTTATGTTACTCCATCAAGTATTGTAGTAGGATGCTTGCAGTGACAACATAAGTGTTTACTATATATAGCCCACATTTGCTCGCTGCTAATTCTGTGAGACAATTTCCTCAAACAGCAGAAAGAATCAGCACTTTTTGCTTTATCTCTCTAATTGACAAGCGCGTCTCTGTGTCCCCACCTGACTTTTTCTACAGCATTTTCCACTTTCAGATGAAGTGACATGAGAATTTAGTGCATAAGAATTCAACCTAAGGCCTCACTGTTACTGTCTGTCCATAAATTTGCACTGATCGTCTTTTTATTTGCAAAAGCATAGACTTTTTTGCGGAGCTTTTTGAATCCAAAGTGTTCCTCTGTCCAGAACAGCCACACCTAATTGAAGCCCTCACTTCTTGATGCACAGAGCAAGAAAATGACAACATACATATGCACAGACCAGACTGCAGCTGTAGGATTTGTGTACCAGCCACAGAGACGAAAAGTTTGCAACCAATATAATAAAAAATAGTTTTAGGACTAATTAGGAGATTTGGGGGGTTTTTTTAGCTGAATACATTCTGTCTAGGAACACTACACTTACTTAACTATCTTTGCCACATGCTTGTCAGGCAGCAATGATGGGTTACCAATTCTAGCCCTGCTGGAGCAAAATTAGGATACAAGTCTGCAAAGAACCTAAAGCTAAGCGTGTGACCGTGATGGCAGGTCAGGTGTCACTCTGAAGAGCAGGGGCTGACTGCTTCAGAGCTGGCAGTGAAGTCATGCTTGGCAGATTGGTTTTCACTATGCTTTATTTCCTCCTGCTGAAATGGCATTACATGCACACCACTAATTGCTAGCCAGACACCTAACCATACCACTGTTTTGGAGACAGATGTTCCTGGTTAAGGAGATGCAGTACACTTAATTGTGTAAGTCATTGTAATCTCAATAGCAGAGCACATTGCTGTGTTGTAGAATCACAGAATGGTTTGGGTTGTAAGAGACTTTAAAAGCCATCTTGTTTCAACCCCACTGCCATGGGCAGGAGCACCTTTTACTAGACCAGGTTCCTCAACTGTAGTAGTAAAGTCTCCTAAAATCCAGATTTACGTGTTTACCTTATATCACAGATAGAAAAATCAGTTTCTCTAATATCTGAGGGGTCTTCAGTAGGCCACCATCACGTCTAGAAAATTCTCAAGGGGCTAGGAAGGAAACAGCATCCCTGACCTGATGTGAAACTCCAAATCAGGCATTGGCCAGGCTGCAGAGGTGCCATAAGAAGTGGTGAATGTCCCATCCTTGGAAGCATTCAAGGCCAGGCTGGGCACTGAGTAAGCTGATCAGGTGAAGGGTGTCGCTGTGCAAGCCAAGGGTGCTGGAATGAGGTGGAATTTAAAGGCCCATTCCAGCCCAAACCATTCTGAGATTTTGTGAGCCTGTCCTCACAGCAGCCAGGCTGAGGGGCCAAGTCCACCTGTGTCAAACAGCAGCCCAAGCAAGCCTCTCATGAGTAACTATGAGTGACCTGTCAAATCCCAAAGTCCTGAAATAGGTCAGGAATGCTTTCTGCTGGACTCTGCCAGTCTCCCAACCACTACAGTCTGTGGTGGAATGCTGCTCAGCCTCAGGGAGAAGAGATAGTAGCAGAGAAGCATCAAGGATTTCCTCTCTTTGCAGAGGAGGCACTGCATAGCTAATTAGTTGCAGGAAAATGCACCATCTGTTATGCCAGTGTAAGATAACAGTACTCCACTCCAGCTTCAGGGAAGACCAGCTTCATAAACAGCGCTGTACCCAAACCTTCCCTCAAATGGACCCTTTTGGCCACGGGGACGTGTGATGGGAGCTGCTGTTTCTCATTAAGCACCCAGTGGGCTAAATGCAAAGACCAGTTTCTTGTTGGACATCAAAGGATTCAAGCATAATACAGAAGTTAAAGCCCACAGAGAAGGAATAGAGTGATTTCTAACATATCACAGTGCTGCTACAGGTATGAAAATCCTATAGCTGCAGAAAAAGTCTTCACCAGGAGAAGATTAGCAGGAATGGGAGCAAAGAGGGGTGTGTATGCAATGAGTAACACACCTTGCAATGCAGAGAACAATCCAAATTATTCACTCTTTAAAGAAGTGAGGAACCGGCTTTCTGCTTTTCAACATCAGATTAATTCTTTCTAGCAAAATAAAATCCAAACTGCCTCTATATGTTTACATATACATACACAAACAAGGCTGCTGATAGAGTATGATACACCTAAGTTTAAGAAAACAATCTTGTAGCTTTTTGATAGCAAATTATATTTGCATAATGAAGTGTACTGGCAGGCAAGCTCAAGCTGAGTGGGTGTAGGCAGGTAGTACACTTCAGCAGTAACTCAGAAAGCTGCTCCCTAACACATTTGAGAAGTTTATGTGCCTCAACTCTTGGGGTGTTTTGTAGCATTTTTAAAGTTTTCTTAAAATTTCTGGCGTCTTCCTGCTGACAAGAAAGAGGATGCCATCTCCATATGGATAACAGCAAACTTGTAATTACTGCACAGGAAGAGATGAACAGAGCAGAATCTGCACATAAATGGAGATGCCCTGTGTTTTTTTCTGATATGTGCCTAAACCCAGAACTCCAAGGAGTCCACAATGTATTTGTTCATGTTGCAATTTCACCTTAAGCTGAAGCCCAGCAGCATTCATGAGTTGGGTAAATCCTCCTGATCATGTAAGCCATCAGTGTATTCCTGGACCTTTTCATGCCAAAGGGAAAACACAAAGTTCTAAGTGCATTTTAGTATGATTTCTAAGGATGACCTGTCAAGCATCCTTACTGAGCTATTTAGATCCATGATACAAGACCTACAAAATCACTGTTAGATATGCAAGCAAATGATGGGAGCCAAGCTATAGCCAAGCTAATCAGGACATGGAAGAATTTTGGGCATGGTGTGAGGGAACTGTTGGGCATACCCCATTCCTGAAAACATTCAGTGTCAAGTTGCATGGGGCCCTGAGCAACCTGATATAGTTGAGAATGCCCTTGCTTATTGCAGAGTGGTCAGACTAGCTGGACTTTAAAGGTCCCTTCCAACCCAAACTGTGTAATTCCACA
Source organism: Oenanthe melanoleuca (assembly GCF_029582105.1). NCBI lineage: Eukaryota > Metazoa > Chordata > Aves > Passeriformes > Muscicapidae > Oenanthe > Oenanthe melanoleuca. The sequence continues at coordinate 18,184,387 of NC_079362.1, read as the reverse complement.
AGAAATAGCAGTGTGACACACTGACAGGTGATGCCACAGAGGATGAACGGACGGATATCATAGGCAGCTGAGGGGATGTTGTGTGAAACATGGGCAAACAGACCTTTAGGGCAAGACAGCCTTGTAAAGCTGCCAAACCCATGTAACTCTATCAGGTATATCTTATCAGACTTATGGCAGAATCAGAAATACCAAATTTGGTGTCTGGCAGGAAAAAGTAATTTGAAATTGTTGATTTGTGAGGAAGATGAGGACATAAGAAGGTACAGGAGTGATGAAATGAAGGGTTGAGAGAGATGAGAAGGGATAACAAGATCTGCAGATGATATAAATGGGGCTGGCTGGGGCTAGCTGGCAGTCTGCCCTGCTCTTGGGCATGGCAGCTGGAGCAAGAGAGTGAAAAATTCCACAGCTCTACTGTCACCATTTGAATGATGTCTGGATATGGCCTCAAGAGAACAGGATGAGAGCAGTCCATCCCTGTATCCATAGGGATCAAATCCTTGTAACACATGTGGATGCCTCTTGCAGGTCTGATGGCTTTGGGGGTATTGCACTGTTGCCACACCAAACCCCCAGTTCCAGTCCTTGCTGCTCTCAGGTGCTGCTCCAGGGAAGGGCCAAAAGATGCACACTTGTGCCATGTCACCATTCATGTATTTCCCTCCCAATCCAGTTCCACTGCCTATCATCTACAGGTCCAAGCTATCAGTCATTCACAGTAGTCATTTGCTACAAAAAGTCCTTGAAAGTCTCAGTTTGCACAAGACTTTGAAGGACTAGGAGAAGCTTTGGAAAACCTCACCTTCTAACATTAGGGCACAAACAGTTGTCAGGCATATCAGCCAGTGTCTAACACTTTTATTTTTCTATGGTGTAGGAGTAATTTTTAAATCCCTTTAGCGAGGAAATCACTTCCTACTAACTGAAAATGAGTTATCTATATATCAGCCAGGGGCTTGAGAACCCCTGCCCACTCCTTTCCTGCACATAAATTTCCCCCTGTGTGCTCATCTGCTTACTCATGACTCCACTACAGAGCTTAAAGGCTACTGTGATGCTTCTGAGCAGTGAAGTTTGCATCAGAACAAATGCCAAGATAAATTTCTCTGTTTCTCTGTGCTCGGCCTAACAAGATCAGTCTGCAGAAATACAGTGCCTGGAGTTTAAAATTAATATGAAGTTTGTAGGACAACTCTTTAGAAAGTAGGTTATTAAGAAGGGATGATATTTTTGAGTTTAATTGTACGGTCATTTGTCATTTTTGTTAAGTCCAACAGTATCCTTGTGCAGTAGCTGAGAATCAGGTGCAGAAGTCATAATGATGGGTCAGGAATCTGAGCTAATCTGGCAGTTGAGTAATCCTACATCAAAGAGGTCATGCAGTTCGGTGGGAAAATGTGGCATTACAATCACCAGACCATTCAGGGTAGCTGCTTTATTTTACAGGTTTTGGTATTAACCTGCTTGCTCTTCTGGCAAAGCAGATTTTCCATTAGGCATGAGGAATGGAGTTCCAGAAAGGTTGCTTGCGAAGTCTGGGGATTCAACAACTAGAAATGTAGCTGGAACAATAACTTCTTCAGAAGGTACTGTTTGAGAATAACCTCATTCTATGAGTGAGTGCTGATGACAGGACAGCAGGAAAGACAGCCTTAGTGCTTCCTCCTGCTTCCAGGAATTTTCTGAGTGATAGCTCAACCAGCATTGACTTTTTTTTTAAATTTTTTTTTTAAAAAACAGACACTACAGTGGAAGGAGGGGGCCTGAAGAGGAGTTTCTATGGACCAGATTTACTGTCCATTGCATTGCTATCTTCAGCTCTGATATGTAGATCTGGGAAGGTTGTATTCTCAGTCTTGCCCTGTGTAAATTCTAGCCAGCTGCACGACCTCTCTGTCTCTACAGCCAGTCTTGCTCAGATTTAGGGCCAGAGCCGTGGGTTTTCCCTGGAGGAGTAGAGCATATCTATATATATCTTCACAGCACAGGAGTTCCCACATTTTTTGAAGTATTAAATTTTCTGTGGAAATTACAGACAACAGGAAACTTTGTCTAGCAAGAAGGATGGCTGCTTTGGTTAATCACAGACAAAAAACAAGGAGAGCCAATGGCTGTTGGATCTGACTTGATCCAGCAGCTCTCATTAAATCAGGGATATGGATTTGACTGTATCTTCTTCAAGGGAAAAGGAGCATTAGTCCATATCATCACCAGTCAGCGTGATGCCCTGTTCAGGTGCCATCCTGAACAGCAGTATGATGATGAATCACAGAGTCATGGAATGGTTTGAATTGGAAGGGACCTTAGAGATCATCTCATTCCAAGCCCCTACCATGGACCAGAACACCTTCCACTAGACCAGGTTGCTCAGAGCCCCATCCAACTTGGCCTTGAGTGTTTCCAAGTATGAGGCATCCATAATTCCTCTGGGCAACCTGTGGCAGTGGTTCACCACCCTCATGAGGAGAAATATCCTTCTTATATCTAAATCTACCTTTTCTTATTTTAAATCTATTAACCCTTATCCTACATTTGTGTGCTCTTAAGTCCCTCTCCAGCTGTATTGTAACTTCCTTAGGTATCAGAAAGTGCTCTAAGTCTCCCTGGAATCTTTTCTTCTCCAGGATGAACAACTCCAACTGTGTCAATGTGTTGTCATAGGAGAGGCATAGGAGAGGCTCTCCAGCCCTTTGAGCATCTTCATGGCCTTCTCCCACAGACCTGTTCCAGCAGGTCAATGTCTTTTCATGAATGGAATCTAAAAAACCAACAACAAACAACACGAGGGTATTTATATTCTCATTTATACCCACTTCACCTAGGGTGATGGCAAGCCATCACCACCCAAGTCAAAATGTAGGCAGACAAGAGGTGCCATCACAGCTACAGAGCACTTGGGATGGCAGCCAGCAACACCCATTGCCCTGTGGAGGTGACTAATGCACTCTAAGTAAGAAGAGGAGGGTCTTGACAGATCAGTTTTACTATCAGCCAATAAAAAAAAAAATGTATTTCATAAGAGGCACAAGGTTCGACTTGAAGCAGAAAAGACTTTTCTCCTCTAGAAACAGCTTCAAATAGGAGGCTCTCTAGGCTTTTTGTGATGCATTTGGTCCTACAGTGACTGGCCAAATTGTGCATTTAAAGAGGAGGATACACCTTTTACTAGAGGGACTTCCAGGGGTGCTTCCAGAGTGTAACCAGACCTGCACTATCCACTCCAGTAATATCATTGATTTAAGAGAGCCATTTATGGTGTTTGGAAGGAGAGGATAGAACAAAGAGAATTTGTCTCCACTGAAATTTGATTCTTCAGTTAAGAAATGCTTCCTTTGTGAAATAGATAGTGATTATGTACTGTCCCCATCAGTTCTTGCTGATGAGTGTTGGGGTACAAAACAGAGGAGGAGGGTGGAGAAGAACCTACACAGTTTTCATCCCCACCTTTAAATGTTTAAAACAAGACAGAGCAGTATCAAGCAGCACAGAGTTAGATTTTTGCCAGGTATGCTTCTCCTTTGAATTGACTTCATAAGATTCTGAATACCTGGAAGAATTTAGAACATTTGGGGAAAATATCCCATTTATGTAATTGTTATATACATGCGATTCCTTTTTCCGTTCTCAAAAGAATCACAGTTCTACAAGCATCATGGTCCTACACATTTGTATTTCACAAGTAGGCAAAACCCATTCTAGGACCAACCAGTGTTGTGCTCCTGAATGGGCAGATGCATAGCTTGGCCCAGAGGACCTATAACCCTGTGCATGCAGAGATATGTCACAAGGGTATATAGAATCTGCTGGGGTAGCTTATCTGCATTTATGAGGCATTTAACACCCACAACCTAACAGTCTGCACAGAGAGCCACTTCTGAACATTTGTTCTTACAACAGTTTGAGGATAAACACAACAATCTCATACGTAGCACTTTATAATACCTCAAGGTTTTAAAAAGAAATGTCTTCTTTCAAGCATTACAATCAGATTTATCTGTGAATCTTCCAGAGACTCTGGCCATGAACAGGTATCTTATGACAGTAGGAATCAGAGATAGTAAGTTTAGTATAGAAGACTTGAGATTATCAGATCAAAGGATCAACAAGAGCCCTACAGCTACAGAGAGGTAATAATTTACACAAATATTGTACCCTGCCACCCAAAAAACAGGGTCCAGTCAAGATATTAATCTAGATTTTAAGCCTTAAAAATCCTGAAGGTCTTCAGTAGCTCATGACTGGGAGAAGAAAGCCAGGGCCTTGGAAGGATGGAAAGGAAATAGCAGCTGGTCGAAGAGACAGTGGTGTTTCTGGGCAATATCAATGTGAGTAAAGAATTAAGTTGTTCAGAGTGGTTAATTTCTGTCCTAAAGAGGAATGAATATGAAATGCAACTTAAAAAAAAAAAAAAGAAAAAAAAAAGAAAAAAGAAAAAAAAGAAAGGGGGGGGGAAAAGAGAGAGAAACAGAATAAAAATAATGAATACACAGTTCCCTCAGAGTGTCTTCTTAAGGCCCTCAGACATAGGTTCCTATAAACTCAATCTGCATAGCTCCTCTAGGATAAAGGAATGGGTGTGTGATGGATATAAAGAATATGGATTCCTGGGTTGTAGTGTGCTATCCAAAACCAAGTACTGACCAGATTTATTCACTTGCTATTTAGAGGTTCTGGTTGTGGATGAAGAAAGGGTAAAAGAACACACAGGGAAATGAGGGAGAAAATACAAAGCATTAACATTTAAGGAGGCAAGTGGAGTAGAAGAAGGTATTATATTACCAGTTCCAGTCCTTTTGTCTATTCCACCCTTCTAAAGAGCAGTGGGTCAGTGAGCTTTACATTTGCACAGGCAGCAGGTCAGGCTGTTCACTTGCACCCAAAAACATCCAGCTGTTCTGCTGTGTAGCTACAAGGTCTCTAGGAGCACTAAGTTAGGGACAAATATGTGGCTTACTAAAATGAGGAGAAGATGAGGAAAGAAAAGTGCCACACCACCCAAGCTGCTCTAGGATTAGTGCCACAGGCAGCATAACTCCTGCCATTGGCATGTATCCTCAGCACTGTCTTTGCACCACTCATTAATTTTGGAAGACAAGATGAGCCAGGGCACAGAGACCTCCGTCAGCCGGATACCTCAATTGCAAACTGGCAACTACTTTTCAAATGAGATACTTCTACCATCCAGCTTCCTTGTAATCATGCTGCAATGGGATACCCACCACCTTCAGATGTCAGGAGGGACACAAGGTGAGCAGGAAAGAAACATTCATTACTATGAACCTAGTTTCCTGCTAGCAAAAAGAAAATTAGTAGTGCTAGCATGACTACCCATTAAATTTGTCAAAGAAAATGAAAATTGTGTCATACAACATGGAACGGTAGAGGAGGGTAATCCGCATTGCAGTTGTGTTATTTAATTTCCAGGTATGTGTTGTCTTTTCTTAGAACCATTTTCACTTGGAAGGAATAGGAAGGATTTACCTCTGCACTTAATGACTTTCTGTGCAGCATGAGATACTGAGCATGGTGAAACTCTTGAGTTATGTCTACTACTATGGCAGGAATGCCAGGCACATTTTTGCTATAAAGTCACACTATTATTCAGCAATAAGACCAGTCATTGTGTTTTTCGTCTCTCCAGAACTCGTAGCAAACACCACTGCTTACAGGTAGTAACAGCCCTGCATTAACTTTTGAGAGAGAAGTAAAGAATTTAATTTATATCAGTGGTGGAAAATGAGGAAAAGGCATGGATTTGGAGTGCCTTCATGTCTGCTTCTCTTCAAACTTTCCAAGTATATATTTATTGATACACCTTACAAAATAGTGTTATTTGCAAGATTAAGGCTTAGATTTTATTAAAATTGCAGGGATTTGAATTTCCCTTCTCAAAATTAGGTGTCGAAGGACTCAAATTTCATCAGTTTCAAAAGAGAAAAGCTGCTGCCCAGGTTGGTAGAGGTTTTTTAATGCCTACCAGCAGATGATCTTCATTAACATCCATCTTAACAAAACTGGAATCTGAATCGTAGCAAAGGTTTTCTTATCTTCATAAACTGTTAAACTGAGACTATTTGGAAAGTGAGATGTTTGTGATTCTTTGGTGCATTTTGGTAATTTTAGGTGTATACTGGGGTATTTTTATCTAGATACCTCAAATACCCTTTAAATATGCTGGGAAGGATGCTTTGGAGAAAGTAGAATTGTTAATATAATATTTGTTTGCACTGTCCACGTAAATTGAATGATAAAAGCAGATATAGACTGTAAGGTACAATGTTGAAGGCTGAAAGAAACTTTATGTCTTTGTTCTGAAATCAGTGAAGCCACCCTTCTTGTTTTTATTCTATTTTGGCTTCTTGGGCCAATTATTTACTTACTTGAAGTGCGATGTGAGTGGTAAAATAGTAAGATTGCTCTTTCTGCATCATATACTTAATTTATTCTTAAATATTTGCTCTGCAGTTATTACAGCTGTCAGTATTATTCCCATCCTACAAGTGTGGGAGAAAAAGCCGTGAACACAAAGAGATGCTGGAACTTGCTCAGTGTCGTCCTATACATGTAGCAGACACAGTCTCCTGACCCAGGCAAATCTCAGAGCCACCAGAACATGAGAAATGTCACAAAACATTTAATTTGATGTCTCTGAAATACACAGATTTAGGAAAGAATTTATCTTCGATAATTTATTTCCAGTAAAGGTCTGAACTTGAAGGCACTCAGAAAGCAAGATAATTATTAATCTATTTTGGTGAAGTGATTTGTGGATTCAGAGAACACTGAACACAGCATGCAAACCAAGACCCACCTGTCAAAGGAAAATCAAGTGAAGAGGAGTTCAAACAAAGCTTATGTCTTAATTGTTATTACTTATGGATATGCAAATGCATTTGTGTAGGCAACAAAGGTATTGCCATAAACATGTGCTTAAATGACATTCACAGAGGACTCTTTTCTACCTCATCCTTTTTTCCTTCCCCTACCCCCCCAGAAGGGATTCAACGGAAATGGGTCATGAATTGACTACCTTTGATGTGAATGGTAAACATTTCATCTCCTGCTCTACAAAGTCTGCCTGTTAATATTTATAGGGATTGAGGAATATTAAGTTATTTGAGAAGGAGCATGAACATATTCCCACAAATACAGAGAAGGAATGGAAGGGAAGAGATTGTCAAGGTTTACAAAGACATCAGATAGTGAAGAGTCTTGTGAAGACATCAGATGGTGAAGGAGCTAGTTATTTACAAAAGGAACTGAGATGTTTTAATGAACACATTTCATGAAACTTTAATATTGTCTTATGTGTACGTCTTAAATTCCAGGCTCCTGAAAGAAGGTGATTTCATGTGAATCTCCACTTTCCTTGTTCATTCAACATTCTTGTTAAAAGCATTAGCCTAACAGCCACAAGGAAATGTAGAGGGCTTTCAGAGGGAGACCTTCAAGACTTTTGATTTATGCAAGCTTCTTCATTTTAGAAGGTTTTCCTTCTAAATCTTCAGCAATGCTGATACAGGGCTTCAGTGGAAGCCCTGGCTGACATGAGAAGTCATAAAGCTCATGAGAGATCGGGGATTTCTCTCTCAGATCAAGCAATGAATGTGGCTTGCAGACAGAAGAGTGTAATTGTTAGGACTCCTTAGCCTGGCAGAAAGCAGAGACCAGGCAGCAACAGCTGTGCTTTCACTAAAGGAGGAAAGCTCTAGGCTTTGCATTTTTTGTCTCACCTTCAGCCATTTTTGGCTCCATGATGTTATGGATATCAACAGGTTCCTTAAATTTCTCATCTGCTGTGTGTTGAGGGTTTTGGTATTGCTCTTCACCTTTCCATTTCACCACACTGTCTATACATGTTTTATTTCCCTTTGAGGAGAAGATGTCATTCCACCTGGTACCCCACCTGACGTATTTTACTGTTTAATGCCCCATCATATCCTAACTGGAGTTATTTGTGCTTAGAAGATCTTCATATGTTTTCCCCAGCCAAATTACTGTCTCACTTTCTCATCACCTTTGGTCTCAGTCCTCAGCTGTGCAGATGGTGATGAGGAAAAACTGTATAATTAAACACTAAAGTGACAGTATATATCTTGGTCACTTGGTGCCGAGAGCACAGGATGTCCTCAGCAGCAGCTGCTGAGTACAAGGCTGAGCCTATCAATACTAAAAACTGCTTTGAAAGATATTGGTAAACACTGAAATGATAGTAAAAGCAATTTCAGGTGTGAGAAGGTAAAAGTAATCCAACTGATATGTTTAGTTCAATTCCCTGCCTTGCAGGCAGTGTGCCTATAACCTATCTGCCCTCCAGGGCAGGCAGAGTCATGAATTGAAAGGTATAAGAGGAACTCAAGATCCATTAGGGAATATATGGAGGCTGAACCTTGTTTTCTTCACAACCGGTGGTGTGCCTAATATCCAAGATAGAGTGTAGGGTGGGAAAAGTGGGGTTATAGGTACAGCATTGTGCTTTATTTCAAGAGACAGGTGGTCATACAAGCCCCTTCTCTAAGTAAATATTCTGGGGAGGCACCTGGTTAGAGGTGGGAACTTCCTGAATCCTCACATGAATCAAAACCTCACTCAGAGCCAGTAGCTAATACCTACTGTAGCTGGTAGGTCAGGGTAGTACTGAAGGACTAGGAGCTTCTCAGGTAGTGTAGGCACAATTACCAGTTATAGAACCTCCATCACCAACAAGCCCAGTCCTTTGGAGATGATTTCTGACAGTAACTCCATAATGCCTAGAAGGTCTGAAGGAGTTTCGAATCCCATGGGTTATTTGACCTTTGGCTCTGTAGGGATTGGAAGCAGGTTAAACAATGCAGTTGGCAATAACTCCACAAGGTTCTGGCAGTAGAGATTTCATCTGCAGAGAGCTCTCATTCAGCCAACATACCTATTTGGTCACAATTTGGTTTAGTTTTTGAACAATGTTGACCTGCAGAGCTCCTGAAACTTCCTAAACCTCCAATTACAGTTAATAAGGAGTAAACAGACAAGCAGATGGGTACATAGTGCTGGTGGATGGTTCCCCTGGTATAATGCAACTTTAAGTGAGAGCAAAATTCAGAGTGAGGCTATTTGTGCTACCCTTGGGAGGAGAGGAATATTTACCTTTAGCTCTCTTGTGCATGCAACACTGAAAGTTTGCAAAAAGTAATTTCTTTTCTTTCTGTATACTGTATACGATGCCCCCAAGACCTCAAAGCAGCTTTGCTACTTGCAAATTTGAAGTATTATTTGCCAGCAGTTTAAACAAAACAGAAATAATATATATTGTAATCTAAGTATATGATGCTGTATATAATATGTTTATAATAAAACATATGTGTATGTTTATAATAAAACAACATACCATATATAATGAAATTAGATTGTACATTATATATATATATTAAAATAAAGGCCTCAATGTCCTTTGCTTGGAAATGTCTGAAACCTTTCCCAGCTGCCCACATACCTCCCATACCTCCTATATCTCTGCTCAGAAACGGGAAAAGCGTGAACTTTGAACGACAGATGTGAGGCTAAAAGGGGTGACCCCCAAACAGTCATGTAAAAAACAGGAAATCTCATTGGTACATCTGATCCCTAAGAATAATACTGTGCAATTGAAAGTCAGACAGGCAACAGTGCAGGTGTTTCCATGTAGTCTTCTTCCAGATGCAGGTAGAAAATATTTTATCTCAACTTTATCATGTGTCATCACCATTGTGGCAGCACTGCTTTCTGTTCTTAATTGGATATTTCTGATTTGTTGAATGGATATTGTTTTTTCATTTGCCTTTTTTGGTTTCCGTAATTTATTTGTTGCCACAGGCTAGAATGAATAGGGACAGGTTTTGAATATTTGACACTTAGCTTTGAACTACGAAGTTGTCGGAAAATATGCACCATATGAGTAGTGCCCCTATATTAGACCTAATGTAGCTATAGGCTATAGTGGAACAAAATTTTAATGCCCTTATTGGTACTAAGGATATGCTTTTTCCAGTCAGTATTGATTAGTCTATCCTGGAAATCAGAGGATGACATGAATATGAATATTTCTTCTCCTATATAGGTTAATGCAGAGATTTTTAGAAGTGGTTGGAGATTTTGATAGCAGAACATAAAGCAGTATAAAGGCATGGATATATTTTTCTTCTAATTACAGAATAAGACACCGGACTCTGGAATACCACTTCCTTTGAAATCAAAAGACTGGCACCATGGATTTCCAAAAAATGTAATCTGCTAGCAATGCCAGAGCTGGAATCTCAAGTTGTTTATACCAACATTATTTGGTTTGCTCTGAAGTTCACATTCATAGAGTCCATATTAATAGATTATGTGTGATATGTTGAATGGGAACATTTAATAATTCCACAACAGAGAAGCAGCTCCCTCCTAAATTTATTTATAAAGTACTTTTACATGCAAATCCTTATTTCTGCAGACAACAGCAAGAAAATGCCATAGAACTTCATCAGCTGCAGAGCTGGTTTAGGAGAGTGGTTCCCAGGCCAGAAGATGCCAGGACTAAGTGAGAGCAAGGCAAAGAGACATGGCTGGGTGGTGGGCTTGGCAATGCTGGATTACTAGTTGGTAATGTTTTTATATGTTTTTTCTTTTTTTTTATGTTTTTTTCCAGCCTAAATGATTCAACCGTTCACCCAATCAAGATTTATTCATGACTGAATAATGTCACTGGACATTTTCCACCACTTTGACATTCTAACCTTGAATGTTGTTCTTGTTGATCTCTTATTATCACTGTGTCATCACCCCTGCCAATACTGAAGAGCAGCTGGGTGGATTCAGCACTGATTTATAGTAGCTAAAATTTTGCTCTAGGAATTTCAGACACATTGGCACCTTTCTATTGATCACACTTCAAACAAAGGCCCAGGAACTGAAGACAAATCTCTTCTGAGTTGTTTGAAGCAGATTTTCTCACTTTCTCCAATCTGTCAGTATGAGGCCCTATTTTTCCTAATGCAGCTGGAACTGCGTAGACTAATAAGCTGATGATTTTTATGCTTCCCTATGCTTTTACACTACAACACACTCCAAGTGTAGTAATTTTTCTGAAGTTTCTTTTTTTTTTTTTTTTTTAATAATGCTCTAGAGATAAGCATGACAGCTCACAGCACTTATTTTTTGTATCATTTTTCAATTCAGATTTATCTATGCGCATTTTCAGTGTTATCCAGGTGCAGAAATACCACTGGCCTATGACATTTTGCATGCTTTTTCTAACCTCTACCATTTTTTGCTAAGGAGTATTCGCAGAGCAGTGATCTGTTGGATATCCTGGATGACCAATTCATTAATGCAGATGTGCTTAGTTTCTCCCTCTGTTTGTTAGGAATAGTTATTTTTGGACATGAGAGAGAAAAAAATGTGTTGCAGTTTCTGGTGTCTTTGTTATAATAGATACAGCTGTGTGATATCTTTGTCAGTACAGTGGAGAAGAGAAAATGAATTAAAATTTCTGTGTTCGAGGTTTATTATTTGAACAATACTAAAAAGATAATGTAATTTTTTTTCATTTTCAAAACTTATAAAAAATAAGATGTGTCAGCTGGTCAGTGACTGACCCTTTTTCTCTGCATTGCATAAGCCAGTTCTCCTCTCGTGTAGCAGCCTGGCATGTACCTAGCATGTCTCTGTTGCTCAGGGACAAGACCAGAGGTGTGGGAGTAGAAGCTGCTTTGACTGTGAAGAGTCACTTTTGGATAGGAAGAGTTCATCCTCATTGTGCTGGAGTCACCAAATGGTGAATCCTTAATTTGAAAGCACAAGCAGAAGCAGAAATGCCTGTGTGCAAGTGACGCCTGACCTCACACCCATGTGTGTTTTTTATGAGGCAATAACTATTTTTCCAAAACTATGCTTACAGTACTGTATCAATTTTATCCACACTTTTTTTCCCATTTTGTTTTGCTATCATTTATCTGTTCTGCTTATGTGCTATTTTCTGTCTGACATCCAGGTTATCAATTATTTGGAAAGGAAACTGCCCATGCTGATCAACATTCAGCACAGTGAGACCCCATTTGACCTGTGAATTCCGTGTGCATCTACACCCACACCTGACCTTGAAGCCTGATGAAAAAAGGACATTAATAATTCAGCCAAGGATGATATGTGCATTCTCAATTAATTAATGTACAGTTCTGGCTTCCCTTAAGACAACTTAAGACAGTAGAGAGCTGAAGTGTAGAAGAAATTAATCTCAGATGTAAATTTTCCTGTGAGGAGTGCTTCATAATATCTCAGCACTAAGATCAAAACTCCACTGCAGTCCAGTGTCTGAACTTTATTACTACACACAAGGCCAGCTATAAACTTTTTCTGAAAAGGGACAATGGAAGTGTTAATCTGGGGGGCATTTCCTTAAGTGAAATTTCACACAGAGAAACTTTTTTGAGAAAAAAGGCAATGTTTATATTTGTGACTCTGCATTTACCGTGTGTGTTGAACAGTGGTTGTAGAAAAGTGGATAACCCCTTTGTTAATACTGCTAATATGATGACTTTTATTTTTTTTTTTTAATTTTAGAGGATAAATACAGGGAAAAACAAAACCATATTCTTTTCTGAGAAATACACATAGAGTGTGATTGAGAGAGGTCCTTGAAAGCTTCAAAATGATATTCAGTGACACTAAAGCCAAGAGCCATTTTCTATGATTTAATATTAATTGCATGTTCTGTAACTGCACACAGTGCATCTTCTGTGCTGTCGTTTACAGACAGAATGAAACTCCTCTAAAATCAATCCTTCACAAAATGAAAAGTCCTTGTGATAAGGACTTTACCACTCTACAAAAATAGCTGTGAAATGTTACTATATTTTGGTTTTGACACTGTGATCATATTTTTCTTGTACCAAGCAAAAAAAAAAAAAAAAAAAAAAAAAGACAAATTCTTTTAGAACAAAAATAAAGTATTTTGCTTATGCATACATGGAAAGAGTTGTCAGTCATGCAAGAAAAAATACAAGTTATCAGGAATTTCAAGGGTTATGCTACAAAGGAAAAATCTAAAAACTGCTTAGTAATCATAGACTTAATGTCTTGTGTGCACTTAAATATCTGTAAATTGAATAGAGGAATAGAATGGATGTTGACATCTTGCCTTTATAGAAAATATTGTTTTTATAAGAATTTTTTTTCTAGTATGTGTTCAAAATTAGACAGAATAGAACAGGATCTCCAAAAATACTTCATTCTTGTTTAAGGAATCCCCAAAAAAGCTGAAAGATTTTTCAAGTGTAAGTTGCTTTGAAATGGATGATCTTTAAAAGCACTGGGTTTTTTATAAATGCACTTTTTTATAAATGCAGAACACCAATGGACTTTGTAAAGGAGCAAGAAGCAATTAAAAATATCTCTGTGTTGTACTTATGCTTATCCAAACTAATCTCAAACTAATCTTAAATTTCACACTCCACAGAGTGGCAAAAGCAGGCTATAGAAAGAAATAACAGCTCCAGACCAGAAGCTTCTGTTGCCTTAAATCTCACATTGTTAGATCTGTGTTTAGGGAGGATGGGAGAGATCTATAGCCATTAAAAGCCCATTAAATTATCCCATTAGGCTAAAGTGTAGAGACGTGACCTGTTGCACTTCTATTTTTATTATGGCCATCCTTGTGCCTGAGAAGTTGATCCCTGTGCTGCTGAAATACCAAGGTGCAGAGAACTATCACAAGTAAAGGGGCTGATGAACTGCTGAGAAATCTCTTAATGGCAGATTCTGTACTGAATAGGGTTTGGGCTCCTATTTGGATGTCAAAAGCATAACTGAGCTACCTGAACAGTGGTTTTTTGGTGTGGATTACACGTGGCATTATAAATGCCTCAAAATCTCTGTATCAAAGCTGCTATTTTTGTATTATGTTGATCAATAATCATAACCAGCACTCTTCCCTCTTGTGATTTATAAAAACAATTACAAGGCACTACAGTATAGCTACTGCCTCCTGCCAAGAGGCAAAGGCACAAAAACGTGACAAGAGCTGTGTTTTGCAGGATCAGTGCCATCCATCAGTCCTAATGTGAAAAGAAAGGGACTTTCCTGAAGCTTTCTAGGCCACCCCCCACCCCCATGACCAGGTCCCATTGCTAGTAATGGAAGAAAGGGTATTTGAATATTTTACGTAGCATTGAAAATCTTTAGAAATAAGCACTCCAACCTCAGAAGACAGGCTGAACATCTAGTCATACCATGGCAGTAAGTCTGAGAAACAGCTGGTTTTCCTGTTTAAAAAAAGACAGGTCACAGCTCTTTCATCCTCTATACTTCTGAAAAGCTGCTTTCCAAGAATCTCATATGAAAGAAATTACACTGAAAAACAAAACCTTCCCAAAGGTTTTAATCAATATGATTTATTCCCTCAGTGCTGTAACAGTATCAGTTAGGGTGATCTAGCTTTTTTTTTTGTTGCTATTACTGAAGTACACATTTATTTGGAAAAGTAAAAGTAAAAGTTGAAGGCAGCTTCTGTTTCACTGATAGCATGAAAAGAACACCTAAAAGCTCCAAACAGAACTCGTGGCCCTGGGTAGTTTTGACCCTCATCATTCTAAGTAGCATGGAAAATAATTTTTCTAGCTTGTGAACATTGCTGAGAGGACAAATATTTTTCCCTGTTCTGCATCAGGTAGTAATCGAGTTATTTGTCATTACTATTTAAAGATGTTCTATTGTTTTCCATTTTGAATGGACACAAACGTCTAGAAATTGATTCTTTTACACATTTTTCTGCTATATTAAAGGCAATGTCAGTACACGGAAATAAGTGCTCACAAAAGTACTTTGCAGTCCTGTCATAGATCACACTCCTTTTTGGTAAGTGAATCGGGGAGATTCTTGTAAGTGTCTCATCTTAATGCATTTTCAGCAGCCCCTAAATGCTACCTGATGTGTCCTTGATGTGATCTCCCCAGCTTTAAATTAAAGCACTAATACTCAGAAAGCACCACTTGAACCTAATTTCAGAGTCCAGAGAAATGTGTGCCCCGTGGGTTTCAAGGACTCCGTCACATCAAGAACACTCCACTGCTGTCTTCGGGCAGAAAGTGATGATGGCACAGCCAGGAAAGAAAGCAGAAGGCAGGAAGATCCATGGTGTGGTCTGCTCATCAATCCCCAGTGGATTGTAACCCCATCAATTTCCACCATTAAAAATGAAGGAAAGGGAAAAAAATTACTTTATTGCACAGACACCTTTTTAATGGCATAGATGTGGGTTGCAGCATGCACTTGCTGAGGGAGAAAGGCAAAAAAAAGTGTCTCCTCATGGGCTACCAGCTCCCTAGCAGAATTTGTGTGCATCACAGCTGTGCTTTCCTGGTTGGTAATTATCAGAAAAAATACTCCTTTTTTTTTTAGGTGGAAAGCACAACCTATCAAAAATCAAAAATTTCCAAGAAAGGTGATGTTTATGCATGTCTCAGTCCCTCTACAGCTGAAAGAGGCTTTGCAGTTTTTAAAGTCTTTTGGGTTCATGTTCCCATTCAATTAGACTGAACATTTAGAAAGTAAGTGAATTTCTGTCAAGGAAAAAAAAAAAAAAAAAAAAAAAAAGAATTCTGGATTTTTTTGGGTTTTCAAAGTTCAAAAGCAAGTCCAAATTTTCTACTTGCCCTTTAAATTTTATTTATATTCTGTCCAGATAATTATTAGCAAAAAAATCCAGCTGAACCAGAAAGGTTCAGACATGTTGTAAGGACCCCAGGTCAGACCCCATAAATGTGGGTGTGAATAAGTAACAAAGATGAGGAGAAAATTCAGCACCCCAAAATACAATGGGAGAATACCTTCTTGTGTGGGTCATATGAAGGATACACAGAGGTCTTTGTGCAGACCAGGAGTCCCTCCCAACCCTGTGGCACATTGCAGTGACGTGGGAGTTTATTTATTCCCAGCTTCACTTTTAGTGACTTAGCTTTAACTTCTGAATTTCTGTGGCCACACCAGCTTTGAGAGCCCCCCATGGAAACACGTTCTGCTGATGAGTGTCTGAAAAGCAGGTGGGAAGAACAGATCCCTGGCTGTGACCTCACATTCAGACCAATTCTAGATATTAGGATGGGTTCTATGAAGGACAGGTTTTATACATACTGGGCACACTCAGTTCATCAAGATAAACTCTGTTAAATGAGGTTCACATATACCTGTCCTTGGCTTGGGCCCTGGTCCCTCTCCAGTGGCAATGACTAAATGTTGGTGCAGCTCCCGATGAAGGAAATCTCCCTCTTCCTCAGCTTATCTCAGTGAACAACTGCATCTGTACTCGGGGTGAATGCTTAACACATACTTCCCTACCCTGGCGTCCTGAAAACATAAATTCTGAAACTGCAGCATAAGCATTCTTCTGACTTCTGGTAATTGGTTTGATGGATACTAAGAGCTGGACAAGGAATATAGCCTGCACAATTTATTGCTATAGCTAATTAGAGAGAGTGTACACGTGCAGCATGGTACAAAGACAGAAAGTGCACACATGTGTGAATATATACTTCTAATGAAAGCCCCAAACAAAATTTCCTGAAGTACTTCCAATCAACATCTTAAAAAATGCAATCCAATCTTAACATAGTTAGTATCCTCATGAAGTAACCTTTTATGGCCAGCTTAAAAGTATTTGGCTAGGTATCAGCACTTACATTTAAGTACTCTGAGTATTTTGAGCCTTGAATTCTGAAATCCTTTAAACCGGGTGGAAATTAACATTGTGATTGCTCACTGTAGGAAATAAGGAGGCTTCATGAATCACTTGGTAAAAACCAGTCAGCTTTAGTTATGTTAGTCAGAAATTATTTCTGTTGTGCTTCTCACTCAAGCACGAGATCTCTCTCTTAAGGTTACCAAGCCTGCCTTCCTCCACTGAAAATGATGAAAATTCAGTGATCAGCAAACGCCCATTTCATCTGTCTGCATTTTTTGACCACAGCCTGTTCCTCAATTAGCTTTTAAATTGAACATTTGTTTCCCCAATACCAACAGTTCTACAACACATAGAATTAGTTGAATTAATTAGTCAAATTAGCAACAGGCAAAATCATCATGCTAAGATGTAGAAGCTATTTATGGGTGAGATCGAAAGCTCAATTAACTTAATTACTGACTTCGCATTTAATTCAGCATGTCTTGGTCCATGCCTGCATTTGGTTTGGGACCAGTTTCCCCTCTGGGATTTGGCACTGGCTTGACAGCCACACAAATAGGGAGGGTCCCAGCACCCCAGGGATGTGTGCTGAGCCTTTCCAAAGGAGATGCAAGACAGACTCCTCTGTGTATGCAGCTGAACCCACAGTGGAAGATGTCTTTTTGGAAGTCAATCCATGCTGGGAAAGGGAGACAGCCACTGCTGGTGGCTGAGAGCGGCTTCCCTGACAAATTCTATTATTCTTATCAGGATGAATGGACCTTGGAAGCCCCTTCTACTGCAATGTATGCATTTTCTCTGCCACAGAACTGGGCAGGGCATGTCTGAAACCCCCTGAGATATTGTCTGAATTCATACATATGCTCGAGCGAATCCTGCTGCTTTCATCAGCCCTTGGTGTGGGACAGCAGGTGATTGGATCATTGTTTGGGAAGCAGAACATTTACCACAGAATGGAGTGGCTTTGAAAGGACTTCAAAAGATCATCCAGTCCAATCCCTGTGGCAGGGGCACCTTCCACTTGACCAGGTTGCTCAGAGCCTCAGTTACCATGGCCTCGAACACTTCCAGGGATGGAGCACCCACAACTTCTCTGGGGAACCTGTGCCGGTGCCTCTCTACCCTCACAGTCAATACTTTGTTCCCTTTGTGGTTTGAAACTACTTCCCTTTTCCTGTCACTCCATGCACTTGTCTGTAATTGATTGCTGTTGCAGCAAAACCCACTTCAGTCTTTTTGAACTTCAGAGGGACCTGAACTTCACAGTTTGGTACCTATGTGGATCACTAAGATTTTGAAGCAGCAAAAGGACACATGGTCCCATTTTCAAACTAACATTCTCAGTATGGCTAAAACCATAAGAAACCATGCAAGAAATGGCTTGCAGTGCCTTGGATTCTCACCTGGATTTATTGCAGAGCTGGGAAGATGGCTTGGCTGCGGCTTTGCTTTGTTACGGGTGTACCAGAGCTGATGTGTTTGTGCTCCAAGGGTTGTGCTGTAAGGATAGCATGCATTACAGGGAGCTGCCAGTCAGGGGGAGGAAGATTACAAATATGAGCAGCAAAACTTAGCTGCAGCTTGGGAAGAAAGAAGGGGATACATACAGTTGCTCCAAACTAATGAATTCATCCACCATCTGCTTTCTCCTCCTTTCCAAACTATTCATCTGTGTCCCTTTTTAAATTCTTTTTTCACGTTTCCATCCATCTGTCTGCCTGGATCAAGTCAGTTTTTTATGAAGATAATTATTATTGTCAATACAGCAGTGCTTCAGCACATATTAATACCTGAAAAAGACTGAATCAGAATGTAATGAAGGGTCATGGGATAAGGTGTTCAGGCAAGGACTAACACAGTGTGAAACTAGTTCATGGAGGCAATGCCCTGGGAAGGATGAGGCTCCTGCACACATCTGCCGTCAGCATCCTGGGGTCCAGAAAGCCCACAGGGAGAAGTTCCTTCTGCTTCAGCTGCTGTGGCTGCAAAAAGTCCTGCCACCCTTCCCATAAGTCTTCTCCTTCATGGAAATTATTTTGCTGCTCACAGCAGAGGAAAACAATGCTGTCCCTGCTCTTCAAACCTAGAGTCAGATGTTTTTTCGAACACAAAGATTAAGTTGTTAAAAGGACCTTGGCTCCAGCAGATGCAAATAAATGCTTATTACAATTCCAGAATGCAAGTCACCCTTCAATAGGTGCCTGAACACTTCTGAAAATCAAGTGCCTAAATTTCTGCTGGAGTCAAGTGGATCCAGATATGAATTGCTCAAAATTTTCATCGTCCAGACTAGAATGGTCCCTGCTGTGCCGGGTGTTGTGTGTGTGTTGTGTGTTGTGTGTTGTGTGTTGTGTGTTGTGTGTTGTGTGTTGTGTGTTGTGGTGTTGTGTGTCATGACCACATAACAAAATTCAGCCCCTGCCAGAAATTTCATCAACATCAAAGTTGTCATCTAGCAGAATAATGGCAAGTCTGGAGATGATGAGGGGCAGGTGTTGGGTGGCACAGACATAATGGGATGTGTCTCAATCCATCAGATCAGGCCTCTTGCACCCAGATAATAAATATGCACTGCACCAGTTGATGCCAGCAACTCATTAACATCAAAGAAAACATTTTGCATATTTGAGCAGTTGGAAGACCAGTTGTGAATCTTCTAATTTCTTTCCAGCCTGGAGTTCTCCTGATGCGAGTGAAAAAGTGGCAGGCCAAAGGTGGGGCAAGCTGGGTGTCCCTAACCATGGAGTCAGCCACCCTTTTTGCCAGCTCCTTACACTGAAGGCTAAGACAGAATTTTCAAGCTATTCTCCATCAACAGTGGGGGTCTTTGTACACCTACTGCACTGACAAAGCAGACTAAGAAGCCACTGAAAACAAGCAGTGTTTTACAAATGTTTCACGGCCAGTTGCACAATGAAGTAATAACTTGGGAAATTGTAGATGAACACAAATTTCTAGTCTGATTCTATGAGAAGAGAAGAAAACAAAAATGTCATGAACAATTATAATGCCTGGCTGGAACCATAGAAATTGTGAGAGTGAAAGAAAAGATGCTCCACCACTGTTTTCTCCTCTTCCCCCACTACTGGTAAGTTTTTCAGCCTCAGCCAGTGGAAATCAGCTGGGCAAGGTCAGCTGAAAACAAGTATGAGACTGGCTTTGCTTTTCAAGGAAATGTAATGGAAAGTGTCTGGAAAGTGGGCATATGAGGCCTTTTGGAAATGACTGTGCTCTTCTTTGTCCAGAGTTTGTTCACAGCATCACATATCACTCTGCTTTTCTCTGGAAGCAGGTTTCAAAATATATGATGGAATAATTGCTCTGTGGCAGAGAGGTTATTCTATGCTGTACAGCTCAAGGGCATACTAGTGTTTTCTCATAGGTAAAAAAACTTGAAACAGTCTGGAGATGTTCTGGTGCCAGAGTGAAACAAACATGTGAGAGCCTGGCAGTTCAGTACTAGCAACAGATTTGACAGCTGCCAAAGAAGGTAATAAAGAGTATAAGAAGGATGCCCCATCCCTGGAAACATCCAAGGGCAGATTGGGTGGGGCTCTGAGCAGTCTGCTTTAGCAGAAGGTGTGCCTGCCAATGGCAGGGGGGTCAGATTAGAACACCTTGAAAGGTCCTTTCCGAACCAAACCCTTCTGTGATGCTATGGTCCTGCTTTCTCCATGGCTAAGGTCTAAGCCCACCAAGAGGCTCTAAATCCTCGATCAACAGACCCCAGGGGTGGCCCTGCTGACAAAGGACTTTACTGGAATCAGGAATCCTGCTGGAGCAAATGGGGAAATGGATAGCTGTAATGCTTCCCAGTGACTGCACGTGAGATCAGGGCTGCACAGAGCAGCTTTAAAGCAGTTTCAAAGATCTTTATCGATCTCCAGTGTCCTTGCCACCTTTCCATGCCCTTGCTTACCAAGGGGAGCACGGTCATTTCAACTCCCCGACGTGCTCTCTTTGAAAATCTATAGTGATGGTTTTGGGTCACCGGTCTGATAAAGCGGGGCTCCATCGCTGTGCTGAATTTCACTGGTGGCACTTTGGCAGCTCAGAAGTGTTCGCTGCTCTTGACAGATGGAGTGCAGGTGCTTGAGGTGGGCATTGCTGAACTTGCTTCCTGCTGAAGGCAGCAAAAATCTGCAGAGGCAATGGCTTCTCTGGAGGCAGCACGCAAGCCTCGTGTGCTGCTGGGAGACGAAAACATTTCTGCAGTGTGTTTGTGTGAGCTCAGACCTTTGGCAAGTCTCAGTCCAGTGGAAAGGAGCAGTCTGACTCACATAGCTTTTGCCTCAGTGCTATGTATTTTAGCACACATGCACAAAATATGTGCAAGCAGCAATTTCGCCTGTACCCACATTCATTTCCAGCCACAAAAACTTTCAGGTGATGCTGAGGTAAGGATAGGCATTCCAATAGGAAAGTAGCACAGAGCCTCTGGACTGACCCAAAAACATGTCAGAGATCTGTGGAAGGAATTTCTGAAACCCATGGAGTTGGGGTCATCTTTCAAACATCTCCATTCACATGTGGGCTGGGAAGCATCAGGAGTTCACAGCAGTTTCCATTTGCAGCACAGCCATCCTGCACAACAGCTGAAATATTCTCACATCACTCATTGTTTCCTTCCTCAAATCCATTCCTGAGAGTCTGCCAACAGCCAAAACTATGGAAGAGTGGTGCATCACTTTTTTCCTCAGATGCCATCCCAAATCCTTCTGAGAGCAGCATCACTTTGCAGCATCTGTCTCTTAGCTGTTCAATCTAGACTTTCACTGGGAGAATGAAACAGTGGGACATACTCATATTTTTTTCCAAGCAGCATCCATGCATTAGTACCAAATGCTCAGCTAGCAGAAGGTAGGTTTCTTCTTGCTGAGGGTCATGGAACGTGAGCCATTTTACAACATTCCCCACATTCAGCTGCTGTTTAGTACCATGCACAATCCATTCTTTTCCCCTGCAGTGATGAGCAGACAGTGGCCACAAGGCTCTCTACCCAGCTGCTTGCATGGAATGCCTCTGTATTTACCTGGAAGAGCCTCATGTCCCCTGCTGTATTTGTCCACACACCTTAAGGAGAATGCTGGGCTTTTCTCCACCAATGGTCCCAAACATGTTGCAATACATCAGTTGAGAACTCTCTGTAGACTTTGATATCAGTGCTCCCACAAGGGCAGAGTAATAAATCATGGAACAATGGAGTCACAGAATCATAGCATGGAAGGAACCTTTAGAAATAATCCAGTTCCAACTTGCCTGCTGTGGGCACGGACACCTTCAATTAGATCAGGTTGCTCAGCTGTACATTGTATTTTTTTCTCTCACTTATAGAGTCTGCCAAAAGTTTATACTAAAGAAAGCTATTTATTCTTCAAAACAGCTTATGATGACACATATGGCAAAACACTAGAAATCCTGTGACAAAGTGCTCTGAGGGAAAGTCAGGTGCAAACAACTGTTTACCAATCAAATGACTAAATTATAATGACATATTATGAAAGAGAGGGTCCTGCAATTTTAAAGTAGCATCTTATCATAATATAACTTATAGAGAAAGCTAATCCTAGTTTTCCATTTAAAATTCAGGTTTTGTCACGCTTGCATCATGCTTTAGCGACCACGATTTACTTGAACAGCCCATGAAACTCCAAACATGTGGAGCTTCTGTTACATTTAGGTGCAAAAAATGGTGACCACCTTACTAGATGTTTTGTTTCAGAGTTTTCCAAAACTTAAGCCACATATTGTTCTTCAGCTGGATGAAATGACAGCAGGAGAAGTCCTGGCAGCACAGAGAAAAGGGTGTGTGGTGTTGCTGCCACCAGCACAGGTCACAGGACAGGCGTGTGGAGGTTGCAAGGACAACCCAAAAAAGTGATTTTTTTTTTCTAAGAAGAGCAGCTAGACTTCCTCTGTGTCTGACAAAAAACAATCAGGGTTTCTCAAGCATCCACCCATTCCCGGCCAGGTTGTGCAGCCCATGATGAGTTTCAGTGATTGCAGGAATAGCAAGGGACCAGCAGACACAGCTTTGCTGTGGTGAGAGGTGAAGGCACAGAGTGTGCTGTGGACCAGAGCTGCAGACCAGGGCTCACCCCCACATGAACCAGTGTCCAGCTACTGCCCTTGTGGATAGGGCTGCTTTGCTCCAGAGGCAGGGATGTGGAGGGATCTGAATGCCTCCTCTGCTTCACCTGTCAATTGTGTCAAAAGTTACTCCAGGGGGACTGGGCAGCTCCTTTTATTATATTGATGTTGGCAGACTCTGATTGAATCTGCTTTGAATTTCAGTTGCTGCATTTATTTTCATATTCTGCCCAGGACAAAAGATCACAATTCATCCATTTTATCTGTGTAGTGAATTGAACTATCCCTCACAGA